>NW_027249235.1:0-325000 GCF_030848795.1 Temnothorax nylanderi
AATGTATTTGAAACATCTCTGAAGTGTTTCCGCATATTTCGTAGATATATTGAGAAATACTCATAACATTGCCGAAATCTTTCAGCATGGTTGCATTTGAAATAATTGCGGACATTGAAACATTGCCGAAATGATGTAGAAACGGTCGTGAAAAATTTCTGAAAATATTAATAAAAGATGTAATATTTTAAATGGAATTTTGCAGAAATGCCTTTGAAATATACATGCCGAGTGGGTAGTCACAACGATAATGTTTGTAAAATTCTCTAAACTAGCTGACGAGCAAGGAGTCGTGGAAAAGAAAAAAAACAGATTGAATCTGCTTTTAGAGTGTGTAAAGAGGCTTTCCTCGAGCTCTCTTCGGCATTTTTGAGTATGTTGGAGGGCGGATCCTCGGTTCCCCCTTCAACCGGAGATCTCGGTGGCTTTATCAGGAATTGTGTGACAGAAGCCTGTGACTCGTTGCTCGCACGCGTATCTAGTCTAGGATCGGTATCAGATAGGCCGTCGCCTCCTGCATCTATGCGTCTGTGGCTGGGTCTGTGCAGTCAAAGGTTCGCGTGGCAGGGGGGTCCGACATTAGACATCCCCAGCACGACTAATTTGTTAATAACACCTAGAGACGATAAAGTTAAGTTTTGCGACCTCGGGCGAAATGAGGGATGTGCTACAGAACGCACTAAGACCTGCCGACTTCAACCTAAAGATCAAGCGAGTCTCGTCGGCTAAAAACAACGGGGTTCGTATAGAGGCACATTCCAGTGGATATCGATAAAATTGAAGGCACTCACAGATACTCGACAGGGTAGGTCTAAAGTTCGAGCAGGAGCCTAAGTTAAACCCAAGACTGCTTATCCGGGGGTACCGCGCGGCATGACAGGGGACGAACTTAAATCGGAGATCATCGCCTTAAATTTGAGAGGAGTTGACACGACGGAGGTAAAAATTATTTATGTTTTTTCCCTCCAAAGAGAATCGCGCTAGCACCAGCTGTGTCATCGAGGTTCCACCGAATATCCGCACACTGTTATTAAAAGATAAATAGATATTTGTAAATTACAATGCGTACAGTGTCTCGGATTACGTAAAAGTGCTGCCATGTTTTAATGCTTGGCTTTCGGTCACTTCGCTAGGCATTGCAGATTTAATCACTATGTGGACATTGTGCCAGCAGCCACGAAACCAAGGACTGCATGATGAACAATGAGGCTCCAAGATGTGGGAACTGTGGCACGGTGGGGAAAGCATGGAGATGAGTCGCACTCTGCCTTGGACGGAAGGATGTGCCCAATTCTGCGTCGGAGAATAGCGGACAGAATTTTGCGAATTAATTACGGGTGATGGATTCCGGTGAATATATGCGCATTTGTCACGTGAATTGCAGTCGCTGTTTGCACATCTGATGAGTTCAGAGCACATTTCGTTGACCTCGGAATATCACATAATCTGTATGTCTGAACCTGGCCTCAAACCAAACATTCCAGATCGCATGGTTTCTCTGCAGGGATACAATGTGTTTAGACGGGATATAAGTGGCAAAACTGGTAGAGGAGTGGCCTTTTACCTCAGAGGAAATGCCCATGCCAGGATATTAAGACAATCCGAGAAAATTACTGTCGCAAACCAGAATATTTGATGGCTGAAATTCTATGGACGGGAACTTCAAGATTCTACTGGCCGTAGTGTACAGGCCACCGCACTGCGGCTACATTGAAGAATTCTTCAATGCTTTTTCTGAGTTATCGGCACTGTACAGGCACACTGTCGTTTTTGGAGATTTTAACGCGGACCTCAACACGCGGACTTTCGACGCGGAGCAGATCCGTTCATTGGTGGATGCGATGCATTTCCATCTTGTACCATATGAGCCCACACATCACACGCGCACATCTTCGACGTGGTTAGATTATGCATAATCGACGACTATGACAAATTAGTTGCGCATGGTCAGCAGGAGGCGTGTTATTTGTCTGCCCATGATCTGGTCGACATTACGTACAAAGTAAAAGTCGAGCGTTTTCAACGGCGTCACATTATAGCTAGAGATTTTCGCTCTTTTAATTCTGAAACTTTTTGGAACGAATTGGCGGAATACGACTGGAGCTCAGTATTCACCGCGGAAGACATAGACAGCAAGTTAAGAATCCTAAATGACTACCTTCTAAAATGCTTCGATAAGCATGCACCGCTACGCAATGTCTATCCCAGGCACCTGCCCGCTCCTTGGCTGACCAACGATATTAAGAGCAAAATGAAGGAGAGGAATATGGCTAGGAGGAAGTGGAAACGATGCAGAAATGACACGAACTACGACAACTACAAACATCTACGTAATCAGGTTCAATCACTAGTACGTAAGGCTAATGTAATTATTACCAAGATGCCTTTCAAGATCTAAGGGAACCTAATATTATTGGAAACAGGCCTCAAACATCTAGGATTAATCAAAAACAAATCCTCAGAAATGAAATTGCTCTTTTCTACAGAAGAACTGGTGGACTTTTTCACCTATGGTACGGCGGGGACTAACAGGGACGCGCAAAATACCACAGCTTTCTACTTGGGTGAGGAATCATATGATGACTCCAAGTTTTATCTAGGCAACATTGAACCCGGGGAAGTGCTCAAGGCGATCACGCGAATCAGGTCGGACGCAGTCGGTGCGGATGGACTGTCAATGAAACTCATTTCAAGGGCTTTGCCTTGTATTCTTTCAACGATCACACATGTATTCAACTTCAGTCTTACTCATGGAGTCTATCCTATCTTGTGGAAAAGTGCCATAATACAGCCCCTGCCAAAGGTTAAAAGTCCGTCGGAATTAAAGAATTACAGGCCAATCTCCATTTTGTGTACTGTCTCCAAGGCTCTCGAACACATTTTGGCCGAGCAGATTAAGGTCTATCTGGATGACCATGACTTACTGGATCCCCATCAATCAGCCTACAGAAAGGACCACTCTACGCAGACCGCGCTGATAAGAATTCTTGACGACGTGAGACAGGCCGCTGACGCTAGAAAAGTCACCATCGCAATCTTCTTCGATTTTACAAAGCTTTCGACAGCGTGGATCATTACGTATTGATTGAAAAGCTAAGGAACCTCGGCTTTACATGTTCGGCACTGCGCTGGCTGTGCTCCTATCTCTGCGATCGAAGGCAGGTGGTTCGTGACCCCGTCTCGCGTGCGACGTCGACAGAGAGGACAACGACTACTGGAGTCCCCCAAGACTCTGTACTTGAACCCTTATTATTTATTTTATATCTGTGTGGTTTTAGCAAAGTTTTGAGACACTGTAAATACAATTTCTACGCTGACGACCTGTGCATTTACTTGCATACGGAACTGAAGTACCTGGCTGAGGCTGTGCAAAAAGCGAATCAGGACATTTCCAACATAGTACCCTGGGCTACGGAAAATCGGCTATCTCTCAATCCAAGTAAGACCACGGCAATGATCATGGGCACAGTCCGTTACATTAATGGTCTTCCATTAGATGATCTGCCTCATATAGTAGTGGACACCATAATATCGTATAAAGAGTCAGTTGTATACCTGGGGGTGACCATCTTAAATACACTCTCTTGGAAAGAACAGGTATCAAAAACTGTTTCCAGAGTGAACGCCTCGGTACACCAGCTCAAGTTGTGCAAGCATTTTATGCCGCCTCTGTTACGTGTAAGGTTAATTTGCACCCTGATCATGCCTCTTTTTGATTACTGTTGCGCAACATTCACTGACATCACAAGAGAACATAATACGCGCTTGCAACGAGCCTTGAACACCTGTGTTAGATTCGTCTGTCAGGCTAAATGGGACAAACATATCACGCCTTATTTCGAAGAGCTCAAGTGGCTAAAGGTACACCAGAGACGATTATATTTTGTCGGTAACTTAACATACTCCATCCTTTATTCTAAGAAACCCTCTCATCATTGTACCAGGCTTTTACTTACAAGGGCGACAAGGCAGTGCGCGATACAAGATCTCACCCGAAGTCGTTGTCCCTCCTTCAATGTAGAACGGAACTATATAAAAAATCGTTCATTAGTTTCGCGGCCGAACTATGGAATAGCTTACCACTAGACTTGCGTAATGCCTCCACGAAGGGGATTTTCAAGTGTGACTTATTTAAATATTTACTTAACACACATCCACAAAGTCAACAATAGCGATTTTTCTATTTTGTTTTTTCTTTTTATTTCTTTTTCTCTATTTTTTCTCCTACATATGTTACAGATGTACATATTATTTTTGTTATTTTGTCACTTTGTATTTTCTTTCTTTTGTATATGCGCTTGAGGGGAGAAATCCCGGAGCGCTTAATAAATAGCGATTCATCATCATTATCATCTCTCTCTCTCCCTCTCCCTCTCCCTCTCCCTCTCCCTCTCCCTCTCTCTCTCTCTCTCTCTCTCTCTCTCTCTCTCTCTCTGTGAGTATCATTGCTTGTCTATTCTCTTTGCTCCTGCTTTAAGCGAATCTATTTTCTGCCGTAAGCCGCCTTCGGGCCATTTTGTTGCAGGTATTAGCAGGTTTTTTGTTGCTTGTCACGTGCTATCATTATCTTTCTGGTGCTTGCTACCTAATTAGAAGCATTTCTGTGGCAAATATCATCGCTTGTTCTAACCTAATTCTTGGCTGTTCCTGTGGAAGACGTTGATCTCAGCTGTGCATGCGCCTATCGTTGCCGATCTTCCCTATCTATATGCTATTTTCTGAACACGTGCTATCTAAGTGACTGCTGACTCTGCGATATTTCTTGTGATCTATACGGAACACTCTGATCGCGGATCGATACTACAGAACTCTACTTTTAAGTGATTAAGCGATTGTAGATAACACATGCAGCGTACGTGTGTTAAGTGTAGGGGAGACCGGGGCTAGACCGCTAACGGGGTAAATCCGCCAAATCAAATATCTCGGAACCTGTATATTGTGCGAACTCGCTATTAACATTGTAAACGCTGCTTATGGTACCCATGTGACCAACGGAGTTTCGGCAGGTTACCTGCCGTGTTATGATTTTTACGGAGGCAAACGTGTTTTCGTGGTGAAAAGTGAAATTTTCTGCGCCTGGAAATTTTGTAATATCTGCAATAATATTTGCTCTCCAAATCTCGAGGTACGTGATTATAAATGCATGCTGATTATAAAGAGTAATGCATGCTGAACACGAATCCAGTGTAGATATCTAATATTCATGGGCGATCAAACCTGAAACTGATTTATCCCGGGGGGGGTGGCGGTTTAACCCCGGCATTTTTGAGATTTCAATTTTTGCACCGTTGTCGTTTTTGCTCTATACCGGTTAAACAAAGCGACGTAGATAAAAATTTCCTGTATAAATTTGTAGCTAAAGGTTCACTCTTTACAGTGGTATACCACTTTTAACTACAATTATTTATTTTGTTGTTAAAAATCGGCACCGAAAAAAAACTAACGGTCTAGCCCCGGTCTCCTCTACTAAACGGATTGCTGGTGAATCTGTTTCATGTGCTGAGTGTCATAGAGCATTTCATCCGGGTTGTGTCAAAGCTTACGTAGGTACGAAGTCCGCTAGTGCTTGTTGTAAATTACAATTTTTAAATATGCCATTTACTAAAGTATCTGACATTGTTGATGCCTCGCTTGGCGGTGCACGTATGCATTCCACTACGCATGACACTATGCATGACACTATACATGACTCTACCAATGATCTTTTGCGTGGATTGATTGCGAAGTTTTCCGCTTTTATGGACGGTCAGCAACGTACTAAAAAAGAACTAAGTGATAAACTTAATCACTTGAATCGGCTTGCTGACACCGTTGGTCAGAATAGTCAGCGCATTGCCAAATTGGAGCAGGATAGCGCTGAACTTATTCGCGAAATTCACGACTTGAAATCTGCTCAGTCATTTCAGGGAACTCATGGGGGAAATGAGTTAATCATTTCGGGTTTACCATTGGCGTTATCTGTTGCTCCATCTGAGCTTGCCAGGAATGTGCTAAAGGCATTGGACGTTCCTGACTTGTCTTGCCATATTCTCGGTGTCAGAACTGTTAAGAAGGCACTGTCGGCGACTTCCACTGTTGCTGCATCTTCCGGCTCAGTCGTTGTTACCTTGGCCTCGAGTGCCGTGCGCGATATGGTTATTTCAAAAAAGCGGGAAAAAGGTGTTCTCAAATGTAAGGACGTATGCGGTGGTAACTCAGATCGTTACATTTATGTAAACGAGTTGTTATCCAAGAGCACTTACGACATGTTACAACGGGCTAAGAGTGTTGCTAAAGAGAGGTCGTATAAGTATGTCTGGGTAAGGAATGGTCAAATATGTGTTAGGTCTTCTGATGGTCAACCTGTTATTCATATTGATTCCGACACTGATCTAGCTAAGCTTATCTGACTGGTCCGACCGGCTCGTTCCTTGTTCTTTGATCGTTCGGCTTAATCAACATGTAATTCTTCTGGGATACGTTTTGCTGAAATCAAGGCTTATTCCTTTCGTGGACATATCGACTTGCTTGCACGTGAAATTGGATAACATTGTTTCTGGTATAGAACCTCTAGTGCTTTTATTCCTTATTATTAGTTCGTAAATTGCGCTGCGCCTTAGTTCTTAGTTTTATATACACTATTTAGTTCTCTTTGGTAATACTGCTCCTTATCTTATTCTTTTTCACTGTACTTATTATTAGTTAAGTTACGTTAATTCTTAGTTTTTTTACAGGGTATATTATTGAGATTGCTGCTGCTTGCCTTATGAGAGAGAGCATGCACATCATACTAACTTCTGACCGCTATAGTTTGCTTTTGTTTACATCTCATTGTATCTCTGCATCTTGTAACTGCTATTTTATTGTAATTGCGATATTATTGTAACTGCTATATTACCTTTTTGCCTTTTAGCCTTTGCTTGGGCATAATAAATTATATCTATCTATCTATCTATCTATCTCTCTCTCTCTCTCTCTCTCTCTCTCTCTCTCTCTCTCTCTCTCTCTCTCTCTCTCTCTCTCTCTCTCTCTCTCTCTCTCTCTCTCTCGTAAGTAGCGTTGTGTGTTTGTTCTCTTTGCTCCTGCTTTAAGTGAACATATTTTCTGCCGTGAGTTGCCTTCGGGCTATTTTGTTGCAGGTTTCTTAGCATGTTTTTATTCCTTGTTACGCACAACTATTATCTCTCTGGTGCTTGCTACTGAATTTGGAGCATTTCTGTTGCGAGTATCATTGCATCGGTCTAACCTAACTACTGGATATTCTTGTGAAAGACGCTTATCTCAGCTGCGCATGCGCCTGTAGTTGCTGATCTATTATCTTCACGCTGCTTTCCGAGCATATGACATCGAGGAGACTGTTGATTGGCTGCCCTGTGTCTACCGCTGCGACATACTGTGTGATCTATGCGCAGCGCGGTGCTTGCGGATCGATGTGAACCGTCTTTTACTTAGATCTGTGATTGGCTGCCGTGACGTACTACCATCTGTTACCTGCCGGGCTGCGGTGCTGTATTCTTTGGTTGTACTTTTTGCTGTGGTCAGCGGATCATGCAGCGTGTGTGCACCAAGTGTAATAAATTGATTGCGACTGCATCAATCGAATGCGAATGCAGGAGATCGTTTCATCCAGGATGTGTCAAGCCATACTCTCGTTCCAAGTATGCAGATACTTGCTGTAAATCATTGGCTGCCTCATTAAGGGCACCTCTTACACCTGAGGTGGAAAATGTCGCGGTACCATTGACTGCCTCATCTGCTGCCCCTCTTACACCAGGGGTTGAGTGTACGGAGCTGTTGGATTTCACCAGTGTGGCTCCTCCTGCTGGTGCCCGTGCACTGCCACAACCAGTGACTGATGACACGACGAATGCGCTGCCACAATCAGTGACTGATGACACGACGAATGCGATTTTGCGTCAGCTTGTGGAGCAGATGAAGTTGTCCGAAACCCGATCTGAGGCGCGATTTTCCTCTCTGGATGACAAACTCAATCAACTAAATAACTTAGCTAAAAGTGTCGACCGCAACAGCCAGCGTATCGCGGAATTGGAGCACCAGTGTGCTGCTCTCGCGAATGAAGTGCTCGATTTAAAGAACAGTTTAAAGAGCGACCTAAAGAATGAATTGAGGAGTGAATTAGAGGGCGACCGGAGTAGTTCTCGTCTTCCGCGATCTCCTTCGTCTCGAGTCTCACGAACTTCCGATATTATCATTTCCGGGATACCAGGTTCTCTAGCCGACACATCTGAACAGCTCGTTATTTGTGTTTTTCGCGCGCTGGGTACACCACAGCTTGTTTCCGATGTTCTTGAGATTCGAGAGGTAGGGGTTAGCAACGCGTCTGCGATGCATGATGTGGCGCCTAGCACTGTCTCCGCCTCCGCCTCTGATCGTGCTGCTAAACCACGATCAATTATTGTCATACTTAAGTCGCGAGAGATTCGTGACTACATTCTTGGTGCTATGCGCCGCAAGCGTCGACTGACTGTCTGCGATGTTCTCTCTAGAGATGTCCCCGGGCACATTTATATTAATGAGCTACTTCCTAAGGATATTTATAATTTGTTGCGCCGGACTCGTGAAAAGGCTAAATTGTTATCTTTTAAGCACGTATGGTGTAAAGATGGCCAGATCTTTGTCCGTAAAGACCATGGTCAATCTCCAATTCTTATCACTACTGAGACTGATTTAGCCGGGCTTCGGTGACTTGTTGATTCCGTCTGCTTCACATGATTGTCTCGAAATTGCTCACTTCAATGCTTGCTCCCTTCCTGCTCATCTTTTGAGTCAATTCAAGCCTTCTTACCGTTCAATTTTTTTCACATTATCTCGATTTCTGAGACCTGGCTTCACTCACATATTTCTGATGATCTAGTGCGTATCCCTGGCTATTATTTGTTGCGTGTAGACAGAGAGGGCAGGGAGGGAGGCGGTGTTGCATGTTACGTGCACGAATCGTGATGTGGCGTTAGTGCGTGATTGGTGCAGGTACATTTAGTCTTGGCTTGCCTAGTCACTGTACTTAAATCGTTGCTACTCCAACGTCTCAACTAGTTTTGTTTTAAGTATCAATGTTATTTTTCTGCGATTGTTGTTGGAGTGAGAGCACGACTGAATTCCGTTGATTTTTATTTCTTCAGCATTATTTCAGTTATTAATACTGTCAACGAAATTTAGTTCCGAAGCATTTGCTGAGGTGGAAATAATTAGTGATTATCATTACTCTTATCTTATTGTTTCCGCTTATGCTCACTGCTTTATTAAAATTGTCTTATCTGTTCTGTATTTTTCTAGTTCTTACTTATTTCAATTTTTTGTATTTATTTTACTCTTGTTTACTTCATGTATATCCTTGTATTTTTCATCATTTGCCTAAAGTCTTGACTATGGCATAATAAACAAACTCAAACTCTCTCTCTCTCTCTCTCTCTCTCTCTCTCTCTCTCTCTCTCTCTCTCTCTCTCTCTCTCTCTCTCTCTCTCTCTCTCTCTCTCTCTCTCTCTCTCTCTCTCTCTCTCTCTCTCTCTCTCTCTCTCTCTCTCTCTCTCTCTCTCTCTCTCTAAAATGCTATATAAATTGCTCTATAAATTGAAAAATATTACTTTTTTATCTAGTGAAGTTCAATTCCGTCGTATACAATTCTTTGAGATTCACTCAATTATTTCCTAAAAAGTTGGAAAAATTTCGTAACCAATTTCCAAAAAGATACCGGTTCCAAAAAATATCAATAACGAAAAACTATACAGTTTATAGCACTCCCCGGGAAATTCTACCCCTGTTTTATATGCAATTCTTTAAAATTCGATCAATTATTTCCCGAAAAATTAAAAAAACCGGTTTCCAAAAAATCAGTAACAAAAAACTATACACGTAGTGGCACTCCCCGGAAAATTCTACCCCTATTTCATATACTTTTGGTAGAAATTTGATCTATAATTCTTTGAGATTCGGTTAATTATTTTCCGAAAAATTAGAAAAATTAGAAAAACCGGTTTCCAGAAAATTGGTAACAAAAAACTATACACATAGTGGCACTCCCCGGAAAATTCTACCCCTATTTTATATACTTTTGGTAAAAATTCGGTTCAGGGATTTGGGCTGGGCGTTGATGAGTGAGTGAGTGAGTCAGTCAGGACATCTTCCTTTATATATATAGATATATGAAATGACTCGGGAAGACATCCCCAACAACTAATTTAAAAATAAAGCAAATCGGAGAGAAGGCCTCTTTTATGCATAATTACCATAATTCTTTGTGTAATAAATATACATCCCGACCTTTTTGTGTGTTACACTCTATAAATATATATATGTATAAATTATATACCACATTGTTTTTTTATTAATTCACATTTATTTACCGTTTACAAATCACGTTCCGTGAAAATTAAATTAACGTCATAAAATAACGTCTTTATAATGTATGTATACTGACATCAGCAATCTGTGTCATATCATTAGTCCGTCACTTTTTGGTTATAAATACGACATACAAACACGTCTTTTTGGTCACATAATAATCAGAATATGACGTCAAAATGACAAACGTTTGCTAGCTGGGATTATTATACTTGATTGTAGCAAAAAGTAAAACAACCCAGGTAGCATACCTACGTCAAAATGACATAAAAAACTTGTGATTACTGGTCCGATGATGTCAAGATGACCAAATAATACTTAATTTAAAACGTCTTTTTGTGATGTCTTAATGACGTTGTACAAAAACGTCATAATATCGTGATTTTTAAGTCATTTTTATAAATAAATTTTTTGTAATATAATTGCAAATATAAGTGTTCGCGATCGAACCGCAGTCCCCCGTGAATAATCGCGAGGAGAATTCTCGCTTAAGCCTAGCATTGTTTCGGGAAAGACCGTCGTTATTCCAGAAGTTCTCGAGAAGCCGAGAGACGATCGCTTGTTTTTCCACGCGTACTTACTCTGTCCCTTTTGCCTCAGCGCGCGACGTAAACATCAGGGACGGAGCACATGACCATGGCGAAAACAGCTGATCGGTTGCCGACTCCGAAAGTCGACGAGTAAATCGAAGGACAAGTCAGTGGGTCGGCGATCGATTGGCTGGGCTAATTGTTCGGCCCATTATCGGGGATGCGTGACGCGTGGGGATGAGGAGCTCGTACCTCCGCGCGCGCCGGGCCTCTCGAGCAGATACGTTCTCAGAGGCGAACAAAGCGTTTTTCGATAAAGCGAGGCGTTGCGCAAAGTCTCAACGACGACTCGATCCGCGTCTCGCTGAACAGTTCGCGCGACGATAACCGTGGCTCGCGGAATAAGCGTCGCCTTTCGAGGAATCTCAACCGCGTTTCGCGGACTCTTAAACTTGTAAATAACTGTGTGTAAATATACTTGTAAATAGACAAACTAACTTTGAGATAAGCCCCGTTCCCGTGCCTCTGATTCGATCCTTCTTCCGCTCACGCACATATTGGTCCTTCGAGCCGGATGTCGCGACCGATATCCGCGCCGCGAGTGAGTGGTCAAGGGTGAGCTTCTCGTGCTACGAGTGACCGCCTGGAAGACGAAGATGAGCGACTCCGAGATGGAGGGACTTATCCGTTCGCAGAACAAACTGCACGGCCGCATCGCGCGCGCCTACGATAACTTGAAGAAAGCGGGAGGCGCAAGATTTACAATGGGGCTGGTGGACGCGCGACTCCAAGCCCTGGAATCGAACTGGAAAAAATTCGAGGAGCAACACTGCAAGCTGCTCTTAATGCCTCCAGAGGCTCTCGCCGCCACTGACTATAAAAAGCAAGACCTCCCGACATTGGTGGAGGAGACTTTCGTGACGCAGAAGGGAATGTTCCTGGACGTCATTCGGTCGCACAAGGCGAGGGAGGAGGCCGCAGCTAAGATCGAGACTTCGGAGACGGCGGCGGCGACTCCTCGCACCACGTTGCCGCGAATTCAGCTGCCGGAATTCTCGGGCAAATACGAGGACTGGCCGTCGTTCCGCGACCTCTTCCGCTCCATCATCGGCCGGGACGCTAACACGACGCCGGTAGAGAAGCTGCACTACCTCAAAACTTCCTTAAAAGGTGAGGCTGAATTGTTAGTCCGGAATATCGCGACGACGACCGAGAATTATGACAGTGCGTGGGACGTGTTAAACACGTATTATGAGAACAAGCGACTCCTCACCCGCGCGTATCTGTCTAACTTCCTTGCGCTGACGAAAATGAAGAGTGAATCGGCGGTCGAGCTTCGCAAGATTTTCCACGGCGTCAAGGCAACGGTCAGTTCGTTGGCAAGTATCGGTCGGCCTATAAACCGCAGCGAGGACCTCTTCGTTTATTTAACGGTCGAGCTCCTAGATCCGCGTTTGCGCCGCGAGTGGGAGACGTCGATCGGAGACACGACCGAGCCTCCGACGTACGCGAATATCGAGCAATTCCTTGATCGACAGCTGCATACGCTCGAGTCGATGCAGCCTTCTAAAGTCGACGGAACCGCCGGCAAAGCCGCGAACGGAGCTGTCAAATCCACGCGTAGCCACCTTGCCCGAAAGCAGGAGGGAAAGCCCGACGCCAAGCGAGGACGTTGCCACTGCTGCCAAAAGGACCATATCCTCATGTTCTGCGAGGACTACAAAAGGAAAACGGCCCCGGAACGGAAGCAGCTCGTCGACGACAAGAACTTGTGCCTAAACTGCCTCGGTTCTCACAAGGTCAGTGAGTGCGCGTCGAAGAAGGGGTGTGCGGCGTGTGGCGCACGCCACCATACTTCCGTTCACGACGCGTGCCGCGAGGTCGAAGTCGCGAGGACGGTTCACGCGGCTCAAAAGCTTGGTGTAAAGCCGGGCGCGGTGCTCCTCGCCACCGCTCGCGTTCGCGTAGCCGACCGGTTCGGCGCCTTGCATCACGCTCGCGCGCTGGTCGACCAGGGATCCGAGTCGTCCCTCGTAACCGAGCGCCTCGCGCAAAGACTGAAATTACCGCGTTCTCGCACGTCGGTTTCGATATTCGGCGTCGGCGGACAGAAAACGGCCGTCGCGAAAGGACGCGTATCGTTGACACTCACTCCGCGAACCGACGGTCCCGCGATGTCGATCTCCGCGCTCGTGCTCCCCCGACTCACAATATACGCCGGCGGTGTCGAGGCCGGCGTTGACGCGTGGACCCATCTTCGGGGTTTGGAGCTGGCGGACCCCGAATTCAGCGCGCCCGACTCGGTGGATATCCTGCTCGGTGCCGATGTTTACGCGGAGATATTGAGGGAAGGACTTCGCAAGGGGGGCAGCCGCGAGCCCGTCGCGCAGAACACGGCTCTCGGCTGGATTCTGTCCGGCGCTATTGGCGGAGGTGCTTCGAGTCACGTCACGCAGTCCTATCAGTGCCGTGTCGAGAACGACCTGTCGCAACTAGTGAGGCGATTCTGGGAGCAGGAGGAGGTCCCGTCGGCTACCGTACCACTCTCGAAAGCCGATCAAGAGTGTGAGGAGCACTTCGCGCGCACGCATTCGCGTAAGCCCGACGGGCGCTACGTCGTGAGACTCCCCGTGATTGAGCCGATGCCGAACCTTAGTGGTACGCGCCGCGCGGCCGTTCGCGTGATGAAGGCCATGGAAGCGAAGTTCGCGCGGGATGCTCCCTTGCATGCGCAGTATACCGACTTCATGCGGCAATACGGCGAGCTCGGACATATGACAACGGTCGATCCTCCGGCCGATCCGACGAAAATGTCCGTCTGCTATCTGCCTCACCACGGAGTGATGAAAGAGACCAGCGCGACGACGAAATTGCGAGTCGTCTTCAACGGCTCGTCAGCGTTGCCGACGGGAGCGACGCTGAATAAGTATCTGCAAACCGGGCCGAACTTACTGCCGGCCTTGGCAGAGATCTTACTCCGGTGGCGACGCCACCGGTTTGTTTTCGCGGCGGACATTGAAAAAATGTACCGTCAGATCGAAGTCCACCCTGAGGACAGGGATCTGCAGCGCATAGTCTGGCGGGAGAGCCCTGGCGATGCGTTGCTGGAGTTCCTTTTAATCACGCTCACATACGGGCTTGCTTGTTCCGCGTTCCTGGCGATTCGCACGCTCTATCAACTGGCCAAGGACGAAGGAGTTGAGTTCCCGCTAGGAGCTATCGCCCTTCTACTGGAGACATACATGGACGACGTATTGTCTGGCGCGGACACGATTGCTAGGGCCAAGGAGATCCGTTGTCAGCTGGACCGAATCTGCATGGCGGGCGGCTTCCCGCTCAAGAAGTGGTCAGCGAACGAGGCTTCGATACTCGACGAGATCCCTCCTGAGGATCGCCTGCAACGCGAGCCCCGGTGGTGGCTGCCGGGAGAGAGCCACCTGACCCTCGGGCTGCGCTGGCATCCGCACGAAGATCAGTTCGCCTACTCGACGCAACTGATCCCACTGGAGGCTATTACGAAGCGATCGGTCTTATCTTTAGCCGCTCGGCTATTCGATCCGCTGGGGTGGCTCGCCCCTACTACCGTATTAGCTAAGATCTTGTTTCAGTCCACCTGGTTGCTGGGGTTGGATTGGGACACGCCGCTCCCCGACACCGACGTCCGACGATGGCTCGAATTCCAGGCCGAGCTCCCCCTGCTGGAAACGATCCTAGTCCCCCGATGGCTGAAGAGCGACCAAGAAGGCGTCAGACGCGAACTTCACGGATTCGCCGACGCCTCGGAAAAGGCGTACGCAGCGGTGGTCTACCTGCGGACCGAAAGCTCAAACGGCGAAGTGGTCGTGACCCTCGTGGCGGCGAAAACCAAGGTCGCTCCATTGAAGCAGGTCTGTCTGGCACGACTGGAGCTAAGCGCGGCCGCCTTACTCGTCCGACTCGCCGATCATGCTCAGCGGGTACTCGAGTTCAAAGAGGAGCCGATCCATCTGTGGACTGACGCGACCGTGGTGTTGGGCTGGATTCGAGGCCATCCGGCCTCCTGGAAAACATACGTGGCAAATAGAGTGAGTGAGATTCAGCTCACTCTCCCTGACGCCTGTTGGCATCACGTTCCCGGGCGTGAAAACCCCGCCGACTGCGCCTCCCGGGGTCTCTCGCCAAGGGAACTCGTGGAGCACCCACTCTGGTGGCAGGGCCCGGCTTGGCTCCGATCTAAGACCGGTCCGTGGACGGCCCCCTTGGAAGACGACATACCAGTCGACCTCCCCGAACGGCGCTCCCACATACATGCAGCGGCGGCCACCACGGAAGAGCCCGAGATGCTGACGCGGCACTCGTCCCTGACGAGCTTGGCGCGGACAACAGCCTGGTGCCGTCGTTGGCTGCGACGCCTGCGGGCGAGGCGGACTGCCCACGAGGGACAGCCCGATGCCTCCGCTGGCCCCGTACTGACACGCAAGGAGCTCAGCGACGCCATTGTGGGTTGGATCGGCTTAGTTCAATCCCGGCATTTCAAGGGGGAAACGACAGCTCTCAGAAAGAACACTCCACTGCCGGCGCGCAGTTCCTTGGCCCCACTGAGCCCCTTTCTGGACGAGCGAGGCCTGCTCCGCGTCGGCGGTCGACTCAAGAACGCCATGATTGCCTACGACGCTAGGCACCCCGTGATCCTGCCGGGACCGTCGCACTTAACGAGGCTTATCGTGGAGGCGTGCCACCGGCGGACGTTACACGGGGGAGTGCAGATGACCCTCGGGGCCCTTCGTCAGGAGTATTGGGTCCCTCGCGGTCGTGCTTTAGTAAAGGGGTGCATCCGGCGTTGCGTGACGTGCGTGCGATGGCGGGCGGCCTCCCCGCAGCCTCTCATGGGAAGCCTCCCTGGCCCAAGGGTAACTCCCGCTCGGCCGTTCCTCAACACGGGAGTCGACTACGCCGGACCAGTGTGGCTGAGGACCTCCAAGGGACGAGGCCAACGGGCCTCCAAAGCATTTATTGTCGTATTTGTGTGTCTGTGTTCCAGAGCGGTACACCTCGACGTGGCTACGGACTACACCGCCGACGCCTTCCTGGCTGCGCTGCGCCGATTCGTTTCCCGCCGAGGCTTGTGCCAAACGTTGTACAGCGACTGCGGCACAAATTTCGTCGGCGCCGACGCGCAATTGCGCGACCTATTCTCAGCAGGCGGCCGGGAGGGCCGACGCGTCGCCGAGCGCGTCGCCCAGGAGAGGATCTCGTGGCGCTTCAATCCCCCCGCTGCGCCTAACTTTGGCGGTATCTGGGAGGCGGCCGTCAAGTCGACCAAGCATCACTTGCGGCGAGTGATTGGCGAGGCAAAGCTCACCTACGAGGAGATGGCCACGTTACTATCTCAGGTAGAGGCGTGCCTGAATTCACGTCCTCTGCAGGCGTTGACCGACGACCCTGAGGACCTCAGCCCACTCACTCCCGGTCACTTCCTCATAGGCTCGGCCATCAACGCCATACCGGAGCCGTCACTGACGGAGGAGAAAACGGCTCGTTTGTCCCGCTGGCAACAGGTCCAGCAGATGCGGGACCAATTCTGGGCGCGGTGGTCCCGGGAGTACCTACAGACGCTAGCTCATCGTCCGAAATGGCTCAAGGCCGACATGGAGGTGCGAGCGGGACGCTTGTGCCTCGTGAGAAGTGAGACGACGCCCCCGACCAAGTGGCCCCTCGCTCGGATCGAGGAGCTACTCCCTGGAGACGACGGCCAAGTTCGCGTCGTCAAAGTGCGAACGGCGGCATCCACGCTCACACGGCCCGTGAGCAAGCTCGTCCTCCTCCCGGACTGCGCCGCACCGGAAAGCGAGGAGTAATCGCGAAATTGTCGTCTCCTTATCATGATCGCGGTATATGTCATAAGCGTAAAGTTAAAACCGCATATATCTCCCGCGTACGGCCATCGACTAAATACGCGAGCGAAACGGTCGCGAAAAGTAGACGCGTCGCGAACAAATTAACCTATTAATAATAGTTTAGTTAATAGTAGGTTTCCGGTTCTGCGAATACGCGACTCTCAGAGCGCATACACGTCTGCGAAAATAAATCGTAGGTTGCACCATACGAGGCGGGCGGAATGTTCGCGATCGAACCGCAGTCCCCCGTGAATAATCGCGAGGAGAATTCTCGCTTAAGCCTAGCATTGTTTCGGGAAAGACCGTCGTTATTCCAGAAGTTCTCGAGAAGCCGAGAGACGATCGCTTGTTTTTCCACGCGTACTTACTCTGTCCCTTTTGCCTCAGCGCGCGACGTAAACATCAGGGACGGAGCACATGACCATGGCGAAAACAGCTGATCGGTTGCCGACTCCGAAAGTCGACGAGTAAATCGAAGGACAAGTCAGTGGGTCGGCGATCGATTGGCTGGGCTAATTGTTCGGCCCATTATCGGGGATGCGTGACGCGTGGGGATGAGGAGCTCGTACCTCCGCGCGCGCCGGGCCTCTCGAGCAGATACGTTCTCAGAGGCGAACAAAGCGTTTTTCGATAAAGCGAGGCGTTGCGCAAAGTCTCAACGACGACTCGATCCGCGTCTCGCTGAACAGTTCGCGCGACGATAACCGTGGCTCGCGGAATAAGCGTCGCCTTTCGAGGAATCTCAACCGCGTTTCGCGGACTCTTAAACTTGTAAATAACTGTGTGTAAATATACTTGTAAATAGACAAACTAACTTTGAGATAAGCCCCGTTCCCGTGCCTCTGATTCGATCCTTCTTCCGCTCACGCACAATAAGAATGTCAACAGTTGTTACAGAACATTACAAACCAATTTGTATTACAAAATTAACTTCATAAATATCTATATATATATATATAAAATACTCTCCACCAAATAATATCATCATTTATTAAACCATTACAATACGTCCATTTCTTCCACCTTGGCAAAAGTCTGCACAATACCGAAAAAGAATAATAAATATAGATAACATAATATAGAAAAACAATCATATAAATTGAAAAAACAAATATGCATGAAAATAGAAAAGATAATAAACAGAATTTCTGCCGGAGAAGAAAAATAAATAAAATGAAGGAGAAATATTTATTATAATATATATAAGAAAAAATTGGGACTTGGTTGGCAGGTGTGACGGAGTGTGCATGCGTGTGTTGCTTGTCGAGAATATTAAGAGCTGTTTGTTGGAAAGAGGAGTGGAATCTTTGCAGTGGTGTGCTCTTTGGGTAGCGGAGAGTGTGTGTGTCGCGCGGTAGGGTTAGAGTAGGGTAGAGTGGAGGCGCCGCGCGTGGAGGGACGGAATTTGCGGTGAGAAAGGGAGTAAGTTAGGTTTAAGAGCGAAAGAGAGAGATAATAGGCGGAGCAAGATGGAAGGGATTGTGCCGAGTTCATTCGACGATAGATGCGATTTGTTGGAAGGAGAAACCGCGAGTGCGGAGCGCCAAGCGGCGAGTAGCGAAGATGCGAGTGCGGCGACGAATGAGAAGCCGAGTGTGGCGGCGGGCCAATCACTCGACGTAGTAGATAGGGATAGCGTATTGGGAGATAATGAGGAGGATGGGGAAGGGAATAGTTTGGAAACCCCGGTTACTAGATTCTTGTCAACAGAGGGGGTAGGTAAGAGAGGGAGGAGATCAAACAGGGAAAGGTTGGAGAGGGAGAAGGTTATATCCAAGGGGTGCATAGAGAAGTGGTTAGGCCAGGGGGGAGGGGGAAAGATATGGCGCAAGGAGTCAGAAAGAAGAGAAAGACATTATCGGAGGGGAATGGCAGTGACCGAGAAGAGACTGACTCCGACTTGGGGTCGGTCTTCGAATTTGAAGGAGCATGGGTGGATAGAATGAATAAACAAGAAAATATCATTGCAGAGCTGCAAAAAATGCTGGGGGGGGGCGGTAAAAGAGGAGGTGGCAAAGCTGAAGAGAGAGAAGGTAAAGGAGATTGAGAAACTGGAGAAGAAGATGAAGAGGGAAAGAGATGAGTTAAGGGAGGAGATGAAGAGGAAGGAGACAAAGTGGGAAGGAGAAAAGAAGCTGCTGTGGGAAAAGATTCTCAAACTGGAGAATGGTGAGACTAGAGAGGAGGAAATGGAGGTGGTGGAGGGGGGAAAAGAGGATGAAAAATCTCAGTCCTGGAGTGCGATTGCGAGGAGAGGAAAGAAGACGAAGACAGGGGTAAAGGAGACAGCTTTGGAAGCCAAGGTGCAGGAGCTATTGGATTGGAAACAGGAGAATCAGGAGCAAAAAAGAAAGAAAAGTTTGAGGATCAGCGGCCTGAAGTGGGACGGTAGAAATCCGCTGCAAAAAGCAAAGGTGTTTCTCCAGGAGAGGTTTAGTCTGGGACATTTGGTCGAGGACGCTTGGTGTGAAGGAGGGTCAAGAGAAGGGGGGAGACTGGGGGTTCAAGTGAAGGACCTGGCAGCAAAAATGGAGATACTAAGAAGGAAGAAGGAGTTAGGGAAGGAGCCGATTTTTATGGATGAGTTGCTATCCAAGGAGGAGGAGGAAATTCAATGGAGATTGAGAGGCATTGCGAGGGTAGTCAAAGGATGGGGGGAGCACACAAATGTCAGATTCAGGAGAGTCTTTTTGGTGGATAGATCGTTCAGTTGGAGACAGATTGAGAGGAAAGAACATGTCTCGCTGTTGAAGCAAACGGAGGAGAAATTTCGGAGCAAGAAGGGAAGAGCAGAAGAAGGAAATGCCCGAAAGGTTGCCGCAGAGACCGCGGGAATCGAGAATCCCGAGTCCCGACAAGGTTAGAGGTAAAATTAAGATAGGGTTCTGGAATGTAGCTGGGCTTAAGGGGAAAGGAGTGGACTTTTGGGAGTTTATAAGACAGCTGGACTTTGTTGGTATGGTGGAGACATGGATAAGGGAGGATGAGGGGGAAGCTTGGATAAAGAATCTACCTTCTGAGTTCGACTGGCACGTGCAATATGCGGTGAGAGAGCAGAGTAAAGGCAGGGGAAGTGGGGGAATAATTGTAGGAAACAGAAAAGGTGTACTGGTGACGGAGGAGGTCGACGACGGTAGGAGAGGCTTGGTGAAGTGGAAGGGACGAGGAGGTGGTCACAAGTGGACAATTAGTACGGTTTACGCTAAGGATGGTCCCGAAGAATTTAAGGAAGACATAGCTAACCCGGAGCAGCAACGTCCGGAAGAGCTGATGATAATTGGAGGGGACCTTAACGCTTGAACTGGAGAAGAAGGGGGGTGTACAGGGATGGGGTAGTAGAAGGAAGAAGGTCTAAGGACAAAAAGGTCAGCAAAGAGGGAGTGTGTCTGTTAGAATAGGTAGAGGAAGGGGGATGGTGTCTGGCCAATGGTACGAAGCAGGGGGATGAAGAGGGAGAATTCACGTACGTAGGGGCGAGAGGGGCCTCGGTTATTGACTATTTGTTAGTTAACACAGAGGGGTGGGACTTGCTAGAGGAGTTTGAGGTCAAGAGTAGGATAGAATCAGTCCATATGCCTCTGGTGAGTGTATGGACGTCGAAAGAAGGCCTGAAGGAAGAGGGGAGAAAGGAAGAAAGAAGACAGGTTGAGAGGATAATACAGTGCTGGGACGAGGAGAGCACAAGAATCTTTGCTGAAAGAACGGAGGAGATTAGTTTGTCGGAAGGGGGTTTGCTGGAGAAATGGGAAAAACTAAGAGGCAAGGTGGAAGAGGCGGTAGTAGAGAAGAAGGTCAGATGGAGAAAAAGGAAACTAGGCTACAAGAAATGGTGGGACAGAGAGTGTACCAGAAAGAAGAGAAAGGCAGAAAGAAAGCTAAAGAGATGGAGAAAAGGGTGTAGAAGCAAGGAAGCGGTGTTGCAGGTGAAAAGGGAGTTAGTGGAGCTCTGTGAAAAGAAGAGAGAAGAGTGGAGTAAAAGGGAAATGGAGGAGTTGAATGGAATCAGGACGGAGACAGAAGTCTGGAAATATATCAACAAGGAAAGGAAGGTCAGGGACAAGGTGAATGAAGAGATAACCATGGAGAGTTGGAGGCAGCATTTTATGGGTGTGCTGGAGGGGACAGATAAAAGGATTTTAGGGGAGGAAAGGAGAGGGGGTCACGATGAAGAGGACCTCACGGACGAAGAGATTGAAAAACAGATAAGGAGACTGAGGAGGGGGAAAGCGGCGGGGCCAGATGGCATAAGGAATGAGGCTTGGAAGTTCTGCAGGGGTCAGGTGAGAGAAAGGCTGAAGGAGGTGATCAAGGGGGTGTGGAGAGGTGAAGGTTGGCCGGAGTCGTGGAAGGAGGGTGTAATCTCCCCGTTGTATAAAAAGGGGGATAAACAATCCCCCGCTAATTACAGGGGAATTACCCTATTAAGCACGGCCTATAAGATCTATGCGGCGGTGCTGGCGGAGAGATTGATGAAGGATGTGGTGGAGAAGCAGATTCTTCCGGAGACCCAGACTGGCTTCCGGAAGGGAAGAGGTGTAATGGATAATATCTTCATCCTGAACCATCTGGTCGACAGGGAGCTGAATGGAGCGGGAAAAAAGGTGAATGCCTTCTTTATTGATTTAAAGGGGGCCTTTGACAGGGTGGATAGGAGTGTGCTATGGAGGGTGATGGAGGAGAGAGGGGTAAGGAGAGGTCTAACGGAGAGAGTGAAGCAAATCTACCAGGAGACTTGTAACAGGGTTAGGGTGGGGGACAGGGAGTCAAGCCCCTTTTGGACGACAAAGGGGGTAAGACAAGGATGTCCTCTGAGCCCGCTGCTGTTCTTTATCTTTATATCAGATCTGGAGGAGGAGATGGCCGGGGGGTTGGTAGGAGGCATGAGAATTGGACAGGGGAGGATTTGGACTCTGGCCTACGCGGATGACATTGTTCTGCTGGCTAGAGAGGAGGAGGCGCTAGAGGAGATGATTAAGAGGCTGGAGAAGTACTTGGGGAAGAGGAAGCTAGAATTAAACGTGGGAAAATCAAAGATCCTGAAGTTCAGAAGGGGAGGAGGGGTGGCAAGAGAGAAAGACTGGTACTGGAAAGACCGGAAGATTCAAGAGGTGAAGGAGTTTGAATACTTGGGCTTCATACTGCAGAGAAACGGAGGTCATGCGAAACATATTAGGGAGAGGGTAAGAAGAGCAACGTTAGTGATGAAGAAGACATGGAGCTTGGGGGAGAGGAAGTTTGCTAACGATTGGGGGAGGAGGATGATGTTGTTCGATAGTTTAGTAGGTAGCGTGATGGTATATGGGGCAGAAGTGTGGGGTTGATTAGAGCATAGTAACGTGGAAGGGGTGGAGACACGGTATCTGAGATGGCCTGGAAAGATGCACGCCAGGTTATGTGGTCTTGGAGGAAACCAAAAGGGACAAGATAAGGATAAGGACGGCCAAGCTGGCGGTGAATTTTGAAGAAAAGGCAAGACAAGGACATGGACGGAGAAGATGGGTGGTGGAATGTATTAAGGAGAGGGAGGGAAGAGGAACGTTGACAAGAGGGAAGTCGGAGAGAGAGGAATACTTAAGCAGGTGTGGAGTACAAGAGGCGGATCTGGAACAATGGAGAGAACGGGGAAGGTGTGTGGCAGAAGAGCTAAGTAGTAAAGATAGAAGGCGTCAAATGGAAGATACTAATTAAGGGGGCCAGATATAACAAACGATACAAAAGGATCAAGGTGGCTGGGCTCCCAGAATACTTGAGGAGAAAAGGGGAGAGTGGTAGTCACAAAAGGAGGGCGAGGGCTAGATGCGGGAATGAAGAGTTAGGAAATAGGTACTGGTTGCGAGAGGAGGAAAGGAATTGTAACATATGTGGTAGGGAAGAGGGTACTTTGGAACATCTGATGGAACGGTGCGTATGGAAAAGTACTAGCAGAGTGGTGATGAATGATATAATAGGCGAGAAGGAGACAGAAGGAGGTTACAGATGGCTCAGGGAGTGGGAGGATAAAAGGAAAGAGGAGAGTAGAAACAGAAGGGTTGCTCAGAGTCACGTAGGACAGGGGGTTAGGTTAGGCCGGAGGAGTGCTAGTGTGTGTGTGTAGGGGTTCCCCGTGGGAAAGGCCAACCAAGTCCTCGCGAAGGGGAGGGAGGGTCTAGTATGTGAAGGGTCGCCTATGGCCAGGTCGGGTAGAGTAAAAGAAGTTTTGTAAAGGGTTGGGTACGTTCCTACAAAACCCCATTTCTGTAATTCTCTGGAATTGGAAATAAACTATACTACTACTATAAGAAGAAATTGGGATATAAAAAATAGTGACAAAATAAACTATGGGAGGTTTCTAAAAAACAGCTCAAAATAGAAACAGAAATGATAAGCATAATAGCAGCAATTGATTAATTGTGAGAGAAGAAGAAGAATGTTAATTACTAATTTAGGAATGAAGAAAGAAATATAAAATAATAGAACAAGAAAAAAATATTTTTTTTTAAATATAATTTCCTAATTATAACTCCTATTTAAATCTATAATTTAAATCTATAATTTATATCTATAAAAAGAAATTATTACTTTACTTACTCTTTATATTTTCGATTATTAAGAAATATCTCGATACCCTCCCAAAAGACCTTATTATCTAATGCATATGCAACATACATAATATAGCGGGTACTACAATGATATACAATACATATACGCTACAATGATATACAATGTATATCATAAAAAGTTGGATTAAATATGTCTTAAATAAATGTATTATAGCGAAATCTGTACATTCGTGAAAATAGCCAATTTTTATATTATATAAAAATAGGTTATAAGTTTAAATTATATAAGAGAGAGAAAATATACGTTTATTTTTATTTTTACAGTAAAATTTATTTATAAGAAAATAGAGACGTTTTTAACTACTATACTTTTTTTATTTTTCTATATTACTTATTTTTAAAAATTTATGGACAATTGGTTAATTACACTTGCGAAGTTTTACCTTTGATGTAGTAGGAAAGGGTTATCCCTTTCCTCACTCTTATGAGTGAGTAAATTTCATTACTGTTGGCTTCTGACATAAGGGGCTTCATAATGGAATGAGTATCCAAACAGAAAGATTCTTGTTGGATCTGGATCTGCTAACAAATCCAATGTTCAGAAATCTAAATCTAAAACCGAAAGTTTTAGGATTAATTAATTAATGGATAATCATCAATCAATCAGAGAAGACACTTCTATTGTAGGATATTCTAAAATATAAATAGAAGCTTCAAACTATACAATGTTTTTATTATCACAATCACAAAATTGTCTATTTTAGAAGAACTAGACAAATAGTAATCCCTTAATTTCTTTTACTTGTATATAAATGCAACGTAACTGAAATTTAATGACACTGAAATCATTTCCAAGAAGCTTTTACCGTTTTATTTGTATATTTTAAATGCGAATAACTATGTGTAGGAAAGCCATTTATCTTTACACTTTAAACATTTTAACATTTTGAAAAAGTTGAATAATGAGCGTTATTCTAGTCTTAAAGTACCTATGTAAAAATGCTTGTAAATTTTGAAAAAATTGTTTTGTGGTAAGATATTTTAAGATATTTTATAAAGCTATTTATTTATTTTTTTTTGCCTCTCTCTCCTAGAGGCTCTCTAGCCCGAAGTGATGTTTTGCCACTAAAAGGATTAATATTATAGCGATCCTTATTCCCGAGATGCAAAAATCTCCTTATCGCAACGCGTTAATATATATCGATTCCTAGGATGAGACTCCACAAAAGTCCAGCCAAAAATTGATCTACCAAGATTCAAATTCTCGCGATGCACAGTGGGGCCAAAGCGTCCAAAACTTGGCCAAAAGTAAGAAAATTGAAACCGCAAACAAAACATGTTATGTACATACAATTAATAGAAAACATATCCATATGTACGTTTCTGATACATATTTGTCATTTTTACTGTTGCTGTTATTGTTATTATTTATCAAAGCTTAACCTTTAAGCGAACCGTTTATACCTTTATGTAAGATACTTCGTATTATAATATGCCTCAAAATTGGAAGTTTTCCAAGTCATTTCAGCATAAAAATGATATCTTCAGGTATTTTAATTATATATTTACATAAATAGTTAAGTTTTATTTGTTATTTTTATAACAAATAGTACATTGTTTTAGTTTGATGTAAATTTCTTACTTAGAATATCAGAGACTTTTTAATATTTATTATTGTTCCCGGCATCTCCCGGCTATACATTTTTTTTTGTTATTTAATACATTTATTTGCCTACAATATCGTGAAAGAAAATATTGCGCCTTCGTGTGCCTTTTAAAATTATTTAATATTTTATAAGAGTCCAACCGAAATCGAAACCGAAACTTTCATGGAAACCCTATAGAAAAGCTATATGTATACACGCTCACACGTATACTATACACTTTTTCTTTATAAATATTATAATATTTAATTATTAAAATAATAATCACACACATTATCACACAATCCTTTGATTACAATCCTATTATCACTGTAGTTTTGGTCGGACTCTAGGCCAAGTTTCGATTTTCGGTTTCGAACACAATATTATTGTAATAGTAGGATTGTGATAATATGTGATAATAGTAAGATATATAATATAATTATTATTTTAATAATTAAATATTATAATATTTATAAAGAAAAAGTGTATAGTATACACTATACATGTGAACGCGTATACATTGTGACGCGTTGCAGTTTCGCTGCACCGTTGCAGCGCCCCGCCGCCGTCACAAGGCGCGGTTTCGCGAACTTTTCACGCCCGAGGACGGTTCAATGAATCGAGGCGAGATCTCCAGGGGGGCATATTATAATTGCGTTGCGTTTACTGATCCCTTTTATTTTATTTTTGTATCATTTGCGTGGCGCCTCACCGAGCCGAAGGCCGGAGTCTCCTGGGAGGATGCCGAGGATCGCGGAAAACGGAGTCGACGGAAAGAACAGAGGCGAGAGATCGGACGAGGAAAGGCGGATTTCGGCGATGCTTGCGGGCCGCCGAGCACAGGGAAGCGCGGGAAGACCCGCGCGCGGCGCGTGACACAGCGGCGGGCGGATCCTTAATGGCAGGGCCCCAGGACGCTGGGGCAGAATAAGCTCACCTGCCCTCCTCCAAACCACTGACCGGATTCTGGGATGGACGGCCGCCATTCCCGGACCGAGAAGGAGGATCGCGGAGGTAATCACGTCCCGTCCGCTACCGGGAAGGATCCCGGAAAATCGCCGCGCGAGCAAAGGGCCGTTTGGCGCCCTGCGGAAAGCCGTAGTTCACGGCCCTACCCGAGAATCCACCGCGAGCCTGCGAGCTCACCCCTCATTGGTCCGCGCTCTAACGTCGCGGGGCCGCGTACGCCCGGGGTGGGGCGCTATCGATTCCGCCATCGAGCAAAAATTCGGGAGCATTCTTGGATCGTCCTCGATAGTCGACGCACGTAAAAGTCCACGTCGAAACCTTGCCGTTCGGTACTCGTACTCTGGAGCTCCTTAAGACTCCTGGCTGCTGCCTTGTTCGACCCTTGGGACGACGGCAAGGATCCTCGGGGGAGAGTTGACCTACGGTGAGGTTGCCTCGGTAATATTCAGCATGTAAAGCCACGATACCGCCCTCCGGGTTGCGCTCTCGCTCGGAAATAATTCAATGTCGACGTTGCTCGCCGACCAGGCGTAGATTTCGCGATCGAGAACGATAGCGAGGGGCACCGGAATGGTCTCGTGGCCACGGGATCGTGACCGGAAATTGCGAGCCTCTGGAGATTGCGGCCGATGCGTCGATGACGAATTCCGATATCGGGAATTTGCCACGTCTCGCGACCTTCGCGTTCGCGTCCGCGCGTTTTCTTTATGCGTCGCAATTAGTACGGTCGGGACTTAGATTCCACGCGCGACAGTAATTGCGTTCGAACATTTCGTGTTCGGCAATTTCATGCTTTAGGATATTTGCGTCAGAGTATCATTTGCGTTCGGTAATTTTTCGCGTTGAAGTAATTGCGTTCCGCTGGTACTTGCGTTGAGATCATTGATATTATTCGCGTTAGATTAATAATTGCATTTGGTCGTTTCTCGCGCTGGAATGAGTGCGTTCAGAGATTATTCGCGTTGGAATGTTACTCGCGTCCGGTGGATTTTGGCGTTAGGATGTCGGGTGCGTTAGAAAATAGTCGTTGGGCTGTTTCCTGCGTTAACGTATGATTCGCGTTCATTATTGCGTTCCGTTTAATTTTCGCGTGCGAATAATTGCGCTCAGACCCTGTTTGCGTTAGGATACGACTCGCGTTAGAATGGCGTTTGCGTTCATTATTGCGTTCCTTTGTCGCTCACGGTAATTGCGTATTTTCGCGTTAATTATAGTATTTTGCGGGGTTACTCGCGGTAATGTCGTATTTTCGCGTTAGTTGTAGTATCTTGCGTTGTTCCTCGCAAGAATTTCGTGTTTTCACGTTAGTTGCAGTATTTTGCGTTGCGTCAAGGGCCTCCGCCCATCACTCTTCGCGTTAAAATATCGCTGACGATAGCGTGTTGCGCTTGGACGTCCCTTGCGCTACAATTATTGCTCGCGTTAGATTAAGACACCCGCGTTAGATTAAGGTATTTGCGTTAGATTAAGACAATGTGGCGACAGAATTCCTGTGCGGTTTTGGACGTGGCGTTCACGCGCTCCGAGCGTGGCCCACTACTCTTTCGCGATACTTCGCTTTATTGATGCTATTATTTCGCATTTATTTCGGTCATTCCATATTCGGCTGTGTTGTTTTGCCGATATTCTATGTTAGTTGTAAGTTTAATTTTCTTGATAACGGCGCATTCCGCGCCTCTGCTGCGAATTAACGTATTATTTTACTGTATTTCATCCACGCTCGAGACTAAAATCTTTCATGCTACGTTATCTAATTGCGTTCCTTTACAATCGGAAAAATTTATCTAATGTCTGAGTTTGATATTCTCGTCTTTCTTTTGCTTATTAATTACACCATTAATGTCTGACCTTCATAATTGCATTCTTCCTCTGTTCATTAATTACACGACTCTTTACAATAAACTTTGTTCTCTAATTTCATTAACTCTGTGAGTATGATTTACGCGTCACCCCGCCGAATGTTGCGCTGCCCTTTTATCAACCCCGCCCACACTCATTAGTCGAGCTGGCCGCTCTCTCGCACGCCGGATCTCTTGCGCTTTGTGTTTCCGGATTTTCGCGGTTTTGGAGTATTTCGTGGACGCGTGTCTACGCGTCTGGCGCCCAATATTAAAGTTTCGCGTCGGATTACCGAGCCGTGCGAGGAGTCGTCGGAGAGGCCCATCAATATAAACATGGTATAAATATCACGTGAACCATGCATGTTTATATTAACAACCTTTAATGTACTTTGTCAAGTCCGGAAAACAGTCAGTATACCTCTCAACTCTGACATGTGAACACACGTTGGTTGTCGCTCCGTGATAATGTCTTGTTCCGAAATTCTTATGTGCTCATCAACGACAGCATTTTATCGCGGTGGTCACACTTCCATAATAAAACGCTTCCCCGCTGTCACTGACTTATACATGTAAAGTATCTTTTGCCTGTCTTTAATTGCATATTTTTTTACATCTACACTTATTGACTATTGTTCTTCCAGTATGAATTTTATGATCATTTCGGCTAAAATCTTCATAAACGTAGATGTTTAAGTCGCGACAAGGACTAATTTCAGACCAGGTATCGCTTCTCATGTATAATATATTTTTTCTCTTTTTGTCCTGACTATCAATTTTATTTTGTTGACCAAATTATTGTTACATTGAATTGTTTATTATTAGATGCTTGAAAAGGACCCAATCCTAAGGGTCGAAACGTCGTAACGTTTCAATATATGTATTGCCAATTGTTGTTAAAGATAATAAACTTTTCTGGTTTACATTTTATATTTGTTAAGTTCAATTAACATAGCAGACATATGTTAAATCTACACATGTATGTGTTGATTGCCTCTATATAGCCAAAATTGCCCGTCAACGTGTTGGTAGAAACACGGTTGACGGTAAGACGAACCTTAATTACACAAATGCAGAAAATGTTATCTTCTCTTTTACAAGAGGTAGATTTATAAAATCCTACATCTCAGAAGCTCAAAATGCAATACCGACTGTTATTATTACATTTAAAATTTATTATTTGTACTATCAGTAAAACAATATAAAATACAGTAAATCAGGATCGTTGACTCGCTAACAATAAATAATTCCAACATTATATTAATGTCTATTACGAATCTAATTATCGCGCGTAAAGCGTCGAACTTATAATGCAACGAGCAAAGTTGGGCGTATGCATACTTCGATCATAAAGTCTTCTTGCGATTTTTATGTACGTACAAAATGGCATCAAAAATTTTCCGAATTTAGTCTATAAAAATTTTTTTTGTCTACGATTTGGCCTCGATCTCCTATACCGTCTCGAAACGTCCCCCCGTGAAACTCGAAAAATCGGCCCTTCGAGACTCTCAAAATATTTCGTCAGGCTTTTAGTGATGAAGCTTTAGGCATATATAATATTTCGAGTCATTCGAGACATTTATTCATTTTTAACTGTACGTTACTTGCGCGGAGTGTAAAGTACAAAAATTAGTCTTAGAAATCTACTAAATTTATGAAGTAAAAACTTTCTTTATCGATCAATTAAATGCTGCACAAATAGGTTCACAATTGAAAAGAAACTTTTACGCTCATCTTTATTCAGAAAATCTATAGAATATTATTACCCTTTATTTAATGGTCATCATAGAGAACAATGAAAATTGGTGCATGTATAACGTGTGTTAAATACATCCGAGTAATTACATTTTAAAAAGTCACGCGAATAACGTAGAGTTAAAAAAGGACATATAGCCGCGCATCAGCAACTTCCGAAAATGTTGAAAAATTGAACAAATCATTTGTGAGAGAATCATCGCTGTCGACTATTTTGAAAGGGATGGAAACCAAATGTAAATAAGATAGGTAAGTTTAAAATTTTTTATATACTGTAAGTTCGAAAAATTTTCGATACCAACCTCGTATAACTGTAGGTACTCGTGCACGAAATCCATGTCGTGTGGATTTTTAACAGACGATAGTAGAATGAAAGATGTAATTTTATAATCTTATGAACGGTTGATACAATTATTATTTGCATATGATAGGCTTCACTTAACACTTCATACAAATGTCTCAAGATCTGATGAAAAATTTTTCATATAATAATATATGTATACAATTTTATATAATAATATATATAAATTTTATATAATAATAATATATAAAATATACATATATGTATATGTTTTTTTCTCTTGTATATTCTCTTTTTGTATAATCTCTGTCTGTATATACAAGAAAAATAATAAACTGAATAATTAAAAAATAATTAGAAAAATAAATTTTGTATTGTTTTTTTTACAAAAAGTAAAATTACGATTATATTATATGTATTCTGTATATAATCATATTTTATATTTATGATTATTACATTTATATATCATTATGTGCGGGCAATTTTTTCTCATTTTGTCAAACTTTATTTTTTATTTAAAGAATTTGAAAATTATCCTTATAATTATTTTTTTAAATACTTTTCTCTGTGTACAAACAGAGATTATAAAAGAAAAAAAACATATATAGACATATGTAGAATTATATACATTTATATATGTTTTTATATAAAACATTTTTTACCAGATAAATATAGTGTACATACAACATAGCAGCACAATATCAAAATTATATTTTTTACTTCATCCGTCTATCATCTTTATAATTTCATCATGGTATTGCAATGTCCGCGAATGTTTTGTCGCTTTTTATGTTAACTACATATTTCGCTATTATACTATTGGTCTATGGACGCTGCAGATCTAACGACAGGTACACGAAATAAATTAGGTAACACTAGTTTATTAAATAAGAGCAATATGATAATAAAACGCGCCTATTTATAATATTTATGGCAGCATAAATATGCGCACAGGGCAATCCTGGAATCGTACTGTCCATCCGTTCGTCGTAAATGTCCGGACGGCGGCGGTTTGGGACGTCCAATACATTATTAATACGAGTCACTCGCAAATGGCGAAGAATTTGGGCGATACAGCGGCATTTAATATGTCTACGAGTACTACATTGTTGTACTTGTCATTTATAACAACTTCGTGATGATTGCGTTACATGTTATGGAAGAAACGCTTCGCCTTACGTTCGTCGCAAATTAATATTTATTACAATCCTCGAAAAGAGAGACATAGCCGCACTTTGTTCGCCAATTGCAGCGTTAAATTGATGCGAAAGTACGGGTGTAAATGCGGACGTACGTAGGGCTATCACGATATAAGTTTGATGAATGATATCATCAGATATTTGTTATGTGAGAGCAACAGCCGATTGCACCGATTTCGCTTATCGCTAATAGCAATTAACTAAACTGTCACTCATTATGTGTATTTACGAACACGGTGACAATCTGGCAATAAATTTGGCGACTTTTCTATATTACATCAGAAATCATGTATAATTTGGGTCCTTAAAACTATATTTTCAAAGGAAAGTATCCCGTGCAAAAAATATTTTAGAACATAAATTAATCAGTTTTTATATTTGCAATAAAGTAAATTTTAAACAGCTTCGGTGCACGATGATGCAATTAGATCTGCATATTCCGTCTGATCCCAAGATGAACCCAATTTAGCCAGAATGTTACGAGCGTTCGCGAACTTCCGCGTCACCTACCCTGCGGGAGTTATGCGATCGTTACGATGACAAATAAATAATTTATGTACAAAGCCAGCGAAGCTTTTTGTCGAGAGAGTGTGAAGAGGGGAACCGAGGGCAGTGTCGGGTACGTTCGTTTCCGGCGTTCATTTAATTGCTGGCTCTCCGCTTCGCGTCGAATCGTGTCTTCAAGAACGAAAGAACGCCAAGCCTCGACGACCTACAAACGGTCGCGCGCGCATTCTTTTATGGTAACCATTATCACGATATCCTACAAAAAGCGGATGCATTAAGAGAAATTGGCAAGAACCTATTTTGTGAAGTTACGTTTCTAATTGTCGAAATTAAGACCCACTTTAGGAAACATTTGGATCATTTCTCAACCCATTTCTATTCCCAAGTGGCCTTACTTTTATTTCACAAACGAATCAGAAGAAAACAATCTTTAGAATCTTTATTTAAACATTTTTTAAGTCATTCTCCCGATTTTAAAGATTAGGAATTTATGACTACAAAATAAATCCTTATCAATTCCTTGTAATTCACCAATTTTACAGGATAACAGGAAATGACTGTATTATCAAACTAGGCAAGCTCGCGCTGCCTACCGAAGCGAAAATTATAGGGGCGTTAGCTCGACTGGTGGTTGACCCATCTTTGTTCGCAGAGTCGCGACGTCGTCCTCTATCTTAATTAACAATTTGTATTTCTGCAAGGAAGAAATAATTGTATTGAATAAATTATCGAATAAATTGTAAATATCTCTCAATAAACTTCTATTCTCGATTTGTCCGTACTTACCGTCCTATTGTCACCCGATGTAGTCATCCAGGCATAGACCATGTATCCGGGTATGCAGAGCATGGAGGATAGCGCTGTAAACCAGCCTAACACATGCGACCACCACGGGTATTCATAATCCAGATATTTTATAGGCGTCCACTGAACCAGATTGAAAACGAACACGCCCTGAGTTTAACATTAAACATTATATATTTTTATTAAATTATATGCCAAAATTTTATTAAAGTAAAGTCCACTTAACATTGAATGAAAATTAAAACTTATTTGCTAGATTGCATAAATTGACACGATAATAATTCTTGATATTTTTGTAGAGGAAAATCTGTAGATAGAAGAAAACGCAAAAAATCTTTTTACAAGAATTTTATATATCTTATATATGGGTAAGAATACGTCAGAAATATCACGATTTGGACGTGGTTTCCGGATTGATTTGCAAATTGGTGAAATTATAGTATTGGATAAGAGAAATTAAAAGGTCAAAGGATTTTTAAAAATTTTGAAAATTGTAAAAGTTACGCCATGTTGAATTTTTTACTAAGTATTTTTTTAAGTATTAATATTTACGAAACTATTCATCGGATTTTAATAAAATTTAAATATGTTATACTTGAAATCATGCCTTTTTAGACTATTGCATTATTGAAAACAAATTTTTTAATTTTGACCAAAAAAAAGTAAAAATATTTTTTGGAATCGTTTTTATTCGAACGGGACCAATTTGTCAGAAATTTTGTAAGATAATAAAATATTCCTTATAGTGTAACCTTTCTTTAAAAAAAAAAAATTAATGGAGACTCTAATAGGTTCTGAGATATCGCAATTTTCGTGAAAGCGTGCAGCACCGCGCCGCGCCGCGCGGCCCGCCCGTACAGTGCCACACGTAGTACAAGGCGCTTGTTCGAGCTTCGCTAGCGCCTAAGCTATTAACCGTAGAGTAGGGCTCTCACGGACTTTTTTATAGGAAATTTTATGCTCTACGAAAAAGGTCCAGTACAATTTTGTCGTAAAGTGCACCGTTTCGATACGGAGGCGTTAATATGAAAACAATCTTAACATATTGGCAGAAAAAACTCAAAAACCAATCTCTTCGTTGGTTTCTTCTACCCCTATTTTATATATAATTTTTTTAAATTTGGTTGAAGACTAAACCCAACTTAAACGCAATCAAAGGTTCATATACGAAATTTACGAAAACAAAGCTTCCTCTATGAGGAAGCTATGTTGAGCAAAAAATTTCCTATAAAAAAGTCCGTGAGAGCCCTACTCTACGGTTAATAGCTTAGGCGCTAGCAAAGCTCGAACAAGCGCCTTGTACTACGTGTGGCACTGTACGGGCGGGCCGCGCGGCGCGGCGCGGTGCTGCACGCTTTCACGAAAATTGCGATATCTCAGAACCTATTAGAGTCTCCATTAATTTTTTTTTTTTAAAGAAAGGTTACACTATAAGAAATATTTTATTATCTTACAAAATTTCTGACAAATTGGTCCCGTTCGAATAAAAACGATTCCAAAAAATATTTTTACTTTTTTTTGGTCAAAATTAAAAAATTTGTTTTCAATAATGCAATAGTCTAAAAAGACATAATTTCAAGTATAACATATTTAAATTTTATTAAAATCCGATAAATAGTTTCGTAAATATTAATACTTAAAAAAATACTTAGTAAAAAATTCAACATGGCGTAACTTTTACAATTTTCAAAATTTTTAAAAATCCTTTGACCTTTTAATTTCTCTTATCCAATACTATAATTTCACCAATTTGCAAATCAATCCGGAAACCACGTCCAAATCGTGATATTTCTGACGTATTCTTACCTATATCTTATATATATATATATATATATACATACATATAGATATATAAAATTCTTGTTCTTATATTGTGTTACTCATTATTTTAAGAAAAACCTATTTATTTTTAGCACAATTAAAGTACCTTCAAAATTAAATTAAGACAATAAAGGCGAAAGCAATCATCTCATGTTATTTGACTCTTCTCAGATATATGCGATAAAATAATAAACTTATTGTACTCACAACGCAAATCATCGGCGTAGTCACTGTCCAGCAAAATTTCCACCACATAAGAGGATAGTATCCAATCATATCGCGCAGAGCATCGTAGAATCGGGTTACGCCAAACGCCCAACTGATTGATATGCACTCGAAGAAGATGAGGAAGAGTAAACAGAAGCCGGAAACGGCGTACGAATCGAGGATTTGGAAAACGTACATGCCACCTTGAGAAATACACGACAATCCGATGACATAGGACAGGGCGCACACGAGGGCGATAAACAACTCCTTGCGACGACGTAATTTCTGAGGCCACTCGTCCACCTGAAGAAGAATCGATCAATTAACAACTTAAAACGCGAATATTTTTTTTTTCACTAAAAAGAAAAGGAATTTCTTGAAGTTAGAGTCGAACCAAGTCAAATATTTCAAATCTCAAAGAGTATAAGCTAAGAAAAAAGGTAATTAAATTTCCAATTTCACTTGATAACTTTTTATTGAGGATTAGAGTGAGAGAAATTAGTGAGAAAAGTTAGAAGTTAAGTTTGAAAAACAAATACTATAGCCGTGACGAAGCCTTCCATCGTGCAGAACTGGGAGTCGAGTCCGATGAGCAGCAGCATGAAGAAGAATAGGCACGACCAAAGCGGCGCGCCCGGTAATTGAAGAACCGCTGACGGATAAGCCAAAAAGGCCAATCCTGGCCCAGAAGCGGCCACTTCGGCGACCGGTTTCTGCTGTTCGTGCGCCATGAAACCCACCACCGAGAATATCACGAAGCCCGCGAACATGCTGGTGGACGAGTTGACCGAACAAACGATCAGAGCGTCCTTGTAGACATTGTTGGTGAATTTGTTGTAACTGCCGAGGGCCACGAGGGTGCCGAGTCCGAGACCGTACGAGAAGAAGATCTGTGTCACCGCATCGATCCATACCTACAAATTCCATTTTGTGTGAATGCATCATGAAAAGGGGAACCCGGAATATTCTAAAATGTCTACAGAATACTCTATCTCAAATAATATTATTGGGATACTATTTAAAAAATTTCTTTTTTACAGAATATCTTTACTTCGCACTGTGTCTATAAAATAAAGTTAAAATCTAAAAAAACTTAAGCGAAAACATAATTGACATATTATGGAAAATATAAATCTTACTATTATAGTTATATGTTATTGTTTATTATGTAAAATAAAATCGTTTCGATGAAGTCAGTTCAAGTGAGCTGATGTTTACAGAATTGTTTTAGAAATAAAATAAGTTTCAAGAGCTAATAAATGAAAGAAAGTAACTCACCTCGGATTCCCGAAGCTTAGACAAATTTGGACTGATATAAAATCGAATGCCTTCCATGGCGCCGGGCAGCGTAATGCCGCGAATCAGAAGGACAGTGAGCAACACGTATGGGAAGAGAGACGTGAAATAGACGACTTTGCCGGTCCACTTGACACCTTTCCAGATGCAAAAATAGCAGATTATCCACACTAATAATAATGTACCTGCTAATTCCCATCGGATATTGCCCACGGACTCGATACCATCGCTGATCTGCAACGCTCGACGTCTGAAAAATATAATTGCAAAATTATCAAGACTAAATAATGCGAAGATAGTAACACTTTAGAGGTGTCCACTTGATATAAGTCCGGTGATATAAAAATGCGTAAATTACGCGCGTCACGTACTCGAAAGTAAATGAAAAATTGTATTTATACTGACTCCCAAAACTCCTTCACAGGGTCCGTAAGTTCCGTCATTGTCACATTAACATGATTGAGCGTGCACATCTTGACGACGCTACCATTCCTCGGCGAGATCTGGCTCCAGCAAAACAACGAGCTTCTGTCGTAAGGATTCACGCAATACTTGGTGTTCCAGTTATTGTTGCAGCTTCCCCAAGGCAATTCTATAACGGCAGTTGTAATGAATAACGCTCAAGCTCTTTGTCCTTGTTTTTATCATTAAATGAAACATACCCGATAAGAGATTATGTAAAAGAGAATTTTTTGACGTAATTAAATGTGTGCTTACCGCTGCGCATTGACATAAAAAAATAAAAGATTGCCCAGGCCAGGATAACGATATAATAGACATTCATCCAGCAGGACATGACGGCGGCGGCGTAACCGATGCCTTTGAAGAGTGGCGCTATCTTGAAGACTCCGAGGCCGCCCACCGTGAGCATTTGCCCGAGAGCCAGCTCCATAAAGAACATGGGTATACCGGCCAGGAACAGCGTCAAGAAGTAGGGAATTAGGAAAGCGCCACCGCCGTTCTTATAGCATAGGTATGGAAATCGCCAAACATTGCCAAGACCGATTGCCAGGCCGACCTTAAAGAAACGGTGAAGAAATGGTGAACGTCGAAGCACAGTGCTAATATGTTATGTTAATAATGAAGATATTTTTATGAATAACTGTACATTTTTTAAAACGTCTTATGATATGATGTCTAAAAGATGTCTTAATGACGTCTTTAAGACCCAATTTATGTCCCGATTTTGGACATGGTGCTGTCTGGGTAGTCTTTTTCAATTTGATGTTCATATTAGAAATATCTTTGGCAATTGGCCAAACATTTTGTTTGTAATATCGTTTTGTCCTCACGCATTTGATCAATAATTATAGTTGGCAATATTAACGTAACGGACGATATGCTTAAGAACAATAATGCATTGAATAAGATTTGGCGACATGATAATGCCATTACCACACTGAGAATAAAGTCCAGCTTGGTGCTCCATGTTCCACGATCCGGAAGAGGTTTCTTGTTGGTCGTCGAACAAGTCAGATTTAACGTTGTCGTGCCGTTGTCAGTGTTTTCTGAATCAGCCATCTCAGGATCCCGCGATGCCTCTGTCATGATTGTAGGCTTTCGTGGTGGGCCCACTCGGTGTTCTCTCGATATTTTCCGGTCGTGTACGCAGTCCGGCTGATTATCGACCAGTGTCGTTTCAAACGCGAAGATGATAACGAGACATAACACGGTATCTGCCAAGCGAATATTTCACAAGTTGCTTACTCGAAGACATAACGCGAAGCGAATCTCGAATGAAGAACTGTAATAGACATGCGTTGCGTGACAAAATATTCGAAGAATTGTTCACTTTAAATCCGCATAAACAGAAGCTTTTCTCAAGTAAACGCACTTTTTTCTTTTTACTTTTAATTGATAGAAATTAACGCAAGCTCTTACAACTTGTGGAAGATGCTAAATAATTGTAACACCTAAACTGTTACATCAGTGTTTAGAAAAATGCACAGAAAAAAATAACATTTTTAAAGGATATCTTTATTTTTGACATGTAAATCTTAAAATGAGATTATACGTTAAACAAAGATAAATTACTTACATTAAAGCATTATATGTATCTACTTTAATAAAGAAAAATATATTTTTATTATTCAAAAATAATTTTTATTAATGGAAAGCAAAAAATATTGAATAGAGGATAACAGTACTTTCAAACCAAAAATTTTCATATTATAACGATAAAGACAGTTTTTTAATCTTATTTTAAAATTCAATATTTTCTACGTGAACACAAATAATGTTGATTCAATTTTATTATGTTAAGTACAATGAAGCAGAAGAAATTGGAAAAAAGAAGAAGATTATCATTATCATCAAAATAATCACACTGTACTCTTTATGTGATAATTATAATATTCAAATTAAATTATAATATTCTTGAAATACAAGAATATAAAACTCTTTTAAGAAAATTATATATTCTTGCTTATATATGAAACAATATGATTGTGTTGATTTGAATATAGTCGTCTTGATTAAAGATTAATTTTTTTTCTGTGTGCTTGCAACATCAAAATTTTTATCCTTTTCTATCGTAAAAAGAATTTTTATCTTTTTCTATTGTAAAAGTTTTGACAGAGTTCTCATTCTTTGTATGCTACGGATGTTCCTTTGGCTTCTGTCACCCGGAAAATCTGCGGAAACCGATTAGGGTTGAACGTTTGGATCAAACATAAATGCTTCTGGGTACCGAAAAAAAGTAAAAAGCCCATTAATAGTGAGCATTATACGATTGTTGAGAGAGCAACCGGCTAAGAGTATGAGTTCTCCTATTAAATTAAGCTGTGCTCGCATTGTGTCTCAATAATCATCGAATATTAAAAGACTCCGTTTGCATCGCAATGCGTTCAGATACTAAAATCGAATTTGTGATTGCGCGAAAATCATTAATTAATAGCGTGAGTGAAATATATTTTATGACCAATTATAATGCATACGTATCATAATTAACGCATATCAAAAGGTAATAGATGCATATAAAAGATAAATAAAGCTATCGAAAATAAATATAGTAATGTTTAAATATTTGAAGAGATTGCTTAATTTAAAATTTAAATTAATTCAACGTATATTCATACAAATTTCCCTGTTAATATCTATGTAGTGCTATATGATTTTATCTATATATTTTTATATAAAATTCTGTCTGCAATAAAGAAGAACTTGAAAGAATAATTGCAACAATTATTATTGTCAATGCTCAGTTGAAATTGTTCTAAAAAAATTAAGAAAACCTTAGTTATGTTTATTAATCTCACATGTGTCTGTAAAATGTATCTAAAGTTAAATAAAAAAATCTATATCAATATTAGGAAAATATTAGTTTGTATTAACTGTCTTTAATTTCATCTCTCAATTATTAATCACTTGCACTTCTCAAGTTGCTAAAACTGTATTTTCAAAATTATTTCCAGCAATCCGCGCTTATCGGACACCTTCTATCAAACTGACAGCAAGTCAATAAAATATTGGATTTAATTTCAGTCAATCAAACGAGAATTTCATCGAATTAACGGAGACATGCGAAGGCTCCTGCAAGAAAAGTAGCAAGGTATTCTCTGAGGTATACGTAGAAGAAGGAGGGTGGACGGTGGCCATTGGTTGCGGCCCGTTAAATACGAATGTCCGGCAGGGGGTCCGTATAATAAATATCGCGATGGTACGTGTTTCCTTGCTTCTCCCCTCCCACCACCGCCACCCATCTCGGCTCCCTCTTCCTCTTCCACGCTCATAAAAAACAGCTATATTCTAATTAGCCGAGGATGTGTCGTTCCGCGTGTTATTGCGAGCGACGCACCGGGATTTTCACCGTCGTCGTCATCCGTCACGAATATCGTCTCGGCGAAAAGCTGAAGTGTCGTAAATTTTCTCTCTGCTCGAAACGTTACAAATGTTTTTTTTTTCAGGAAGACAAAGTAATCGTGCGCACGTGGCGTCGGACTTGACAGTTTCAAGTACCATAAAGCACGAGCCTGCTTTGAAATGCTATACTTGACAATCAAATTGTTTAAGCCACGTGATATCAAGATGTCATATTTAAAACCTTAATCTAGACCAGGTACAATTAATTTAGACAATACCTACGCTTACGTCTATATACATAAATTAATACGATAATTTAGTCTAATATATCAATTTCGTTAAATTAATCCACTTCAGTTGCGCTAGAGCCGCCCGCGCCGCTCTACAGATGATCGTTATTTTTCGTTATTCTTCACGCACGCGCATGGCACACATGCTTCTTTATCAGATTTGATTTTTACATGACTGAAGAATAACGTTCTGCAAATCGAATCAATTGTCACTAATTGTTTATTAATTGCGCGATAAATTTGCCGTTATTTTAGCTTAACATCTTTGTTATACTGATTCCCAAACGGTCTACGAACCTTACTTAAATCCGGCAATGGAACTTCATATGGAAATCTCCGGCCCCGGTCTGATTTGTTTTTGCACACTGCACTTTCTAAGCACTCTTAATGGGCGCGCAAAATGTATAGTCTCGCGCTCGTTGTCGGAGTTGTGTTCGCGATGATTGTTCACGCTCAATCTCGGCGATGAAAATCTTCGGTAATCGATGGAACTTGAAAACTGATCAAATCTCTCAGCCAATCTTCAGTTTCTCTTCAACGAGCGTTTCTCCCGATCTCGATCTTGAAATCGCAGTCGATCTGCCGGCCGCGAAATCTCAACTACTCCTCCGGAGTACACCACTGATCCGCACGGGTCGCGATCGCTCGCGTTCGCCTGCCGTGGGTGTACTGGCTTGGGAAACACGACGCGGGTACCACGGGGAGAGAGCAAAGAATGATTCTCTGCGTTGCGAGCGCGAGTGTCACCCGCGGGATACTGTGTGCAATCGGTCTGCGATCAGTCTCCAGTCTCAGATCTTCCACGCACGTCGCGCCAGCCGGCAGTGACTGAAATCGGTCGTACAGGAAGAAAATCCGGGGGTACCCCCTTTTTCCTCTTCCCCTGCCCGTGATCCATGCCTACCTACCGCGCGCCCTTACGTTCTCCGCCGCCCCCGTCAATATTGTGGAACGTTATCTGCCGATAGTCTCTGCCGAAGAGCAAGAGAGAAGGAGTGTATGGGAGGAAGGAATAGAAGGTGACAGAGGAGAAGAAAGGGGGTTACGCCAAGATCGCAACAGTATATCATCATCGAGTTGACATCTACCTCCCTATCCTTCTAATTTTTTGTCACTCTCTCTTCCGCGTGCTCGCAACTGCATTTTTTTCTCTTGCTTCCCTAATTTCGCTTTTCTGCTTCCCATAAAGTCTTGCACCTTATGGATTTTCTTGGCTATCAGGCCATCTCATCTCGCCCGGATCTTCCTGCATACATGTACTACTCTCTTCTTCGCGAGCCTAGCCGTATCAATAGGATAAATTACATAGCACTTTCGGGATTTGGAGGATCTAAAATGATACTGTTGTAAAAATAAGAGTAGGTTTTTTAAATAAGAGTATACATTCTGCGTAGAAATATTTATATCTTTCTTTAATACAAAACAGAATAATGGCGATTACATTTCTGAGAAATAGCTAATTATTATTCCGAATATGAGAAAAATAAAATTACAATATTCAAACGTTTTCTCATTTATAATAAAACAAATAATAATAATTTTAATAATCAATAACGTAGTTGTCGATTAACGAATTAAAATGTATGTTTTTGACAGAAAAGCAAAAGAGATTTACTGCACTTATAATTTATTTATAGAATCAAATATTAAAAAAGTAGACGAAATATTTATATTTTGTATTTAATTTAAAGCATTGCAAACTGTACTTTTTTTTAAACTCATTTTTACTCAATAACGCTTGTGTGTGCGTGTAATATGTATGTGTAAATTATATTTCAAAAAGATTCAAGTTTGGCTCAAAATTAAATAATCCATACAAAACAACTTATCTTTGAACAACACAGCAAAGACGTTTTTATCTTTCAAATATCCTCTTTGGCAAGTTAAATAGATTTCTATTCCATTTGACACTTATGTTCCGGACTCCCTTTTTTTCGATGCCACGTATGACATAATAATTACGTCTCTCAAGACCCTCAATTGCAGACGCGTGCGTGTCGCGGTCCTCCATTATCACTTCTCCCGGATAATCCTCATTCAACAACCGTTAAATGTATTTGCTAAGCTAAGGAATAGATGAGATCATTGCTTGATTTTCTTGCACTCTTCTTGCTCCGTTTTGCATTTCAATTCCTGAAACGATTATTAAGGTTGAAGTTGAATAATATTGGATTCGAGCTTGTTTTATCTATTTGACAGAAAGAAAAAACAAAATTACCTTTGTTTATTGAGTTGTTTTGAAAAAATACTCAAATGTAATAGTATTATTTGGTAAAATGCATTATTATTATTTTTCTCTCCTGAAACATTCAATTGATAAGTGTTTTGATAAGTGACAGATATTAAATTATTAAATCTGGTTGTGTATTTTTTAATTAACAGCCTTAATTGTACAATTATTTACAGAAATGATACGTTTCCGATATAAAATTAATTTATAAACACCTAATGTTTATTAGCATAAATCCCGAGATTCTTTTTCAGGCAGAATATTGTAATTTCATTTCTTCATTGCGCGATCAGAGAAAAGTGCATCCAGACTTCTGAGAGCCATCAACCCAAATTAGGCGCTATCGATGCGGAAACAAAACGGCGCGCGCTTATTACGCAATTACAGCGCAATTCTTTTCCATTTTGCACTATTGACCCATGTCTCGTCAAATTGATACGCGATCGCGTACAATTAAGGCTGCTAGTTAAAGATACACGTATTTATTAATTTAATATCTATCACTTATATGTATATACTTATCAATTGAATGTTTCAGGAGAGAAAAATAATAATAATGCATCTTACCAAATAATACTATTCGATACGTGAATCACATACTGTGATCTTACAAAAGATTAAAAATTTTCAATATCGCATGCATGACGATGAAAAAGATGCCTTCAAATGATCTTACTTATATACAAGACGATATTTATGATTTAAAAAACCAGAGACCGAGATTTAAAATAAGAATATGTGTTACATATACATCATGGATCACCATTTATTTATTAAAGCGAAAATAAGAAATCTTTATAGAAAAAGAAATTTTTTTTTACATTCTTCTGTACAGTTAAGGGTAAGAATACGTCAGAAATATCACGATTTGGACGTGGTTTCCGGATTGATTTGCAAATTGGTGAAATTATAGTATTGGATAAGAAAAATTAAAAGGTCAAAGGATTTTTAAAAATTTTGAAAATTGTAAAAGTTACGCCATGTTGAATTTTTTACTAAGTATTTTTTTAAGTATTAATATTTACGAAACTATTCATCGGATTTTAATAAAATTTAAATATGTTATACTTGAAATCATGCCTTTTTAGACTATTGCATTATTGAAAACAAATTTTTTAATTTTGCGGAGTTTGGCTTATTGGTTTGCGACTTATGAGGGATTCACTTAATGCCAAAAAATATTGGTGCACGGAACAAAATGGCGAATGTGCGTTTTGGCAACGTTCGTCGCGTTTTCCCGTCGCCGCCGCTGCGACCGATTTCCGAACGTTTCCGATGAAACGAAATGGCTATAAAGTAGGTGAGCAAGACTAGGAAGCTGGTATATCCGGAGGGTTCACGTGACACCGATCCATCCCCGCATCCGTTCTAGGTACAGTCCGTTGTATAGGTCATGAGGAGAGCTCCGGATTGATAACGCAGTGCCGTAAAACTCGCGCTCGTCAAGCGTTCCGAGCGAGGCTTTTTCGGCTCGCGATGTCAAAGTCGAAATTCATAAATTTCACGATTGATCCCGTCGTTGTCCGTCGTCCTTATCCTTTTTTTCCCCTGTCCTCATCCATTTAAGCTTTTAGAGTCGATCGGTACAGTAGAGCTTGATCGGCACCACGAAGTTACGCAATGTGGTGGATCGAGTAAATTTGCTCGCGTCACTCCGAGTCTAATTCCTTGTTTCGTTTTGGTCACTCCATGCTCGAGCCAGTAATATTTCGAAAAAATAACAATATGTTTTGTGTGTCACGCGGCGTGATTGCTTGATGGCATTAGGCACCGCAGAGGGGAGCATCCTAAATGACGGGAGGATGTGCGGGAAGTGGCGCGGGAACCACGCCGCTTACCATCTTGCTGCTCAGAATTTTCACTGGGGATGGACGCCACGTGTCCGCGATGATTTTTTAAAAATTGGAATTTGAGGCGTCGGAGAAGTATATTAAGGAAGCGCGTTGTATTTAGAAAAAAAAGAAATAGTTGAGACAAGTTTACAGGAGTTTGTTTTAAAAATCAAATTTTCTGACATTCAAATCGGACACGCGGATTCGTCTTTCCATCTTTCAACAGCTTAGAATTTTCATGTTCCAATGCTCCTCATCGTAATTCTTCGTGATTGCATCTGTTGGCATCTAACGTTAACGAAAAGACTGCTCTATTTGCGAAAGAAGTAAACAGAGAGAGGGATATATCAGCAGTAAAGCTGAAAAAATTTTGATCAAAGTATATATTGAGCTTTGACTGCGCCTAATATACGACATTGATGCAATCGTATCTTGACTGAGCAGTTTCCATCAATACTGATCGATGATGTTTGGATCGCATGTCAAGCTGGATTTATAAACAATAAACGATAACTCTCAATTTTATTAGCTTAAGGATTCGTTAACAACTATTAATTCTAGTCCGATACACGTGTTTACCATGTTTATTTCTGGCTTTTAATATACTTTAATCGATTTTTGCTAGACGCTTTTCTAGCATATGTAAAAATACCATATGTATTTTCATGTTTATTGCATTAAGGAGGGTGGTTAGTAAAATCAATTTGATAAGAATTAGTTCAAATTTACGGAGAATATACGTCTATGGGAATCTGTCGTCCATGCCAAAGTTGAAGACAATCGTCTGCATGGTTGTCGAGTAATTAATTATTGAAGTTATACTCTTGTCTCTCTCTTATACACGGGCGACACAGCAGAAATGTTACCTAACCTGTAATGTAACTCTCGAAAGCATATTAAAAATGATAAGAATTTAGTGAAAATAGGTGCAAATAACTCTTTACATATTTAGGAAGAACTTTTTCGAAGACTGAAATGATTCGTCTTTATAGTTATCAAGAAATTGTAAAAATAAAACAGGACCACATTTATTATTTCCACATTTCAATGTGGATAATAACGTATTTGGGTTTCAATTGTACAAACAACTCTTTTTAAACCTTAAGAAACAGCAATTAAATGCATTCCACATATTTATTTGCTAAAATTCGTTTATTTCACGCGACGAAAATCTAACCTATATGCTTTTCCCCTGCCGCGCGCCTCTTCCCGCACAAAGAACGAACCAACCTCCTTAACATTTTTATAAAACTTGTAACCAAAAAATGCTGAAACCCTAAAATAACATTTAGCAAGTGGATTAAAGTACTTAATTGACAGAGATATGTATTATTTATTTACGCGACTTATGTCCATTTCTATCAATGTAGATTATAACTTTAATCTCGGTTTAATTTACTTTTTATAAAAAAAACCTACGGTTTACCGTGCACCGTTGTCTCGATAACTAATCTCTCCGTTCGCCAGTTGCTCTTTTGGAACCACCGGTGGCTGCTTGCTACCTTGTTTAAGTGCTGAAATATGTGACGTCCACCATGGCAGTCGGCAACTCATTACATTAAATAAGGAAGGCTTTATGACTCACTTATTTTATCTTTTGACATGTGACTTTTATCGATGTAACCTAATATATTTATACTTGAAAAGGACCAAAAATAATGGTCAAAACGTCGTTTTTGCTTCCTCATAGAGGTTTTGTTTTCGTAAAAAAAAATTTTTTTTAAATATTTTTGGCAAAGTGTTTACAATGTTCTAAAACGTCGAAATATCACTTTTGTACAAAATGTCCGTGCGTGCGTGCGTGCGTGCGTGCGTGCGTGCGTGCGTGCGTGCGTGCTTTTGTTGTCCGTTTATGCTCTAACTTCCGTAATTTTTGAGATATCGGGATGCATTTTTTTTAATCGATAGAGTATCATGTAAGGAAGGTTGGGATTGAATTTGGCAATAATCGATAAGCGGTTTTTTTAAAAGAAAATTTTGAATTTTTGTAGAAATGTTTGTGGTTGCTCTAACTTCCGCAAATTTTAAGATATCGGGCTGTTTCTAATTTTATTATATTCTTCAGTCTTTTCTACCCCTATTTCACATATAATGTTTTAAGATTTGGTTGATTAGACCTAGCTTTATACGCGATCAAAAGTCAATAATTTTTGGAGAAATGCCTGTAATAGCTCTAACTTCCGCAAATTTTAAGATATCGAGCTGTTTTTAATTTTATTAAATTCTTCAGTCTTTTTTACCTTTATTTCATATATAATTCTTTAAGATTTGGTTGATTAGATCCAGTTTTATACGCAATCAAAGGTCCATATGCAAAAGTCCATATCCCAATCAGCAGACAATGTTTTTTAAATGTGTTTTTAATATTTATTTTTTATTAATTATACATTTGTACAATTCATTGTAAAAATAATATTTATTTAATGTTTATTAAATATTTATTTTACATTGATTATTTATTTGAAGTAATGATTTAGAAAAAATATTTATTAAACGTTTATTTAATATTTGTTTTACATTAGTAAGTTATTTGCAATAATAAGTTAAAAAAACATTAATTTAACATTTATTCGACATTAATTTAATATTTATTTTATATTAATTATTCATTTGCAATAATGATTTTAAAAAACATTTATTTAATATTTATTCGACATTAATTTAATATTTATGTTACATTAATTATTTATTTGCAATAATGATTTTAAAAAACGTTTATTTAACATTTATTCGATATTAATTTAATATTTATTTTACATTACTTATTCATTTGGAATAATAATTTTAAAAAACATTGTATAATAGCAATAGTGTATTGAAATCGACAACAATTGGCAAAAATATATACATAAACTTCACAACGTTTCCACCCAAGCTTCGGGTCCTTATCAAGTGATCTAGCAAAACGAAATAACGCACGGGGTCAAATAACAACGTCAATAATCAAATGTATAAAATTCTTGGGTGGAAACGTTGTGAAGTTTATGTATATATTTTTGCCAATTGTTGTCGATTTCAATACACTATTGCTGTTATACATTATTGGCGAAACAATTTCCTACTTCTTGATATTTGTATAATATTTATTCGACATTAATTTAATATTTATTTTACATTACTCATTTATTTGCAATAATAATTTGAAAAAACATTTATTTAATATTTATTCGACATTAATTTAATATTTATTTTACATTACTCATTTATTTGCAATAATAATTTGAAAAAACATTTATTTAATATTTATTCGACATTAATTTAATAATAATTTTACATTACTCATTTAACAATTAAGGTTACATTTTCATCCGGCTATAATTGGCAAATAATCATCGTGACGATTCGACCATTGGTTTTGGTCCTGTATTCGTCAAGACGTTACTAATCTTTGATACTTATACATATAAGCATATCATTTTTAAAATAATTTAAATTAAATTAAATTATTAAATTTATTGCGAAAAATATTACCTCAGCCAGGGTTCGAACCTGGAACCTCCCCAGTAAGCAAAAAATCATTATTACAATGTTATTGCAACGATATTCTAGAACTTGTAATGTTGTTAAATATGTAGTTCTTAATGTTGTATAGAACATTATTATGAACATACTTTGACCACAATTCCGAAATTTCAGTAATGTTGAAATGGGAGTGCCATAACGTTGCAAATAACATTGCGCTAAGGTTTTTCTATCATTCCTGTAATGTTTTTGAGATAAAAATTTAAACGTACTATCAACTTTATTACAATATTATATTAAGATTACCATAATATTAATTCTAACATTTATTTAAAGTCCTTATTGATGTTTTATTTCTATTACAGGCAACATGTTTTCAATAAATATGCAATAGTAATAAAATATCTCAATATTTATTGTCTAATTAATATTTAGATTGCTTTTATAGACCAGGCTTGGACAACTTTGAGCTTCAGAACCACGACACTTCTTTTCTATCCACGGAAAGTAGGGGAGTGTCGTGGCTCCGGAGCTCGAAGTTGCCCAGGCCTGTTATATACTAATCTGCATTGGGGAATAATTCACTAATTATCATAAAAAAAGTTTTATTTATATAAAAATAATATATACCATATATATTACAGTTTTCAGTTTATCACAATAATATCTTTAGTGAAGAACACTGATCCTAGCGGAAGGTTTTGGGATAAAACTTATCTTTCAAATAAAAAAAATCAGATTTCTGTCTCAAATCCAGGAAAAAATGCATTTTAAGGCAAGATCAGATGTGGTCTCACATCTCGTCGTTGATCCTTGAATAAAAACTAAACGTGATACTGAGAAAAAATGTCAAGCCAAATAATTTTATCAAAATCTTCCTTTTTTATTTGAAATGTGTCCCCTCGAATGAGGGTGTTAGTGCCTTCGACCTTATCCTTTTAGATCATATAGGACAAATCACTATTTCTAATGTATTGTATAAAAACTTTCTTTTTACTATCGCCTAGACCTATGTATTTTTCTTTCATTCTACAAACTTTCTAAAACGGATTATTAAACCACATACAGGTCTTTTAATCCTTAAACTTTTGGATTCCCGGGAAAAAATGATTAGATATAATCATATATAATTATATATGTTTTTATATGGGGTCATATCTAATTATACATGGCCACATGTGCAATCAGTGGTCCCACATACAACCAGATATAGCACCATATCTACTTGTATATAAATGTATATAATTTTATGTGAAGCCAGATATAATGATATGTGAGTAGTGCACTCTACATATAATTAGATATAGTATTATATACAACTATATATGCAGTCATATATAGCCAGATATATTAATGTGACTAATCTGGCGCTATATACAACCAGATATAGCACCATATCTAATCGTATATAAATGTATGTGAAGCCAGATATGATGATATGTGAGTACTGCACCCGACATATAACTAGATATAGTATTATATACAACTATATATGCAGTCATATATAGCCGGATATATTAATGTGACTAATCTTGTCCTATGTACAACCAGATATAGCACCATATCTAATCGTATATAAATGTATGTGAAGCCAGATAAAATGATATATGAGTAGTGCACCCTACATGTAACTAGATATAGCATTATATACAACTATATATGCAGTCATATATAGCCAGATATATTAATGTGACTAATTTGGCGCTATATACAACCAGATATAGCACCATATCTAATCGTATATAAATGTATGTGAAGCCAGATATAATGATATATGAGTAGTGCACCCTACATATAACTACCCTAACAGCACGATATATTGCAGCAAGATTGCAGCAATATTGCCACATTGCACTTGCAGCGTAAAATTGCAGCAACATTGCAGCAAAATTGCCATAATGCACTTGCACTGCAATATTGCTGATACATTGCAACAATATTGGAATACAATATTGTGGCAATCTTGCAGTAATATTGCTGCAAAGTGGCACTGCAACATATTAAAAGACATATATATACATATACGTACGTATATTATATATATGTATTATATATGTATTATATATATACATATACGTACGTATATTATATATATGTACCAATTTAATAGAATGCATTTACGTACTGCTTCTATGTACATATAATAGATATAATGTCAATATTAAATATTTGTGCAGCTATATATATGTTCAGATATTGCGCTCGAATTCCTTCGCGCTTTGCAAACGCCCGATCGTTTCATTCAGATGGCGCGACGCGTGAGTCGCCACTCTCAAAGCGCCCTCACCTCTTTCCTCGCTCTCGTTCGGTGTCATGGCCGCACTTGCTGCGTTTCTTCGGACGAGACGAGTACGTTTTCCTTCTTTCGTAACTGATTGAGCTAAGCGGCACGTATTCTGGAGACCAACCGAGCGAGATTCGACTTCCCAGGGAGAGCTTACCGCCAGGAAAAGGAGAGCTGTGGCAGCTCGCGTCCGAGAGGGAGGAGTTTGGTCCAGCGAGCAGGGCCTTTCCGATATTCTCATTTGGGACGCCATATTGGAAGATCGACATTGATCGTAGTAATACAAGGGGCTCTGCAAGGTTAATTCTCGTCTTGAAATCTTGGAATTGCTCTCATTCTTGTGGCTCTGGTTTATATTCTAGCCCTAGAATTGATCTCGTAGACAAATCTCTCTTTTCTTTTCTTTTCTTACTTTGATTTTAATCAGTAATCCAGACTCCTTAATTCCGTCCTGTAAGATCTGGTTTTATTTCAGTTTGTTTTCTATTCTATCTGCAGGACAGATTACTGATTTGTTTTGTTTGATTGGATAATAGAATGACTCAGATAGAGTCAAAAATACAAATAGGAAAAGTTCCGAATAAAGACTTAGCTGAATTAGAGGATGAAATTTCCTTACCAATAAAAAGTATAGCTCAATTGGATGAAATCGAAGAGAAGCTGAAAAGTCGCGCATTTTTGGCAAAAATGGTAAGTTATATTTTACAGCTTTTTATTATAATTTACAATATAAAAAATTCAATGCCATTGAATTTTAATTACAAGTAATATTTTTAATTCATTAAATATGTGTCTGAATCAGCAACCTCACTTGCCTTCAAAGGCCAACGTCTCCAACTGGGATCTCATATATATTCGTGGAGACATACGAATACAAAAAAAAGTAATTTTTTTGTAGTCATATATCTATATATCTATAATTTGTATATCTATATACAAATTATTGTACAAAATTGATTAATTATAATTATTTTTTTAAATGTATAATGCATGATTTAATATCTTGATTTTTTATTTTGGGGTATCTTTTGGTGCATCTTTTGGGTAAAAATATTTTGCATGATATACATCAAAAAATATTTGCACACCTGTAATACATATAATTACGAAATGTATCCATAAGTAACTTATTACATACAGTATATATAATTATGGACACAATTTGTAATTACGTATTATTTCCTCAAATAAAGTTATTGTAAGAAAACTTATAAGTGTGCAAATACTTTTTTGATTCAATGTACTCTTGATAATCATTTTTACTTCTGATAACTTTCTAATATTTTTATTCGTCTTTTACATGTGTCTTTAATTTAATACAATCTTATGTTTCAATATTTCACAGGTCATTTATGTAAAAAGATTCGGTGGAAGCGATGTAAATTTGATGACCACCGGCATCCTAAAAAAATTATTGGACGACTGTGTTGCAGAACAATTTAGTTGGGATGGCAAAAGGAACAAAAAAGAATTCAAAATTCTTTTAATAGCAAAAGTTTTGAAAAGTAGAATAGTCTTTATATTTTTTACTAAAGGAGAAGGTGGTAATATGGAACTATTCACTTTAAATCTAGAGCTCTTAGTTCCATATATTATCAGCAGGATTCCATATTTTACACCACTTTCTCCTCTATTATTATTAATATGATAATGTCACATTAATTTCGCGAGAAATATACAACTAATGTTATGTAAAATATTTTCAGGGGCAGTATCCAGTGCATGCCCGAATTATACCGAAATAGAAATTTAAAAAATTGTGTCTCAATGGTTGGCTCAAGCCAAGGTCAGACGTATTCGTCGAGAAAATAAAACTATAAATGAAACTGCAGAGAATAATGATAGTGAACATGAATAAATATTATTTTTAACGGTAAATTATAGAAAATATTGGTGTGTGTAATTCAAAAAACATTGATATACTAATAATTATTTTAAGTAAAATTATATTAATTCAATAACTAATATTTTACTTGTATATTTTTGTTACAGAAGCTGTTTGAAATGTTACAGAAGCTGATTGAAAATTACTTAAATAATTGCAATATGTTATATGTTAACATCATAATATATAATAAAATAAATTTAAAATAAATGTATAAATTGCAATAAATTACATAAGTTTTAATATATAATAAAAACTATATAGATGGATAAAAGATAAAAGCCATAGTGGTGTAAGTCAATATCTTGAAAAATTTGACTTACACCACTATGGCTTTTACCTCTTTATATAATATTTGTCCAATGTAGTGTTACAACATTGCTGCAATATTGCAGCAAAATTGCGCTATAATATTGCCACAACATTGCTGCACATTGCAGCAAATTTGCGCTACAATATTGCCACAACATTGCTGCACATTGCAGCAATATTGCGCAGGGTAGGACATAGATAGATTGCTGCAGCATTGCAGCAATCTTGCATGCAATATTGCAAGCTTGCCGTGCAATATTGCTGCAACATTGCTGCAATATATCGTGCTGTTAGGGTTGATTCTTATTAATTAACATTTTTATGTTGCAGCCTTCTGGTCTTAAAAAAGCATTGCCATGCACATTCTTACCTTAGAGCCGTGGAGAGATGATACAATTCTATTGAGACTGGAGCATCTTTTTGAAGTCGGTGAGGCGCAGAAGTTGTCTCAACCAGTTGAGATTAACATTCATGTGAGTTTTTAAACTTATAAATAAGTTTTTAATTATTTTATTACAATTAGAGCCAATATATTACACAAATTTGATGATGGTTAATTTGAAGTTGTCTATGTAATAAAAAATTTAAGACTTACAATTTTCTTATCTTACTTCAATAGGACTTATTCTCGACGTTTACGATTGAATCGATCGAAGAGATTACATTAGGCGCTAATCAGTTGTTAAGCGAAAATATACGTATGAAATGGGAGCCAGAGGTGAATGATATTATCCAGAATGAGGAAGAAAGCAGACAAACTGTGGAAGTTAATGACAATGTAATCAGAGTCCTCTTGAAACCAATGGAAATACGGATCTTTATTCTCAAAGTGAAGCAAAGAACTCTTTAATTTTTTAGCGAAGACATTTAATTTTCACAACGATAACTTCTTATAAAAAATTAGTTACCTCATTGTATTCTATGTCCTACTATACATGTAATTACTATAATAAAATATAACTTCATAGTGCAAAGTTATATAATAAAAACTGTATTATTTTGTGTTTGTCTTACCATAAACAAATAAACAAATAAAAAAAAACAAATAACGAAATATAAGTTTATTGATTTTGTTATCTACATATATTAAGAAATAACTATAAATTTGTTTCTGTTTCAATTTAATCGCATTTTATTGAATCCAAATTAATGACAATATCGAAAACATATAATTGCGATAAGTATTGAAGGCATAAAAATCAAGTTTAAATTACATTAATATGAAAAATAACTCGTTCGTTGAAAAGGTAGATGCTAAAGATTTTGACTTTTGACACTGTAATATGCACAGGATGATCTACAGAACAATTGGAAATTTTTAATACGATATAGAACTAATAAAATTAAATAAAACATTTATAGATAACATGGGTTTATAAGGATTCTTATTTTCCATTTCCTTTTGTTCTAGAATCAACCTGTAGACTTGAGATATTTATAACTAAACTACGTTAAGTGTAATTAGTAATAGTCTTAATCCTACATCTAAATTCAAATCACAAATTACTCTCAATTTGTATTAATACTCATTTGTATATAAATTCTTACATATATAAAAATTTAAAGTTATATTATATTTGTGGAAAAGAAGACAGCACGTTCACTAATTAAATAAGAAAAATATCTTTATCATGTTCTATGAATGTTATTATATAAATCAAGAACATTTTTAGTTACCTTTAAATCCGATGAAAAGTATAATTTATTTATGAAAGCTACTCTCTTGGATACTATTAAAAATAATTATAAGAAGGATTTCTATATAGTCGAAGAAGAATACAATAAATTAAGGACATACTCTGAAAAGCTTCAGAATGTGGAATTATCTATTGGAACAGAGGACGAAGAAATTGATACAAAAATCCAAGATATAAAGTAAAAAATTCAACAAACAGAACTGGAAGTAACAGAGAGCAGTGAAGCTTATAACAGCGTGAAACAAGAACATTTGGCTGCAAATGAGGCTTTATCAAGCAAAACAAAACGATTTGAAGATGTCAAGTTACTGGAGAAGAAAATTCTAAAGTTAAAATATTTTGAATATTTTGATTTTAATATTACTGGATATCTTCCTAATTAAATGTCTCTTTTTTCCTTCTTCCAAATTCCTTCTTCAATAAAAATTGTTATTCTTCTTTAATCTTCTTTGCTCTTTTCTTTTCTTTTGTTCTACAAAGTCAAAAACATATATATTTTTTTATTTGAGATATGTATTTTACTTATATACATATTTTATCTAAAATATTTTTATTCTGTGTAATTATTCATTTTTATTTTAACTAATTTATAATACAGAAAATTAATATAAATTTTATTTATGTTACGTCCAACCCCGGGATTAGGATAAGAAAATCTGGGAAGCGAAGGAAAGGCTAACCAGGGGGGTCGGGGTAAGGAAGGACGCAACTCGAAGCTTAAGAATACTGCTCGCAGGTACGCGCTCTGCGGCGCGTGGCGCGAGCCCGAACACACTTTTATGACTCAGGAAGGGTCAACGTTTGTAGGGACGCTAGGACGCCTTCCGTGAGCGTTGCGATCGTCGGTCCTCTTTCGAGTCAAGGAATTTAATCCCTTTAACTCGGGATCGGACCTCGTGCAATTTCGAGAGGGAGATGAGTAGGAGAGGTGTTCAGTTATAATGAATGCAGATTGAAATCAACGTTTAACATAAGACAACATTTATTATGACAATATAAACTAGGTAAACAATAAATGAGAATTAGGCAAATGAGTAGAATACATTTATGAAAGCGAAGGTCGGACATATATGTAAGGTATGTGTGTTATTAAATTGAATCAAACATACTAAGTCGGATGCAGTGAGATGTATATGGTTGTGAAACATATAAGATCACAACACACATAAATTAAATTTATTCCAACAAGTTTCATGGGTTAATCTAGTGTAACGACCTCGGGATCGATATGGTCCTCGAGGGTGACGGTGGAGGTGGTCGACGGAGTCGGGGATGGTCCTCGGGAAGAGGAGGGGGAGTCGGGAGGTTCGAGGAGGGCGACCGGATCGCGGTTGACGGGGACCACGCGAAATGGGGCCACCCGACAAACCGGACGATAAGGTGCGGGGGAAAACCGAGATGGGAGGATAATGGGGCGAGATTGTATGACGGGGCGACGCTGTTGTGAGGAACAGGGTTCCTCTGAGAAGGCTGGTAGGGGCGGTGGAGTGGCGAGACGCGAAGCACCGGGCTGTGTGGGACAAGGTTCTTCCGGTTCCCTGCGGGCCCGCTTGTGGCGACGTCTCCCGTGTTTCGCGGCGTTTCGCGACTTCTTATTGGTGGGACCGGCCGAATCCACTACGAATTAGCGGATTGTTAAAATTTAAGTCCGTCACGTGCGGGGAAGTCTCCTCATGCTTTGGAGAATAAATCTAAAGAGTACTTCGAGTCCACCAACGAGTCAGCTAACCCAAAGCAATATACCCCGAGTCCGCTTACCCAGCTAACCCAAAGCAGTGTACCCCGAGTCCACCGACGAGTCAGTTAACTCAGAGCAACATACCTCGGATCCGCCGAGCCAGCTAACTCAAAGCAACATACCCCGAGTCCACCGAGCCAGTTAACTCAAAGCAAAGGAGATTGTTCGGAATCGACCGATAAATCGGCTAATTCGGAACAGGGGTAGCAAGAGGGATGGAAGGGCTATACTGGGAGACTTCCCTAACGCGTGGATATATAAAGAAGAAGGGGAGCATATATACATATATGGGACGTTTCACGTCAACCGGATCACTTGTCTGCCCAAAATTTGAAGCGACCTACGAAGATGTTCGATAGCTCAAAAAATTAGTCTTTACTAGTACTTTCGAAAGTCATGTGCCCCGTTTTGAAATCCAAAATGGCTGATCCAATATAGCGGCTGAAAGCCTGAAAATTGGAGAAAAATCTACATAATTTAACGTAATCATGTTTTTAAATATTGATTCGGTTTTGAAATGGCTTGGTAAGGAGTTTTCAGTGTCTCTGATCACGATCCTGGAGTTGAATAACTGATATCTAAGATGGCGGATCCAATATGGCGACTGAAAGTGTAAAAATTAGTAAAAAGCTAATCTTATCTTGGTTACGTTACTGAAATTCAAGACGGCGTATCCAATATGGTTGCAGAAACCGTAAAAAGACTACTTAATTTAAACTCCATTTTCTCTAATAAATATTTTATAGATTATTTTTTAAAAAGTCTACTAATTAGGAATCCGATAGTCAAAGGTAAGAGCAGTCAATTTGAAAAGAACCGTTGAAACCACCACAGTAACTCTATGAGCAACCTATGGTATTAGTTCACCACCTATCCTGAAAAGGACTGTTGGAGAAGCAACACCAGCTTACTGAACCGCGAAAAAGAAATTTTCACCAACTATCCTGAAAAGGACTGTTGGAGAAAATATATCGATAGCTCACTAAGTTACCGATGGAAATGCTTACTAACTATCCTGAAAAGGACCGCTAGGGAAACCACCACAGTAACTCTCTGAGCAACCTATAGTATTCGCTCACCAACTATCCTGAAAAGGACTGTTGGAGAAGGAACATCAGCTTACTGAACCGTGAAAAAGAAATTTTCACCAACTATCCTGAAAAGGACTGTTGGAGAAAATATATCGATAGCTCACTAAGTTACCGATGGAAATGCTCACTAACTATCCTGAAAAGGACCGTTAGGGAAGCCACCACAGTAACTCTCTGAGCAACCTATAGTATTCGCTCACCAACTATCCTGAAAAGGACTGTTGGAGAAGCAACATTTGATTTTAAGATTTTTAAGAAAGTTGGGAAAGTTTCATCAACTTCTGAAAAGACTGCTGGAGAAAATATAATATTAACAGCTCACTGAGTTACCGATGGGATTGCTCACTAACTACTCTGAAAAAAAAAAAAAAAAAAACGTTAGAGTAGTAACCACAGTAACAATTTGATTTTTAAATTAAGTAGTCTTTTTACGGTTTCTGCAACCATATTGGATACGCCGTCTTGAATTTCAGTAACGTAACCAAGATAAGATTAGCTTTTTACTAATTTTTACACTTTCAGTCGCCATATTGGATCCGCCATCTTAGATATCAGTTATTCAACTCCAGGATCGTGATCAGAGACACTGAAAACTCCTTACCAAGCCATTTCAAAACCGAATCAATATTTAAAAACATGATTACGTTAAATTATGTAGATTTTTCTCCAATTTTCAGGCTTTCAGCCGCTATATTGGATCAGCCATCTTGGATTTCAAAACGGGGCACATGACTTTCGAAAGTACTAGTAAAGACTAATTTTTTGAGCTATCGAACATCTTCGTAGGTCGCTTCAAATTTTGGGCAGACAAGTGATCCGGTTGACGTGAAACGTCCCATATATATATATATATATATATATATATATATATATATCCCATATATATATATATATATATATATGGTGTGTGTAGAACTTACTACTTGTCGGTGATCGAATAGCTGGTTCTTTTGAAATCGCTGGCTCTCCTTGGGTGCTGTGGATAGGCTCTCGTTGGCACTCGATGGGTTTAAGTTCACGCACAGAATTTAACTTGAACTCAAGATGAGATTTGAATCTGGCGCAGTAAATTGAAAGGAGGCGACGAGATGATCTGCCTGAAGAGGAGCTGCGCAAGAGAGCAAGTCCTGCGATGTCGCGATTTATATAGGAAAGTTCTAAGGATGGGAAGGGTGAATTGCGTGTGGGATGTGTCAGGTTTTCATTTTGGGAACTTCTGGTTGGCGGGATGTTTCTAATTTTTGTCTGAAGGATTTCTTATTGGGTGGGATAGTCTTCACCCAAGAGCTGGATTCTTAAGTTTTCGCCTATCCTAGAAAGCTAGAGACGGTTGTCGATTTTTCCGGGTGTTCATTGGTGAGTCCCCTCGTAAGGCCCCCACTGTCTTGCTGGGGGTGCAACCTATCGTTTTCTCCAGTGACTCATCTGTTTTTCGACTATCGCCGATTTCTCTTTTATTAGGGTCCCTTATTTATCTCGCGACCCTGCTCGAATTACCGACAGACAACGCATATCCCTCCAATCTCAAGTGCAGTTTTATTGCAGTTTTATTGCTAAGTGCAAACAGAAACTTCCGCCACGTGCTCTTACAAGATTTCCAAAAGCACGTTTTAGATCTCGTTTCTGTTTGTCGGAACATTGCGCGGGAAATCTGAGCTAGTCGCACGATACTGTACAGATCCCCATCAACCCCTGTCTGGAATTAAGGCCCCTTTTACGCGTCGTGTCGCCGGGTTTATTGTTATGGGCCCGATAAGGTTGCTGAGAATCTGGTCACCATACGCCCCGTCCGTCACCAATTCGTAATCTGGAGGGTTGGTTTTATTTGATCATAAAAAAAAAAGGAATGTGAGGAGATCTAAACTCACTCCCCGATCGACAACCGTCCGTGCTCGGTTTGTGTATCCTAATCTTAAGGGCCACTCTTAGGCGCACAAGAATTCCCGCGAAAAAGGGAAATCGTGGAGTCTGCAGGACGTAACATTTACTTGTGATGAATTTTCATCTTTGTCCATTTTTTGATTTTGTGGAGTTTTTACTCCTTTTAATAAAACTTGCATAGCCATGTGTCCATCGATTTTACGTATATTTTGTAATAAGTTTACAATTAAGTATGCAGGATCTATTGCAAAATTAGTAAAAATACATTATTACATAAAATTTAAAATATGTTTAGCATTATATTACACTAAAAAAAATTATTTATTTAAATTGTGTCCAAGAGATTATTTACTTAATATAATACACATATTTATTTAGAGTTAGATATTTTTATTTATTTAAATAAAAATATTTATTTTTAAATAAATATGTGTATTATATTAAGTAAATAGAGACAAGTTTAAGAGCCCTCGGCGGGGGAACAGGTGGAAAGCTCGAGGAGGTAGAAATTGGGTCGAAGACAGAATTGTGTGAAAGGGTGGAGGCGCAGGAATGAAGAAGGTTACGAAGGAGGTTGAGAGGAAGAAGAGGCATTGGAGGTGAGGAAAGATTCGAGGTGATGTGGCCAGAAACCGAGGGAGAAGAGAAGAGTTGAAAGTGAGGTTAGGATGACGGTGAGGAACTGGAAGGAGGTCGCCGGGGATGGAAGAGGTGAGAGGCGGTGGAAAGGGAGTGTTAGCTGGAGCTGGAGCAGGGCCTGGCGGGCAGAAGTGGAGAAGTGGAGTCCGCTGGTTGGCTGTCGACGAGAAGAAGGCGCTACGGAGGTATCGGTCCGAGCCGGCGCGGGGAGGCGACTGCTTCGAAAGAGCATGTTGGCACCACTGCGGGGCGGCAGGACGTGGCGCGCAAGAGTGTGCTGCGGGCAGAGCAGGTCGGTAAGGAGGAGAGAGTAGATACCGGCGACGGAGGAGTTGGCGTGAGAGGCGTTTGGATTAAGGCGAGCGCGCAAGAGAACTGCACGGCAGCCAATGGGAGAGGAGCGGAAGAAATCGAGAAATCGATGGATCGAGACGATGGTTCGATCGAGGAGGTGCGCGCTAGGCAATAGCATGTGGAAGCTAGTGGTCGCAAGGCAATGAAGAGCTGATCGGCAAAGGAGAAGCGGAAAAGCGGAAAGGTAGAAAAGCGGAAAAGAGAAGTCAAGGAAGGCGAGGAAGAAAGCAGAAGAGAGGGAAAGTAGGAGTGAGTGGAGTCAAGGAGAGAATAAAGAGGAAGAAAAGACCCGTGAGAGTAGGTGGAGGAGCGGACGGGGAGTGAGAAGGGGAGCGGAGGGTCGAGACAGAAGACTGAAGGAAGCAGAAGGGGTGGTGCAGGAGAGGGGGCGCAGGCAGAGAAGAAGAAGGTACGTGGAGCGAAGGAGACGGAAGACAGAGGGGGGAGATGGAGGAGTCGCAGAGCATGAGGGTGTGGTGCAAGATAGCAGAGGAGTTAGAGAAGATCAGAAAGGTGCTGGAGGGAAGAGTAGGGGGAGCGGAAGGTGCAGAGTGCACAGGAAGCGAGGCAGGAGCCAAGTTGGAAGGGAAGAGCGGCAAGGAGGTGTGGAAGGAGTCGGGAGGAGAGGTCGTAGGAGAGAGTAGGGAAAGGGGGGAGAAAGTGATGGCAGATGTAAGAGAGGCGCAGAGAGAATCCAAGGAAGGGGGAGAGGAAGAGAGGAAGCTTGTCTGGGACAGAGGTGAGAGTATTAGAAGGTGGGTGGATGAGGAGGCGAGGAGAAGAGTTGGGTCGCCGGAGATGAGAGGGACGGAAGTGACGGAGAGGGTGGGGTATATGGAGAAGAGGGAAGGGCCACAGAAGGGGGAGGAAAGAAGAGAGAAGGAAGAGAGCGAGAAGTCAAGAAGCCTGAAGGAGAGAGTAAGGAGGCTGGAGGAAGAAAGAGAGCAAAAGGAAAGAAGAAAGAGGAATGTGGTCTGGAGGGGGATAGACGGGCGGGACGCTAAAGAAAGGAGGGGGGTGATGGAAAGGGTGGCGGAGAAGGTGCTAGGTAGGGTCCCGAGAATTAGAAGGGTCTGGGAAAGAAGTGGGGAGGGAGGGAGAGAGGTAGTGATAGCGGAGCTGGAAGATGAGAAGGAGAGAGAGGAGCTGCTAGGAAGGTATGGGGTATTCAGGCAGAGGTGGGGGATTGGGGTGGATGAGGACCTATCCTTGGAGGAGAGGAAGACGAGGTGGAGACTGTTAGAGAAGGCGAGAGAGGAGAGGGTCAAAGGAAGAAGAACGCGGGTGGAAAATAGGAGAATCTGGGTGGATGGAAGGGAAATTGTGTGGAACGAAGATGAGGGGAAATGGGAGGAGAAGTAGTGAGCGAGGAAGGGAGGGAGGGAAAGAGTATGTGAAAGGCCGCTATGGTCAGGTCGGGTTAGGAAGGGACAGGATTGTAAAGGGTTGGGTACGTCCCTGGAAAACGCCGGCTATGTAAAAGCTATGTATATGTCTGTTGTGAGTTAAGGAGGATTGTAAAGGTTTGGGTACGTTCCGTAAAAACGCCTTGCAAACCCTGTGGGGACAAGCAATAAAGACTACTACTAATATTAAGTAAATAATCTCTTAGCCACAATCTAAATAAATATTTTTTTGGATCCAAATATTTTTTTTCTTGGTGTAAAAATACGTTTACAAAGGTATATGTGAACATGTACACTACCCATTCAAAAGTTTGAAAGTACTACATTTTTAAACTTAACAATTCCTTAGGACAAAGTAAATTAATTAACGATTCGTTATAAATAACATGATTAAATGTATTAAGTTAAAAAATAATTAATTTTTAAAGAGTTAATTATTAAAAACCAAGAAAGCAAGAAAAAAGAAATATATTTTAAACGTATATTTTTTATAAGAATGAATTATTAATGTTACTGTTATTTATTATAGTTTTATTTTTTACTATTGTTTAATAAATAGTTATTAAAAGCAAGAAGCAAGTAACATGTAGCAAGCAAGAAATATTTTAAATGTATAATTGATATATAAATTAAAATAAATTTTTATTATTATTGTTATTTATTATTGCTTTATTATTGTTGTTATTTATCATTGTCATTTGTTATTGTTATTTATAAATGCTATATTTTTTTATTAATTTTATTAAATTGAATTATTATTATTGTTTTTTGTTAGTATACTAAATACTATATATATATATATGTACCAGTATTACTCATTATCCCTGTGATTTCGATTTTATCTCCTTTCCGTATGTTCATGTCATTATATTCTTCATCTTCAAAGTTTACAATATGGACTTCCAGTTTGCACTTTCCATCGGTCACTGACCCGCAACCAATTCTCAATTCTAAATTCTCAATTCGGTAATTATTCAGTTTACACCCCTCACCTCCGATTTTGATGAACTTAGGCTTAATCGACGCGTTTTTGTACGAAACGAAAGAATCTGGCAGAAAAAAGTGTCGCTCTGCCTCGCGACGCGAGATATTAAACGTTAAAGTTGACAGGAATCAGGTTATGATTCCCGTCATACCGACGAGATATCGCAACACTGAACATGCCCTGCGGCCACATACGCATGCTCAGTGGCCGCACGCGCATGCTCAGTGGCCGCACGCGCATGCAAAAGTGCGCCAATTTTAAATATGATGACTATTGACTGGTCAATCGTGCGGAATAACCAAGCGTCTTGATTTAAGCAGTTAGGTATCACGCTGGGAGTTTGTTTAGTTTTATTATGCGGGGGAAGGGGTTCCGCCGCAGGCTACTTCTATGTAAAAATCACAACTTCTATAAAGCAGGGCATATACACACGTGTGTGTGCCCTGCTTTAACGAAAATCACAACTTCTATAAAGCAGGCATACACACGTGTGTGTGTGCCCTGCTTTAACGAAAATCACAACTTCTATAAAGCAGGCATACACACGTGTGTATGCCTATCACCTAACATCCTTGGGTGGTGTAGCGATCATGAGCACACACACATGTGTGTATATCCTGCTTTATAGAAGTTGTGATTTTCGTTAAAGCAGGGCACACACACATGTGTGTATATCCTGCTTTATAGAAGTTGTGATTTTCGTTAAAGCAGGGCATACACGCACGTGTGTGTGTGTGCCCTGCTTTAACGAAAATCACAACTTCTATAAAGCAGGGCATACACACGTGTGTGTGTGTGTGTGTGTGCCCAGTACATGCGTGGGCGGGGAAATTTTGCTCCCCTGCACCCCCCTTCCCATGCATGTACTTTATAATTTCGCTTTACAACTTAGCATGTACTTTAAGTTGTAAAGCGAGTTCCACGCTGCCTACCGGCGGGGTGGGTGCGGGGGAGAGGGGGGCCGAATGCCCGCCCCTCGCACCCCCCCGTTGTGTGTGTGTGTGTGTCCACGCGAAACGAGGTGCCACATGGGTTCATGACGCGCTTTACAACTTAAAGTACATGCTAAGTTGTAAAGCGAAATTATAAAGTACATGCATGGAAAGGGGGGTGCAGGGGAGCAAAATCCCTTCGCCCACGCATGTACTTAAACGAGCTTGTAAAGCGCGTCATGAACCCATGTGGCACCCTCGTTTCGCGTGGACACACACACACACACACACACAACGGGGGGGTGCGAGGGGCGGGCCTTCGGCCCCCCCTCCCCCGCACCCACCCCGCCGGTAGGCAGCGTGGAACTCGCTTTACAACTTAAAGTACATGCTAAGTTGTAAAGCGAAATTATAAAGTACATGCATGAGGAGGGGGGTGCAGGGGAGCAAAATCCCCCCGCCCACGCATGTACTTAAACGAGCTTGTAAAGCGCGTCATGAACCCATGTGGCACCTCGTTTCGCGTGGACACACACACACACACACAGACGTGTGTATGCCCTGCTTTATAGAAGTTGTAATTTTTGTTAAAGCAGGGCACACACACGTGTGTATATGCCCTGCTTTATAGAAGTTGTGATTTTTACATAGAAGTAGCCTGCGGCGGAACCCCTTCCCCCGCATAATAAAACTAAACAAACTCCCAGCGTGATACCTAACTACTTGAATCAAGACGCTTGGTTATTCCGCACGATTGACCAGTCAATAGTCATCATATTTAAAATTGGCGCACTTTTGCATGCGCGTGCGGCCACTGAGCATGCGCGTGCGGCCACTGAGCATGCGTATGTGGCCGCAGGGCATGTTCAGTGTTGCTACATCTCGTCGGTATGACGGGAATCATAACCTGATTCCTGTCAACTTTAACTGTTAATATCTCGCTTCGCGTGGCAGAGCGACACTTTTTTCTGCCAGATTCGGTCGTTTTGAGCAAAAACGCGTCGATTAAGCCTAAGTACATCAAAATCGGAGGTGAGGGGTGTAAACTGAATAATTACCGTTAAGTCTATTGTTATGGATACTTCCAAAATTGCTTTTTACATAACTTTCTAATGTTAAAGAAAAAAAAATATATATTATACTAGCTGATTACCCGGGCTTCGCCCCGGAGAACATATGTAATAAGACACACAAATAGTCTCTCTCTCTCTCTCTCTCTCTCTCTCTCTCTCTCTCTCTCTCTCTCTCTCTCTCTCTCTCTCTCTCTCTCTCTCTCTCTCTCTCTCTCTCTCTCTCTCTCTCTCTCTCTCTCTCTCTCTCTCTCTCTCTCTCCTCTCTCTCCTCTCTCTTCTCCCTCTCTCTCTCCCTCTCCTCTCTCCCTCTCTCCCTCTCTCTCTCCCTCTCTCTCTCCTCTCTCTCTCTCCTCTCTCCTCTCCCTCTCTCCCTCTCCCTCTCTCCTCTCTCTCCCTCTCTCTCTCTCCCTCTCTCTCTCTCTCTCTCTCTCCCTCTCTCTCTCCCTCTCTCTCTCCCTCTCTCTCTCCCTCTTTCTCTCTCTCCCTCTCTCTCTCCCTCTCTCTCCCTCTCTCTCTCTCCCTCTACCCCTACTTCATGTATAATTCTTTGAAATTCAATCAATTATTTCCCAAAAATTGGAAAAATTATAAAAACCGGTTTCCAAAAAGATCAATAAAATAGTACACTTTATAGCACTTCCCGGGAAATTCTACCCCTACTTCATATACAATTCTTTAAGATTCGGTCAATTAATTCCCGAAAAATTGAAAAAATTTTGGTACCGGCTTCCAAAAAGATCGGTAACGAAAAATTATACACTTTATAGCACTCCCCGGAAAATTCTACCCCTGTTTAATCTATAATTCTTTGAGATTCGGTCAATTATTTCTCAAAAAATTAGAAAAATTAAAAAAACCTGTTTCCAGGAAATCGGTAACGAAAAACTATACACTCTATAACACTCCCCGGGAAATTCTACCCCTATTTCATATACTTTTGGTAGAAATTTGATCTATAATTCTTTGAGATTCGGTCAATTATTTCTCAAAAAATTAGAAAAATTAAAAAAACCGGTTTCCAGGAAATCGGTAACGAAAAACTATACACTCTATAACACTCCCCGGGAAATTCTACCCCTATTTCATATACTTTTGGTAAAAATTCGGTCGAATAGTTCAAGAGTGTATAAAGGACATACATACATACATACATACATACATACATACATACATACATTCATTTTTATATATATAGATTAGATATATTATAATAAGAAACATATAAATAAGATTCTAATAATAAATTATATTTATAATAGAATCTATATATATAAAATAGAATGTCTGTATGTATGTATGTTCTTTATACACTCTTGAACTATTTGACCGAATTTTTACCAAAAATATATGAAATAGGGGTAGAATTTTCCGGGGAGTGTTATAGAGTGTATAGTTTTTTGTTACCGATCTTTTTGGGAACCGGTATCCGAAATTTTTCCAATTTTTCGGGAAATAATTGACCGAATTTCAAAGAATTGTATGTAAAATAGGGGTAGAATTTTCCGGGGAGTGGCATAAAGTGTATAATTTTTCGTTACCAATCTTTTTGGAAAACGGTATCAGAAATTTTTCGAATTTTTCGGGAATTAATTGATCGAATCTTAAAGAATTGTATATAAAACAGGGGTAGAATTTCCTGGGGAGTGTTATAAACTGTATAGTTTTTTGTTACCGATCTTTTGGGAACCGGTATTCAAAATTTTTTCAATTTTTTGGAAAATAATTGATCGAATCTTAAAGAATTGTATATAAAACAGGGGTAGAATTTCCCGGGGAGTGCTATAAACTGTATAGTTTTTTGTTACCGATCTTTTTGGGAACCGGTATTCAAATTTTTTCAATTTTTCGGGAAATAATTGACCAAATTTTAAAGAATTGTATATAAAACAGGGGTAGAATTTCCCGGGGAGTGCCATAAAATGTATAATTTTTCGTTACCGATTTTTTTGGAAATCGGTTACGAAATTTTTCCAATTTTTTAAGAAATAAATTGAGTGAATTTCAAAGAATTGTATACGACGGAATTGAACTTTAGTCGATAAAAAAGTGATATTTTTCAATTTATAGCATTTTTGTAGATTGGTGTGTATGTATGTTTGTTTAAGGAGGTTCAATGGCTACAAAAAAATGAAGCCAGTTTCATGAAATTTTAATATGTTGTTCTGGAATGCAAAATAGAATTGTATGAATTGTTTGGGAATTTTTCACCGTCCCGTTTTGAAAAAAATCTACTCCAAATGAAGTCGTTTGAAGGAAAACGACTCCCGGGCGAAGCCCGGGTAACCAGCTAGTATTAATATAAAAATGTATGAAACTTACTAATACAGTTTGATGTGTCGAATACTTCACTTAGTTTTACTTTTTCCGGTATTATATTTGAAGAAATAGATGTATATTTCCCCAAAGGTGAGATAACAGTATCTTTTGGATTTGTAGCTCAAAGGCTACATTGCCAGAGTTGAACTGTTTGTTCTTTGGTGATCTGGCCTGTATGCCATCGAGATATATTATCTACATTGATATAGATATATTATAATAATAATTTAATACAGAATTAAATTGTTTAAAATTATAATGCACAGTAATAATGAATAATACATAATAAGTAATAATAAGTGTATCAAGTATCAACAGATATTTATAATTAAATGTATGCTTAATATACAGAAATGTTTCTTTATTCGTTTATTTTAAGAATTGAAATATATAATAAATCTAATAATACATAAATTCTTCTTTTGCAATATGGATGTAAAGATTATAAAGACATTGCAAAACATTTTATTGCAAGATTGTGATATTGCAAATACATTGTAAAAATATTGTTGAAACGAGACAACGAAACGAAACAAGAAATTCACTTAAATTTTATGAAAAGTACAGGGAACAAATAAAAAGCACATGTATGATTTGAAATATTAAGGAGTAAAAGAATTGTATTCAAATATCATTTTATATTTTTATTTATATCTACAGTATTGCTACATTGCAATCTACAACATTGTTATATTGTTTACAATAATATTATAATATTGCAGATTGCAATAATGATTGAAAAATAAGCAATGTTGGAATAAATTATTATAAAAAGAGTAAGATAACTTACATAATTTGGTCCTATAAACTTTTCGACAGTTTCAATATTTTCGTTCCAAGCAACTATCTGAACACGCTTACCGTTTCCGTTATTAAGAAAAAATTTAAAAAATTTGTACTGTTGATTAGTACCCAGTGAACGTGGAGCTTCTATTCCGTCCACAAATCCAATAATTTCTCTATATAATAAGTAATATATTTATTAGAAAAATTGTAATATTGTAATATATTTATAAAGAAACATTCTCCTAGATAAGAATTGTAATTATAATGTTATAAATCTTTCTTATTTTTTTTAATATTAATAATTTGTTAAAAAATATATGTATTATATTTATTCATTCAATGTGTTTATTTATTTAATATGTTAATTTATTTACATGTGTGTGTGTGTTTGCGTACGCGTACGTATGCATATGTATGTATGTGTGAGACCAATAAAAAGTATTGTAATTTATTTTTAATTTTGGAGTCTTAAAAACTTATTAATTGCTTAGAATATTATTGATTAAATAACGATTTGCTATAAATAATGTGATTAAATTTATTAGGTTGAAAAAGAGTTAATTTTTAAAGTGTTAATTATTGAAAAGCAAGAAGCAAAAACGTTTTAAATGTACATTTTTTAAAGATTAAAAAATTAAGGCTTATATAGATATTACAATAAAAGATTGGCTTTGTTTCGGTTTACTTATCTTTTAAAATGTATTGTGTGTATGTGTGTTGGTGTGTGTTGTGTGAATGTGTGTGTGTATGTGTATATGTGTGTATGTGTGTGTGTGTATGTGTGTGTGTGTGCGTGTATTTGTATGTATATGTACGCGTGAATTATTACTTACACAGTCGAGTCGTATAATTGAATTGCATCTATTTCTTCATTCTTGGTAAATAGCTCGGTGGGATTTACATTTTTTAATTCTTCAATTTGTTCTTCGGAAATCATTTTTATAGCTGTTTTTAAATAACAAAATATGTATTTTAGTATATTTTGCATTTAAAAAATTTATATACGTGGTAATTTTACATAAATAATCGAATATGTGACTATGTATGTTACTATATTTAGACGAAACGTCGTCTGATTGAATAATCGCTAAGATATTTTTTTTGTTGTTGTTGTTTTTTTAGAACATTTTATTCATTAAACATTTTTAGTCAAACAATTTCAGAACATTACAACATTTTCTTGATAAAATTTCTTGCTTTACAATATTCTTCCTCGTCGTCCTCGTCCTCGTCGTTGTTCTCGTCCTCCTCGTCGTTTAGTCTGCGTCGCTGCTTCCCTCTTATCTGCTCGTAAGAATTCAGAAGATTCCGTCTGCGTTGAGGAATCCTGTTTCTCCTGATGAACCGTTTGAGTCGAGGAATCCGGAAACTCCAGTCGAATCGTCTGCGTCCCTTCAGTGGTCCTTCTGATAGGCGACAACGAAGGCGGAGAGATCAAGGATGGAAGAACCCATGGATTCTTTGGTGAAGATCCTTCTGAGTCCGGCGTCGACGTCCCAATCTCAAAAGGCCGTTTCCTCTTTGGCGTTGTTGATGCCACAGGAGTTGGGCGACTTGCGCCGAGAATTGGCGAAGAGCCGGAAGGGCGGCCGGCGCCGGAAATCGGCGTTAAGCCGAGGGACGAGCGACTAGCGCAGGGAGACGGAGAGCGACTAGCGCTAAGAGACGGCAAGGACTTTCCTATCGAGCGACTAGCGCTAGGAGTCGACGGAGCGACTGAGCGACTTGCGCCGGGAGCAGGGCGCCTTGCGCCGGCTGAAGACGGCTTGAAGCCGTGAGCCAGGCGTCCTGCGCCGGTATCCTGGCGACTGGCACCAAGAGGAAGCGACTTAGCGCCTTCCACAGGGCGTCTTGCGCCTCGGGCTGCGGCTGGCGCAACCACCTTCCTCTTGACCGCGAAGATTTGGTCAAGAGGAAGTGGGCGAGTCTTGCGCCTCTTGCAGATCCCTTCCTCGTAGGAACGAGGAGGATCTTTTTTATCAAAAAGACGAGGCGTTTTGACCCTGTATATGTAACGCCAGGACAATTCGCCGAATCGCCGATTTTCCTCGAAATCGGTTGCCTTTATATTTCATCACAGCTGAATTTGAAGTACGAGTTACGACATCCATCTATGGGCGACTTTTTGCAAAACCCGGTTGCTAGGATACACGAAGTCCTGTCAAACAAATCGAAGTAATTGCAATTTGACAGGATGTCTCGATCTTTTTAACCTGTCGCCGCGTCGTACAACGTTCCGTACTTTCCGCGACTTCCTGGTGGCTGACAACGGCTACCACACTATATGTTGCTATATATTACTGTTGTGTATTTATATATAAGATTAAAAAAGATTTAACTCACTTTTTAGAATATTTAATTGGTTTTTTAATTCCTTCTTCCTTCTTCCTTCGTTTTCGTTTCGTTTAATTTAATTAAACAAATGAAATTTGTTATTTATGTTTAAAGGCATTAACTTCATATGAAAAAAATACGTTTGAAGTGGAGTCAAATATGTTTTATTAATCAATAATTTGGCTTTCTCGTTGCGCTTACTTCGTGAGCAACTGTCATTGTGAAAATAACGTGTTGAAATGTTATCACACACTTGACATTTTGTTATAGTAACGTTTCATGCGGAATACCTTCGTATGCGTAAGAAATATCGCAAATTTCTTATTGCAACGTTCTTCAAAATATTGAGAACTTTTGATCGAATTGATCTAACATAGCAATCAAACTTTTCGATCAAATTTAACGAAGGTAAGTTTGAACACACATACGCATGCACATATACATATACAAAACTCACACACAAACACACATATATGTGTAGTATATATATCCAGGTAGCACATACACGTTTCAGAAATGTTTTATAAGCGTTTTTCCGAAACGTTTTATAACCGATTTCTAGAAACGTTTCTCATGAGTAAAAATGTCCATTCAAAAAACGTTTGATGGAACGTTTCTTTTCCGATAAAATAACGTTTAAAAAACTATTACAGAAACGTTTTGTTTTAATAATAAAGACATTTTAGATAAAGACATTTAAAATTTCTTTTCATGTCTTTTGAACGTATTTATGACGTCTTTGAGACATGCGTGAGAATGTTCTAGACGCTTTATGCATATATCATCTATAACGTCTATTTTTTTCGAAGAAATTCCTGAATTGATCCACATTCGTGCAATACATTAAAGTGAAACAGATACTCTACTACTATTTCACTCTAACTTGATTGCATTACTGATGTGTACCAGTTTAGAAAGTTCTTCAAAACGGAACACACGTATAAATGTTCTTTCAAAGGCCATGTTCAACAGAACGTTTATTTTGCAACTGTTGGAAGTTTTCTAAGCTCAGACTTGTCCGATGATAAATAGATTAAGATCAGTAAGACAAAATTAATTTAAATAAATAAGTGGATATATGTGCATAGATAAAATGACTTATTTTGTGCAATAATTAGTACAATATTTAAATGTCTCAAAAAAGGCTATTAAAGCTGTTATCTATATATATATATATATATATATATATATATAGGTATACCGGGTGAATCTTAATGGATGCACCAACTTTTTACCATAGGAGATGAGTTACCGACCGCAACTGTAATGAACCGAACGATCCATAGGTGACACCAGCTTGAATCGACCGCTTCGATCGACGAGTCCGAGGTGATGTACAGGCAAGTTAAAAACTGTGAATCAAATAACGTATATCGTATGTACATACTTTTCTAATATATCCAACTGTCTTACGCATTTTTCTTTTTACATATAATTTTATTTAATAACACGATTTCTTATTATTCTCCATCTATGCGCAACGTATTTACCGCATGTACTACGTTTACGCGAGCGTTACTTTTGTAGTAACTTACGATAATTCACTCGTTTACGCAGAGTAAATTATCGTAAGTTACTACAAAATTTCCTTTACGCGAAGGAATTATCGTAAGTTACTACTGAAGTAACGCTCGCGTAAACGTAGTAATATAGTACGGGATCCGGCCGCGTGATTTATACGTTTATCTGTTATTTTATCGAAATGCGATTTTAATGGAAGATTACATATCAGGTCATACATCGCGGCCGGTGTGCCTAGCCGGTTGCTAGCAACCACTATAGTGGTTGCTAGCATTTGAATGACTCGCTCTCGCCTGCGCGAGCTCTTCAATCTTACAATGTGTTACAATGGAATAATCACAGCAATTTCCTTGAATTTCTTTAATATTACAATAGTTCCTAAACAAGTTTTCAAAAATTCCTTTTATAAATAAATTCCGCCGCTCATTCGTCTTCCGACTCGTCTGAACTCGCAACATCATACTCCAAATCATCAGAATTATCATTCGCGTTTTCAGATCTTTCATTTATCGACACGCGCAATTTTTGTAAATTCGATGTGGCAAAATGCTACAGATCCGTGTTGTATTAAATTACGCGCTGAAGATTGCGGTTGGTTATTAGATGGTTTTTTGAAACCAACGTGGTTCGTTGGGTACCCAACGCCGTTGAAAGTCAAAGATGTATTGCGCGTGTCGATGAATGAAAGTTCTGAAAACGCGAATGATAATTCTGATGATTTGGAGTATGATGTTGCGAGTTCAGACGAGTCGGAAGACGAATGAGCGGCGGAATTTATTTATAAAAGGAATTTTTAAAAACTTGTTTAGGAACTATTGTAATATTAAAGAAATTCAAGGAAATTGCTGTGATTATTCCATTGTAACACATTGTAAGATTGAAGAGCTCGCGCAGGCGAGAGCGAGTCATTCAAATGCTGGCAACCACTAGTTGCGGCAGCTTTTACGCAGGCAACCATATTCCATCGTGTAGAGGAAAAATTTAGCTTCAATTTGTGTAAAAATTGTCTCGATACACGATGAACGTTGATAATTAACAAAAAAGAACCTTTTTGCATCTGGCTGCCAGGAGGTTGCGGCAGACTGAGAGGTGGGAACCGATTTTTTTCAAGTTTTTTAGATCACTCTCTTTCAGATGACGCTTCATTTACTTCGCAAACAAATGAACGAAGTTGTCTTAAAAAATTTAATTAATACAGCTCTAATTGAGGGTACTTGCGGCAAGATTTTGCTAGCACACCGGCCGCGATGTATGACCTGATATGTAATCTTCCATTAAAATCGCATTTCGATAAAATAACAGATAAACGTATAAATCACGCGGCCGGATCCCGTACTATATTACTACGTTTACGCGAGCGTTACTTCTGTAGTAACTTTCGATAATTCCTTCGCGTAAAGGAAATTTTGTAGTAACTTACGATAATTTACTCTGCGTAAACGAGTGAATTATTGTAAGTTACTACAAAAGTAACGCTCGCGTAAACGTAGTACATGCGGTAAATACGTTGCGCATAGATGGAGAATAATAAGAAATCGTGTTATTAAATAAAATTATATGTAAAAAGAAAAATGCGTAAGATAGTTGGATATATTAGAAAAGTATGTACATACGATATACGTTATTTGATTCACAGTTTTTAACTTGCCTGTACATCACCTCGGACTCGTCGATCGAAGCGGTCGATTCAAGCTGGTGTCACCTATGGATCGTTCGGTTCATTACAGTTGCGGTCGGTAACTCATCTCCTATGGTAAAAAGTTAGTGCATCCATTAAGATTCACCCGGTATATATATACAGGGTGTTCCTGAATGTTTGGTACTTTTCTCATATTTAGATAGAGCGAGCCAAACTGAGTCGGAAAGTCATGTACCATTTTGCAATTTTCGCAATAGTTGATGAGTTATTAATCGACTTTTAAAAACGCCGTATTAGCCCGGCCCACCGCCAAATCCAAGCGCGCGGCGAGATGCGGCCGCCCCGCGGTCGGCGCGCGGGCAGTTGTTTTCTACAAGCGGCGATGATTACGCACGAGCGGCGCGTAACGCCGGGCCCCGTCCTGAGCGATGATAGTTTCTCGCCTTTTTTAAATAGAAATAAAATTTTCTAACAACATAGAAAAATTTTTTATGCGTACGTATGTACATACGTGTGTACATGCATACACAGGAAAATATCAATTGTATACTGCTTAAAAAAGCGATTACTCAATTTACTTTTTTTCTTTTAGTAAGTAACGGTTGTCTTTAAGAAAGAATATTTTCTTGATAATAGTCTTAAAATGTACAAATTTTAGAAAGAGTCTTTATCATGTACTCGAAAGAAGAATTTATACTCCTTCAAAGAACATAATAAAATTTTATCAAAGAAAAGTCAAAATAATAAATAAAGTAATATGAGGACCCTCGAGATTAAAATAGGAGAAGTCAAGGCTATGAGGGTCAGAGGCAGATCACAGTGCGTAATATCAGAAATAACTGATTTATTTCGTCGTTTTGATACATTACATCGATCCGTACGTTTCGGCTGAGTTTTGAGCCATCTTCAGCGGCAGTTACAGAAATTAAGTTACACGTTCTCCGTACCGTATGGTGAGTTTACCGATTCAAAGTATCAGAAACATAGACCAATTGATCCATATCTGTAAATTTGTTCAATTAATGTTGAGATATTAAAAAGATTCCTTAGGAAACTCACCATTCGGTCTGAATAACGTGGAATACAGAGCCATGTACATAATGAATACTCTCTGCGAGAAGACTTGACGATCTTATCGACACGACACATGCACAGCAATGATATGGAAGGTCTTGCAAGAAGAGGCATGTCGTAGGTCAACACACCGGCGAGGATTATAACAAAGCACGATTTGACACCGTCTCAAAATGACACAGATTTTTTGCATCATGCATATATCACGGTTTTGAGCAAATTGTAATCCATGCTCATGAACTTTGGTCGTTGGCAAATCGGAGTTTTACTATTGGTATACATGCAATATTGTGACGGTGTCAAATCGTGCTTTGTTATAATCCTCGCCGGTGTGTTGACCTACGACATGCCTCTTCTTGCAAGACCTTTTATATCATTGTGTGTCGTGTCGACAAGATCGTCAAGTCTTCTCGCAGAGAGTATTCATTATGTACATGGCTCTGTATTCCACGTTTTTCAGACCGAATGGTGAGTTTCCTAAGGTATCTTTTTAATATCTCAACATTAATTAAACGAATTTACAGATATGGATCAATTGGTCTATGTTTCTGATACTTTGAATCAGTAAACTCACCATACGGTACGGAGAACGTGTAACTTAACTTCTGTAACTACCGCTGAAGATGGCTCAAAGCTGAGCCAAAACGTACGGATCGATGTAATGTATCAAAACGACGAATAAATCAGTTATTTCTGATATTACGCACTGTGATCTGCCTCTGACCCTCATAGCCTTGACTTCTCCTATCAAAATAATTAGCAAATCAAATTTTTGTTTTAATTTTATATTCTTAACTAAAGAACTGAATAATTAGAATTTAGAATATTATTTATTTTAAGTAATATTATCAAGAAAACATTTTTTGTAAAGATCATCGTTACTTAAAAGAAGAGAAAACTGAGTAATTGGTTTTCTTAGCACTAGAACGATATTTTTTTGCGTGTGCGTATACGGCACGCCATTTTACTATTTAATACCATCATAAAAATTCTACCAAATTAAATTGATACTCAAAAGAAAAGAAATTATTATTATGTCTAGACATACTTATAATTCATCGAATTATTATTAAGCTATAATTGAAAATGCAGAATTACAATTATGTCTAGACAAAATATTAATTCTGAATTTATTTTACGTTATGACATAAAAAATTTTCGGGAATTAAAATTATGTACATAATTATAATTCCCGAATTTTACTTATGTACGCAATTTTAATACTTAAATTTCTATTATGTACACAATTGTAATTCTGGAATTACTTTTTTTCTTTTGGTAAGTAACGGGGTTCTTTAAGAAAGAATATTTTCTTGATAATAATTTTAAAATGTATTCATCACAAATAAAAAAAGTCTTTATCATATACTGGAAAAAAGAATTTATACTCCTTCAAAGAACATTATAAAATTTTATCAAAGAAAAATCAAAATAATAAGCAAATCAAATTTTTGTTTTAATTTTATATTCTTAATTGAAGAATTAAACAATTTGAATTTAGAATATTACTTGTTTTAAGTAAAGAGAGTAAACAGTTACTTAAAAGAAGAGAACTAAAATAGAGAAATTGGTTTTCTTAGCACTAGAATAATATTTTTTGCTTGTGAATTTTGCGGACATAAATAGCAATCGCGATATAAGATCGCGAGCCAAAAAATAATTATTTTTTCTTTCTGTGGCAAGAAAATGATAGAGCGCTATCATTTCCACACACTACCTTGCGGCAGATAGCATGGTGTATTTTTTTAAGTGGTATTCTTAGTAGGTCTAATCCACTTTGTATTAAAATATTCTCATATTTTAATGAAAGAACTGTTCGAAGTGCCTTCCTCGTTCTCGTATACAGAGTTCGGCCCTTCGATTAATATTGCGCGTCGCGCGGTGCGCCATTTCCGGCGTGATGGTATCGAAAGCTGCGAGAATTTCTTCTCGTACCTCAGCTTCTGTACCACCACGCCGGTGTACTCGACTAAATCTTTAATGTAACCCCAAACGAAATAGTCGAGCACGTTAATATCCGGCGACCGCGCCGGCCAAATGATTGTGCCACTTCGACCCATCCATCTGTCCAGATATTGCGCGTCTAAAACATTTCGCGCCTGTCGCGAAAAATGCGCATTTTCCAGTACGATGGGGCTCCTGCGGATTTTTCGCGAAAGGCGCGAAATGTTTTAGACGCGCGATATCCAGACAGATGGATGGGTCGAGGTGGCCTAATCATTTGGAAAAAGGCACTTCAAACAGTTCTTGCATTAAAATATGAGAATATTTGAATGCAAAGTGGATTAGACCTACTGGGGGTACCATTGCACTTAAAAAAATGCGCCATGCTATCTGCCGCAAGGTGGTGTGTGGAAATGATAGCGTTCTATCATTTTCTTGCCACAGAAAGAAGAAATAATTATTTTTTGGCTCGCGTTCTTGTATCGCGATTGTTATTCATGTACGCACAATTCACACGCAAAAAATATCATTCTAGTGCTAACAAAACCAATTACTCCATTTTAGTTTTCTTTTTTTAAGTAACTGTTATCTTCACAAAGAATATTTTTTTGACAATAATCTTAAAATACACTCATCACTCTCTTTACTTAAAACAAATAATATTCTGAATTCAAATTGTTTAATTTTTTAATTAAGAATATAAAATTAAAACAAAAATTCGATTTGCTTATTATTTTGATTTTCCTTTGATAAAATTTTATAATGTTCTTTGAAGGAGTATAAATTCTTTTTTCCAGTACATGATAAAGACTTTTTCTAAAATTTGTGATGAATACATTTTAAGATTATTATCAAGAAAATATTCTTAAAGAACCCCGTTACTTACCAAAAGAAAAAAAGTAATTCCAGAATTACAATTGTGTACATAATAGAAATTCAAGTATTAAAATTGCGTACATAAGTAAAATTCGGGAATTACAATTATGTACATAACTAGCTGGTTTCCCGGGCTTCGCCCCGGAGGACATATGTAATAAGACACGCAAATAGTCTCTCTCTCTCTCTCTCTCTCTCTCTCTCTCTCTCTCTCTCTCTCTCTCTCTCTCTCTCTCTCTCTCTCTCTCTCTCTCTCTCTCTCTCTCTCTCTCTCTCTCTCTTTCTCTCTCTCTCTCTCTCTCTCTCTCTCTTTCTCTGTGAGTATCATTGCTTGTCTATTCTCTTTGCTCCTGCTTTAAGTGAATCTGTCTTCTGCCGTAAGCCGCCTTCGGGCCATTTTTTTGGCGCATAAGGATGAAATTCAACATCAGATTATGAAGAGGGTGAATCCTGCGATTCTAGCGTTATCCGAGACTAGATTGACTGTAGAAATTGAGGATAGTGAGGTCAATGTACCGGGGTACAGTATAGTTAGATGTGATGCTGAAAATAGAAATACAGGAGGAGTACTGTTATATGTTAGGGAGGATATTAAATTTAGGATAGTTGATAAGAAAAAGATAGTGTCAAACTGTTGGTGCGTGGTGGTAGAATTGAGAGAGAATTTGTTTAAAGGTATAATAGCAGTAGTGTATCATTCGCCGAGTGCGTCAAATGGCGATTTCGTGAGATTTCTGGAAGATACGGTCGAAGATTTAATAATAAAGTACGACTGTATAGTGATAGGGGACTTTAATATAGATATAATGGTAGATTCATTTTACACAAAGAAATTATTAACGGTAATGCAAAGCTTAGGGATGAGGCAGTATGTTGATTGTCCAACGCGAGTTACAAAAGATAGTCGAACGAGCATAGATTTAATTTTTTCGAATAAGGAAATAAAGGTACAAGTGAACGAGAAACCTAAAATAACGGACCATGCATGGCTAAAAGTAGAATTTAATATGAATAAAAAGGGAAATAAATATAAAGAATTTAGAGGCAGGGACTATAGTAAATTTAATGTAGATGAATTTCTTAGAATAATGGAAGAAAGAACTGAGCAAGGTCAAGGGCTGGATATAAGTATAAGGGCGGAGAGATTTGTTAATAGTATAGTAAGTGTATTGGACACTGTAGCACCTAAGAAAAAGTTCAAGATTCCGAAAGTATGGGAAGGGAAAAAGTGGTATTCAGATGAAATTAGAATGGCAGCAGATAGAAGGGATGAGGCTCACAGTAGAGCAATAAGCACAGGTAAGGAGCAGGACTGGGAATATTTCAAGAATGAACGAAATGCAGTAGTAAAACTTATCAGGGCAAAAAAGAAAGAATATTATGAGAATATGGTAGATAACAATAGGAGGGATCCTACAAAGATGTGGAAAACTTTGAAAGAATTAATTAAGGGTGAGCAAAGGGGTTCAGAAAACATCGATAATGTAGATTTTGAAATATTAGAAGACATGGAAGAATGCAATATAGCTGATAAATTTAATACATATTATGTAAAAAGTATTAGTAACATTGTGCAATCTATTAGTAATAAGGGGATAAAAGGCACAGATAAGAGACCTATTTATGTAATTGAGAATAAGGGGATTATGGAAAATTTTGAGTCAATTAGCGCAAGAGACCTGGAACAAATTGTTAGGGAACTACCACGAAAGAACGGAACAGAGGAAGGGATAAATAGTAATATACTGAAAATGGTGCTACCTGTGATAAAAGAAGAGTTTGTTGGGGTAATAAATGATTCGCTTAGGACAGGTAAATTTCCAGAAGGATGGAAAACATCCACGATAATACCGATACCAAAGGTAAACAAACCAAAAAAAGCGAGCGAGTATAGACCGATTAATATGTTACCGATATATGAAAAAGTATTAGAGTTAGTTGTAAAAAAACAGTTGGAAAAATTTCTAGAAGACAATGAAATAATAACCGAATACCAATCGGGATTTAGGAAACAGCAGTCGTGTGAGACAGCAATTCAAAGTTTTATCGAGGAATGGAAGTTGATAATTGAGGAGAAAAAAATGGTGGGGGTGTTATTCCTGGATCTCAGAAGAGCGTTTGAGACAATAGATAGGGTAAGATTAGTGGAAAAATTATATCAGTATGGAATAAGAGGAGTGGTGTTGGAATGGATAATATCGTATTTAAGTAATAGAAAGCAGCAAGTTAGATTCAATGATATATGTTCTAAAATAATTGAGACAATATATGGCGTGCCACAGGGATCCGTATTAGGACCTCTATTGTTTATTTTGTATATAAATGATATAGTTAAAGTCTGTCCGGAGGGAAGTATATTTAGATTATTTGCAGATGACACGACCGCAAGTGTAACAGGTGAAAGTTGTGAGGAATTAGAAATAAAACTAAATATGGTGCTCGGTATACTTGAAGAATGGATGAATGTGAATATGTTAAAAATGAATGCAGATAAAACCAAATATATGATAGTTAGAAGTATAAGGAAAGAAATAAAAGCAGACATAATAGTAAAAAGTTTGGATAGAACTATAATTGAGCGTGTCGAAATAACGAAACATCTGGGTGTAATGATCGATAGTAAACTCCGTTGGGAGAATCACTGTGATTATATGTTAAAGAAAATAGGGAAAAAAGTGAGTTTTCTGAATAGAATAGGAAATGATATATCGGTGTACACTCGATGTACTGTGTATAAGTCTATCATAGCGCCTCACTTTGAATATTGCGCAACGATGTTAGTAGGCATGGGTGAAACGCAACTGAATCGACTGCAAGTGGCACAAAACCGTGCCATGAGAGTCATACTGCAATGCTCGCGATATACAAAGGTAGAATTGATGCTGCAAACTCTTAAGTTTATGAATGTAAGACAGAGGCTAATGTACAATGTATGTATTTTTATTTTTAAGATAGTAAGAGGCATAATGCCAAAACATTTAAGTAATAGAATAGAAATAGTAGGAGATGTGAGTGGACGGCAAACGAGGCAGGCTGAGAATATTAGAATTCAATATCGCAGGACGAGAAGCGCACAGAAAAGTCTATTTTATGAAGGTTTGAATATGTATAACGCCCTACCGATAGAAATTAAACAATGCGAAAGAATTGAACCATTCAAACGTAGGTTAAGAGAATATATTGTACCTCATGTAGAGGAATTAATTTAAGGATATTTTATGTAAAAAATAGCCGAGAAGGCTAATAAAGCTCTCTCTCTCTCTCTCTCTCTCTCTCTCTCTCTCTCTCTCTCTCTCTCTCTCTCTCTCTCTCTCTCTCTCTCTCTCTCTCTCTCTCTCTCTCTCTCTCTCTCTCTCTCTCTCTCTCTCTCTCTCTCTCTCTCTCTCTCTCTCTCTCTCTCTCTCTCTCTCTCTCTCTCTCTCTCTCTCTCTCTCTCTCTCTCTCCCTCCTTCCCTCTCTCTCTCTCTCCCTCCCTCTCTCTCTCCCTCTCTCTCTCTCCCTCTCTCCCTTTCTCCCTCTCTCCCTTTCTCCCTTTCTCCCTCTCTTCCTCTCTCTCTCTCTCTCTCTCTCTCTCTCTCTCTCTCTCTCTCTCTCTCAGCAGAAAGATACCGGTCGTACGAGATCCGTCATCGTCGCACTTAAGTCCCACGAAGTTTGCGATTATGTTCTCAGGGCCGTGCGCCGTGGACGTCGGCTCACAGTCAGTGAAGTTTTTCCGGGCGATGTCTCCGGTTATATCCGTGTCAATGAATTTCTTCCTGCTGATACGTACGATCTTCTGCGTAAGACTAAAATTAGGGCTAAGCAGTGTTCGTATAAATATGTTTGGTGTAGAAATGGTAAAATATTTGTCCGCAAAGACCATAATCAGCCTCCTATAGTCATCGCCTCTGAGGCTGGCCTGGCCGATCTCCAGTGACCTGTGGGTGAGGTGTGCCATGTTCCGTCGCCGAATTGTCTTGCTATTGCTCATTTCAATGCTTCCTCCCTTCCTGCCCATCTTGAATCTATCCAGGCCTTCCTAGCGTCTAACTTCTTCTATATTATTGCAATCTCTGAAACCTGGCTCCATTCACATATTTCTGACGACCTCGTACGTATCGCGGGATATTATCTCTTACGGGCTGATAGGGAGGGTAAGGAGGGGGGTGGCGTCGCTTGTTACGTTCATGATTCACTTAGGGCGCATGTCCTGGCGTCATCTCCCTCTGCTTTCTCGAATGCGCCGGAGTATCTTGTTCTCGATATTCGTAACGTTGCATGTGAACCTCTTCTATTTACTATCATGTATCGTCGGCCAAAAGCTAGAAATTTCAGTACATATGTTGATGTCCTTACTTCATTTATGCACAGTTACAAAAATATCATTATTACCGGCGATTTAAATTGCAATCTTCTCGTTCCATCATACGAGTCTGGTTACTTGCGAGGCATGGTTTCACAACTGTCGCTTGATATTGTTCAGTCACAACCTACTTTTTACACAAGTTCTTCCCATTCTTGGTTGGACGTCTTCATAGTCGACAGCACAAACAAAGTGCTATCATTTCGTAAGTCTGACGCTCCCTTCATCAACGGTCATGATCTCATCGAATTGACTTATTCATTTGAAGTGCCGTCCTTCAAGAGTCGCACCCTTGTTCGGCGTTGCTACAAAAAATTCGACAAACAAGCGTTCACTATCATTCTCACCTCCATGTTATCCTCATCTTTTCCGTGTGATTTCGGTTCGATGAGGCTCAGTGATTCTGACCTTGACCATTTTCTCAACACCATAACTAACGACATCACTGCCTGTCTGAATCTATACGCTCCAATTCATACCTTTAGAGTGACCTGTCCGTCTGCGCCTTGGTTGACTGAGGCTCTGACTCTCAAAATTAGACACCGCAACCGGCTCTTCAACATCGCGCGTAGATCTGGTGACATCCTTGACTTTCACATTTATAGGCTTTTCAGAAACAATCTTACGCGTGATCTTAGACGAGCCAGAGAACAGTATCACACAGATAGACTAAATAAAATTTCTGATCCGTCCAAGATGTGGCGCGAACTTTCCAATCTTGGTCTTATCGAATCACCTCGTTCTTCACCCTTTAACTTTTTTTCGCGTGATCTTTTGAATGCTCATTATGCTTCTATTTCAAACTGTAAAACAACCTTCGTTCGAAACGCGGATCTAGCTCGCGGCTGGGCTGGGTTCGAAGGAGGTGCGGAGGAACGGACGCGCGGTGAGGTTCGGCAAAATGAAGTGTATCGTGGTTAACAACTAACGTGACAGAATTTATTATATAATGGACGGTCGCGATATTTACAGCGGATTGAGCGCACAGTGTAACAGTCGCGGTATGCACAACGGCGCGGTGAGCGCAGGACGCAGAGTCGGGGCGCACGCGGTGCGCGCGGGAGTGCACGCGGGTGGTGATCGTGACGGGCGATCGGCGTGTGACGGGTGGCGCGAGGTAAGGCGCGGGGCGCACGGGCGCGGATACGGCGGCGAGATCGCTGCAATTCGGTGCGTTCGGTGGCAGGCGTATCCGGTGAGAAGCGCTCGGTGGAGGCAGAGAAGCGCTCTGCCCCCGTTCGGATACTTCGTGCGCAAGGACGCCGGTCGGGTACCGAGAAGCGCTCGGGGAAGATAGAGTAGGCCAGAGGCTCTCTACCTTCGTCCTGACCAGCGGGCGCGGGGTGTAGGAGCGCCGGTCGTCTGGCGAGAATCGCTCGGCGAAGACAGAGAATGCCGGGGGCGCTCTACCTTCGTTCTGACTCGCGGGGGTGCGGTGGAAGAAAGCCGGCCGTCGATCGAGAATCACTCGGCGAAGACAGAGAATGCCGGAGGCGCTCTACCCTCGTTCTGACGTGCGGGCGCGGTGTGGAAGAAAGCTTGTCGTCTCTCGAGAATCGCTCGGCGAAGACAGAGAATGCCGGAGGCGCTCTACCCTCGTTCTGACTTGCTAGAGAGATGCGGGAATTCAGGATCGGTGCGGTCGGTCGGAGCGGTGATCGGGAAATCGCATTTAGCGTTAAAAACGCTCGTCTTTTATACCCGGCGCGGCGGTGTTACGCAGTGGCGGGGGTAGCGACGGCGATCGCGAGCGCCGGGATGGTGCGGCGGAACGGTCGGAAAATACGGCGTCCCGACGCCGCGATCGCGTTCGGCGGTCTTCGGTCGCGGTCGGCATCGCTCGGCGCGTCGAGACGGTTGCCACGGCAAGCCCGTTCGCGGGCTTCCTAACGTTATATGCTAGCGTTTAAAATGTGGGCACACGTGCCCTGTCTTTGCCCTGCGGGTGGTCGGCCGGGCGGTCTCGGCGGGATGTTATGCCGGAACGATGCATATTTGGGGGTGCATCGTTACAACTGTTATCCTTCTTGTACACATTCCCAATTTTCTGATATCTTATCCATAGTGCCCGGTGAACCGCAGTTTCATTTTTCCCAAATATCCTTTGACGACCTGCGCTCTGTAATAGCTTCACCTTCCTCTCCTTCTTTTGCTTCCGGCTCTGATCAGTTACCACTATTCGCCATCGCCTTGGCCCTGCCTCATATTGGTAATCTCCTGACCACATTTTTCAATTGTTGTCTCAGCTCAGGCCATTTTCCATCTCCTTGGAAACGTGCTATAGTACGTCCACTATCCAAAGTTAAGTCACCCATCTCTCCTTCAGACACAAGACCTATAGCCAACCTGTGTGAACTCTCTAAACTATTCGAAAAAATTATTCATCGTCAAATCGTTGACTTCATCAATTTGCATAACATCCTTGATGCTAGGCAGTCTGGATACCGTAAGGGTTATTCGACCCAGTCTGCCCTCTTACGACTAGCTCATGATATCAGGAGTGGTGTCGACGTAGGTGAGATACTGATACTTGTTCTCTTCGATTTCAGTAAAGCCTTCGACACTGTCTCTCATCCTTTGCTTTTGACCAAGCTCAGGAAATGGGGCTTTTCTGATATCGCCATTAAACTAATTTTCTCGTACCTCACTGGTCGTCTCCAGGCTGTTGTAGATTTAGAAGGTGTTTTCTCTGAGTGGCTATCTGTCACTGCTGGTGTTCCGCAGGGATCCGTCTTGGGACCTCTCCTTTTTTCACTTTTCATTAACGATATCGGTGAGTTCTTAAGATTTACAGAGCACTTGATATTCGCCGATGACACTCAAATCTATCGCAGGTGTCTCTTTTCTCAATTAAATGCTGGGCTTCAACTTGTGGCGCACGATGTGAGCGCAGTCTTCGAATTTGCTGCTACAAATGGACTGACTCTCAATTTAAATAAATCCAAGGTCTTAATACTTGGTAGCAGAAATTATGTCAAGCAAATCGATCTTAATGACCTTCCCCTCATTTCTGTTGATGGTGCTTCGATTCCTTATGTTACCGAAGCGCGTAACTTGGGTGTCATAATGAGGTCTGACCTCTCTTGGGCTAGTCATGTCTCCCATATTTCAAAGAGAGTGCACTTCACGCTATACAAGCTCAAGTTCCACAAGAACTCCTTGTCACTTCAGCTACGGGTAAAACTTGTGACTGCTTTGATCTGGCCTCTGTTGGATTACTGTTCTCTTGTGTATAACGATGTCACTGATGAGCTCAACGGTAGATTGCAAACTCTTATCAACTGTGCAATTCGCTTTATATTCAATTTAAAACGCGACGAACACATCACGCCTTTTCGTCATCAATTGAGATGGTTGTCCGTAAGAAACAGACGTCTGTACTTTCTGGGAATTGAAATGTACAGGATATCCCGCGGTATGTCTCCCAGTTACCTCTCCGAAATCTTCGCTAAGCCTGATTCCTCAATTAGATGTTCGTCGCGGTTTGCTCTTGAACACGCGTATCAAATTCCTATCCACAGGACTGAAACTTATCATAGGTCCTTCCATTTAGCTGGAATCTATCTATGGAACTCTCTTCCTACTGAGATCGTGTCCTCTTCAACCGTCACTGTATTTAAACGTAAGCTTTACAACCATCTCTTTTCTCTTGAGTCCAATTCCGTGCATGCTTCTACCTCGGAGCCGTCAGGCGTTGGAACATGACACTAATATCAAATCTAGTCGCGTGCCAAATTACTTTAAGTCGCGTCATCTGATTGTTAATCTAGTCGCGTACTGAACCATTGTTTTGGTTCTGGGTCATGTTTTTGTAGTCTTACGATTCTGTTGCTTTTGTTTGCTATACTGCGTACTGTATATGTACATATTTTATTGGTCGATCGGCAAACTAACATGGAATTCGTCAGTAGTTTGTAAATTGCGCTGCGCTTTAGTTTTTAGTCCTTAGTTCTTAGTTTTATATATATTACTTGCGCTTTATCATTTTCCAATTTGTTTTTACACCGATCATTTTTGCTCGCCTCATGAGAGAGTGCATTCACATGTCTTCGGTCGCTGCCATATGCATATCACTCGCTCGCCAACATTTTCAAATTTTATTTACTGTTAAATGCATATCGGTAGTGATTACACTGCGTCTCGCACATGTTTATTTATTTTTCTTATTATTTTCTTATTATTTTTGTTTTTATTATTTTTGTTTGATATTTGATTATTTGTTGTTTGTACATTTAGATATATATTTGTTAATTCACTAATAGCCTAAAGTCTTGACTATGGCTTAAATAAAACCAATCAATCAATCAATCTCTCTCTCTCTCTCTCTCTCTCTCTCTCTCTCTCTCTCTCTCTCTCTCTCTCTCTCTCTCTCTCTCCTCTCTCTCTCTCTCTCTCTCTCTCTCTCTCTCTCTCTCTCTCTCTCTCTCTCTCTCTCTCTCTCTCTCTCTCTCTCTCTCTCTCTCTCTCTCTCTCTCTCTCTCTCTCTCTCTCTCTCTCTCTCTCTCTCTCTCTCCCTCTCTCTCTCTCTCTCTCTCTCTCTCTCTCTCTCTCTCTCTCTCTCTCTCTCTCTCTCGCGCGCGCGCGGCTAGAGACAGACGCCGCGTGAGATAGAGAGAGAGTAAAAGTCGCGCGTAAAAGTCGCTCGTGGCCCAGGGGGGGGGCTCGATGTAGCCCAAGGGGGGGCTGAGCCCTCTCTAGCCCCCCCTAGTTTACGCCCCTGTTCATAAATAAAAATATTTTATTAAAATACATAAATTTTTCTTGTAAAAAAACTTGGCGCTGCTAGACCTCGAAATTTTAAATAAATAAGGATAACAATAAATAAAAATAATTCAGAGAAGAATGCGACGGGAATAACAAAATGATTATCAGTGGTGTGTATGTGCGAGTGATATGGGTGTGCGTGACGACGGCGAATAATGCGGCTTATAATTAAGTATAGGATAAGTTTTCGATGCTTTATTTATTTATTTAAAATTTCGAGGTCTAGCAGCGCCAAGTTTTTTTACAAGAAAAATTTATGTATTTTAATAAAATATTTTTATTTTGTACTGTTACCTCTGTAATTCTTTGTGATTAAATCTTTTATTCTATTGAAAAATACATATATATGAACTTTGTATTTAAATACCTTGTATTCCCTCGTTGGATTAAATATTTTAATAAAATATTTTTATTTTGTACTGTTACCTCTGTAATTCTTTGTGACACTAAAAAATACACACGTAAACTTTGTATTTAAGTATCTTGTATTCCCTTGTTAAATTTAAATAAAAATTTTTAATTTTATAAAATTGTTATCATACATTCTTTTTCTAATTGACATCATGTAAAGGTTTTTCAAAGTAGTGCAACAATTATTTTTTGAGGCAATATATATGTTCTCTCTGTAATTGGCGCTGTAATTTAAAGAGATATTATTTCTTTTTTGTAATTGTAATAGATCACTTGAAGCGCGACTCTTCTTTGATAAGGTAACATAATTTTGTGATGTGTATCACTTGGGTTATAATTTTTTGGAAATAAAGATACTACTGCTTAGATTTTTTCGAGATTTTTCGAGATACAAAGAGTACGTCTACCACTTGTTACTTAGGTTTTTTCGAAGTATAATACTACCACTTTCTTTTTTTTCGAGGTAACAACATATACACTACTATACGTGTACTTGGCGCCTTTTTTACCTTTTTTTTAAGAAAGGTAATTTTGTACGGATATCACGCCTTTTTGTAGTATTACGCATTTTATAAACAGTATGTACAGGGTAAAGCTATTTGGAGGTATAATACTACCACTTTGTTTTCTTCGAGGTAACAACATAATACATATACACTACTATGCGTGTACTTGGCGCCTTTTTTTACCTTTTTTTTAAATAGGTAATTTTGTACGGAAATCACGCCTTTTTGTAGTGTTACGCATCTTAATCTTATAAACAGTATGTACAAGGTGTGAAGCTAAAGGTGTTACGGACTATTATTTCTAAAGAAAACAACAATTTAATATTTTGCTTAGTTTTTTAAAAATAATAATCTGTAACTCTTTTAGTTGTACACCTTGTATATATTTTTCAATTTCAACATAAAACATAATCGCAATATAGCATGATTAATGTTAATGCTATACATATGTATATTAAAAATAAAAATGTAATGTGTCTGAAGTTGTTAATACACACACACACACACACACACACACACACACACACACACACACGCACACGCACACGCACACGCACACGCCCACGCCCACGCCCACGCCCACGCCCACACCCACACCCACACCCACACCCACACCCACACCCACACCCACACCCACACCCACACCCCACCCACACCCACACCCACACCCACACCCACACCCACACCCACACCCACACCCACACCCACACCCACACCCACACCCACACCCACACCCACACCCACACCCACACCCACACCCACACCCACACCCACACCCACACCCACACCCACACCCACACCCACACCCACACACACACACACACACACACACACACACACACACACACACACACACACACGCGCGCGCCTTAGGGTAGCCGAAAAGAGAACAAGAGAATAGTATCTTCGCGAACAATGGAGCTAGTCTCATGACGATTAGTCAAGTACAAGAGCGAGATCGCAATGACCGATATGCAAGTGGATTAACCTAGTCGCGAAACGTTCACCCGTTATACTGTTGAAGAACCGACCGCATAACATTCCGTCTTTTTCTAATCCCGCTGTGAATCGATTTTCCAGCTAACGTATATCTTATGTCTTCGCAAAGCGTAACTTTTAAATCCTTTAGGGAGATCAATCACTTCAAGACGACACATTTTTTTTAGAGCGATTGAAGAGAAAGACAGAGAGCTTGTAAATGTCGCGAATAACGTCTTGGACGAGTATAGTAGCATATACGTACGTCAAGTCGGGAGGCGAATAGAAGTTAAACAATGGAGAAAAAAAAGACAGACCAAGATATGCGAGTTAATTCAGTTATGATATATTTTTATATATTTTACAGAAGGCGTATAAAAGATGTAAGAGGACTTGCGGTAAAAATTGATGCAAGTCTTAATAACTTCAAGGATTAAACTGACGAATATACAAAACCTACTAAATGTACTCAAAGCTACTTAATGATTAATACAATGCTAAATGAAGTGTTGTACAAAATTTGAATAGAGTCAAAGATTGCGGTCAGCTACATATTATATACACGAAAATGAATTACGAATGATTATTACGTAACGATGTTCATTGCGCCATATTATCGCTATATTTTCGCTTTGTTAAAAAATTATAATAAGTTATAATAAATTGAGTTAATCGCAGCGCGCGACACAGTTATGTACGTGAGCACTGTGAGCGATTTAATGATTGTAACCTTACTTGTATACATTTCCGAGAAAAATATTTCTATATTATGTTTAACAACAATATTAAATATTAACATTTCATAACTGCCAAACGTTTCCAATTGAGTGCAATTGCACGAGTTACGAATCATTTATAGACTCTTTTTCTCAGTTAACTAGTTTCTGCTGTATTGAAATCTTGCATAGAAAAAAATGTATTAACATATCGCGCAAGAATCATCAATATCTAAGTAAACAATTAATTAAATATATACAGTATATATGCGTACATCTGGATTAATCCGAAAGCTTAGTCTCCATCTTTTGAAACATAAAATAATTTTATGCCACAACAGTAAAGTGCGGAATATTAAATAAAATGCGCCATTTAACAATAACTTCTAAGGTAACAAGTTTAATCTACGGTGACCTAAATTTAAACGTGAAAAGAAATTAAATTTTTTCAATGAGTTCTCGAATCGTCCCCAATCAGAAATAGATATGTCACGTAAAAACGAATTTCCTAATTCGTCTGAGTTATTCGATACAATGTTCTAGTTTAAATGTGACACTACTTTGTAAAATGTTAAGTTTTATTGTTTTCTCTACTCTACGATCAATATAGCAATCTTTATTAATTTCTTTCTTTCTAAATAAAAATGTTCTACACAATCGGAAAACTATTTTACAACATGAGTAAAGAACGAAGTCAAAAAGCGAAATAATCAATTTTGACGCGATTAAAGGGGATCATCAATGGCGATTGTATTAAACTCTAGTCCATACTAAGAATCGCGGATTATGCGTGAAAATTGTAGAGTTTCTTGACAACTCTTATGTACAGATGGATTCAAGTGTTTCTGGCTTCATTCATCTGGTCCCATGCTACTTGTTCAGCATGTCCGTTCATTACCAGTTCTTTAGTAAAAAAAATTAGCTTTAAAAAAATCAATTCATTTCAATTAATTTGCGCATCTGCAAAGAGATTCTCGAAGATTAAATAATAATAACTACTTACCTCATAATTTTATATCATAAAATAAATATTTTCATAAATATTTTCATAAATATTAGTTTGAATGCGACCTTCAATCTGAGTTTGGGCAGCAACTCCCTTTGAGGAACAATTTTGTACCACATTGTAAGCTTCTGTCGACCATTTACCTGCAAAAGAGTAACATCAAAGTATAATTACATACATATCCAAAGACTAATAATTTTGAGTAGAGATGTATATATCTAAAATCTACTTACACGTAGGAGTTGATAATAATCTCGTTGATTGGAATGTGGCTTGGATCAGTCAACTCGCGAAACTGTAATGTAATAATAAATCGATTAGAATTTTCGGATACATCACTTCATACGATTCTTTCACACGATGACGGTTAATGTTAATTTCCGATTACCTTATTATTATGTTTCGCGTTTTCTATACTTGTCGTCATGACGAAACATCTGACCGAGACATTGCGCTTCTTGGCTACCTCAATGTATCTCTTTCTCGAAGCTGGATCGGGATTGGTATTGTCTATACGTATACTTTTTCTTTGATTCAAGTATTGTTGGACTGCGGCAATGCACTTCTGCCAGCTGCCTAAAGTGTCTCTGTTGACGTATCCGTATTCCTTCAGATAATTCTTTGCAAAATGCGATTTTCCGGAGTCTGGACTGCCGACCATAAGTACCACCTGTTAATGGATATCTATAAGCACGAGGAAAGAGCGGGCCTCTGTTCACATTTGACGTTCACGATGATATTCGTGTTATGCACGATGCTTCTGTCGAAATCGAGGAATGACATGCCGGCAAAGTTTTACTTAGGTATTTATCATTAAAAGAATACTTTGTATAATTCTCTTTTATGTTATTTTTTTATTTTTTCTCATTAGATCATGGTACAAGAGGAACGAGCACATTTTTCCAGCGAGTAGATGGGAACCTTTTGATCCAACGAAAAGTTACGACAAGTATACAGTGTCGGATAAAAATAGGAAGAAAGATAAAATCTGATAAACTTAGATTCAACGAATTGTCCAAATTCGTTTAAAGGATTCAGATTCAAAGGACTGTAAATATTATAACCAGATAAATAACTTTGTTTCATCGTACAATTGATTCATTATACAACAGATTGTAATATATTACAATATATATACACATATATATATATATATATGTATATTATATATTGTAGCTACATTGTATTTTTAAGGACTGTGATTTTAATTCATTCAGTTATGTGATAATATTTAATTCATTTACTCGATTATGTAGCTCTACTAAATTACAGTCCTTTGAATCTAAATCCTTTAAACAAAATTGGACAATTCGTTGAATCTAAGTTTATCAGATTTTATCTTTCTTCCTATTTTTATCCGACACTGTATACTTGTCAAAACTTTTTGTTGGATCAAAAGGTTCCCATCTACTCGCTGAAAAAATGTGTTTGTTCCTCTCGTACCATGATCTAATGAGAAATAACATAAAAGAGATAATTATACAAAGTATTCTTTTAATGATAAATACCTAAGTAAAATTTTTCCGGCATGTGATTCCTCGGTTTCGACAGAAGCATCGTGCATAACACGAATATCATCGTGAACGTCAAATGTGAACAGAGGTTCGCTTTTTCCTCGTGCCTAATTGCAATATTACATACATTAAAATAACATGCCAACATTGTGATATTGCTTCATAAGTTTTATCATTTAGTATCTTTACCTTAGTTACAATAAAATCGTAAAACGTATAATGGTGCGGTAATATAAGAAAGATCCTTCTTGACATACATTAACTGATCTGCCATTACTGTTTTAAGCTCGCTGAATTCACGCTTCAGAACTTCTAAACATCTCTGAAGAAGCTGATAGATAGAATTACCTGTATGTGAAAATTTAATTTATGCAGTAGAACATTATATATCACGCCAATGTTACTCCAAAAGTGACACTGGAGTATTTTAATAACTTAAAAATTCTCTAAATTACTGAGACATTCACCTTTCTTCATTATAACACTCCGACGATAGCCAGATCCATCCCAATAACTGAATGTGATCTCAATTTCTTCTTCCTTCAACGCGTTCTGCTTTCTAGCCCATTCTTGCCTCAATTCTTCCTTAAGTTTATTTTCCTCCTCCTCCCTTTCCCTATCTGGCAATAAACTTGTATCTACATCTGGATTTTTCTTAATCTTCTTAATCGCGAGGCCTTCAGATTGCTCATTTTCTGACTGCGGGGATTTTTCGGCATTGTCTTCGTCCAGATTAAAAGACAAAGCTTGAATCTGTCTCTTCTGTTTGTTCTTTTCTTTTCCTGCTCTTTTTCACGTTCCTTGTATCAAAGCATGATATGTATGACTAGATGACATTCAGAGCACTGGGCGAAAATCACATAACATTCAGAGCACTGGGCAGAAATCACATATATATATATATATATATATATATATATATTCACGGCAAACAACATATATAACATCGTGTTATTTTTATTACATTTAGGAAAATTATTTCATATTAACTCAATAGGCGTTAAACTTGCATACATAGGGAGCTTTCCAGCAAGTGACACAAGCCGACACAAACGTCGTTCTATCTTTCTTTTTTGGCAATGAGTAACAAAGACAAAACGATACCTGTGTCGACTTGTGTTGCTTGCTGGAAAGCTCCCATAAGTGAATCTCGTGTTGTATGTAAAATTTTGTAAGAAATCGGTAATCTAAACTATACTACGTTTACGCGAACGTTACTTAATTCTGTAGTAACTTACGAACGATACGATAATTCCTCCGCATAAACGGGAGATTTTATAGTAACTACGATGAGATATCGTTCGTATAAGTTACTACAGAAGTAAATACTCACGTAAACGTAAACTATTATAATTCCTGTCACATGCACTTAGTCGCGTAAAAGAGTCACGGTGCGGTTTCGCTTTGCGTAGTATAATAATAGGATAATTACATGTAAATAAAACAATTACCTTGAATCAGAAAAAATATTAACGTCGCGTCGCGTAAAGAGTCACGATCGGTCTCGATCCGCGCGTATTTGACGTGGGACACTACCGTGTTATAGGTTAACTGACTGTGTGACAGCGCGCTAAACGCACTATCTGCACTGCGCGCAGTACACACACGTATACATCGAAACTGGCGATACTAGCAGCACCGCCAGTGTCGAAAAAGTGAAAGTGACGCGACTCCAGCCAATGAAATGATGGCATGGCATGAGAGACGGTCGACGTAGAAGTATCTTAAAAATAAATTTTCACATTTGGACTTTGCGTCGCTATATCTCCGCTCGTAGGGCACGTAGCGGAAATATTATAAGAGAAACCCCCCCCCCCCCTAATTCGACCCCAAGCTATCGATGAAGCCTACTTAGAACTTGATCCGTTCACTCGTTATCGAGATCTCAACATCTCGAGTACTCGCAACTCGTCGCGTCGCGTAAAAGAGTCACGGTTGGTCTCGCTCCGTGTGTACTTGGCGCGAGACACTACCGTGTCTCTTGATACTTTTAGAAAAACCACTGCCCATCCGAACATGAATGACAGGAAAGGGAGATATCAGATTTTTTAGACACACAAATGTCAAGTTTGTAGTTAATTCCACTTCATAAGCATGGAAGTGTGAATCGAAGCCAAAAGTTACCATGACTCGACATACAAGACCTATTTCTCCTTCATCATTTTGAAATACTTTTTCAACCAAACCAAATACGGGGAGATTGTCATTTTCTTCACAAAATTGTATTACTACGCAAGTCCAGAAGCTGTAAGTAATATCACAAACTTTTACCCAACTCAGCAAGAGACAAGGCCCATTGAAATTTGCGGGAACTGAATGTGAGAATAGAAAGAAATCTTTACTGGAAGAAATATGATCTAAACATTCCTCACTGCCGTTATCTTCGCAAGGTGTGAGCCCCCTTTTTGACATAAAGCGATACGACAAACCCAACTGCTCCTTGATACACAAAGTTTTCGTAATATTTTTCCTAGATGTAGTACAGTTAGCCTTTTTCTTTTTATCTTTGTGGTTGCCTTCAAATCGAATTGAAGAAAGATTTATAAGCGGACCAGATTGTTCAAGAACTGTGCCGTAATGAATAAAGTTATGCCCCTTTGGCTTCACCCTCTCATTCGGAAAAAGCTTCTTAAATAACTGAAGATGTTCAGTGACAAGTGTTCTTAACTGATTGGCATGACCCTTTTGTAACTTTCGGCACATAACAATATCCATAATTTGACTCATAAGCAAGTATAATTTTCAAACATTATTATTTACAGGAATAAGATCTCCCACAAGTACAGAGAATATGAGAATAAAAGTTGACATTTCACTACCTGACATTTTCAATGACATATTTTGTATTTCTTTTCGGGTCAAGTTCGGTGGTTTGTTTGAAAAGGCATTACGTTGATAATCAAAACTATTAAGCCTTGAATTCAAAACATTCAACGACAAACGGTTTTCTACAGGTGAAAGCACACAAATGAAGTGATGCAATATAAGCTCCATCAAGAAAGCAAACCACCCTTCTGGGCCATCATGTAACCAATCCACAGAAAAGTTTGACTCAGTACTGAAATACCGAACCTCATTCCAAACTGACTTTTCTTTGATACCAGTTACATTAGTATCTTCTAAAACAACATCAGCAAGATAAGTGTCGAGCCGAAGTCTACTTTCTTCGAAATCATATTGAGCAACTTCTTTGTGTGTTTTGCAAAGCCGGCAATAGTATGCAGCATTAAAGCTTTCTACAAAGCCAAGAATTGAATTTAAGCCCAGGTTGTCACCCATCACTAATCCTAGTGCAAAGTAAATTTGTTCAGATCCATTTTCTGTGTTAACAAGGATTCCCTCAAATTGTAGAAAATTCAATTTATCTATAACGTTATGAAATATTTTATGATTTTGGAAAACAACTCTATCGGATGAATGAAAAAGACTAGCCATAAAAATATTTTCTAACAAGGAATTTACTTGAGGAGGAAAACATGCAATAGAATAATAAAGTGCTCCTAATTTCTGAATACCAGCATGTGAGCCTAACGCGTCATTAACCCTTAAATGCCACCCGGGGTCCAGCGGACCCCAGACCCTTTAGAATGATATATTTTCAAATGTTCCCGCCAAATATGGAGCTCATATTTATTTATTTATTATTTTTTATTTTTTTGATTTTGGAGCCAACATTTTAACTGTTGGCGATCTTAATTTTTTATACTATGTTGAAATTGAAATTTTAACAATATAAGCATTTTATTCTCTTTTCTAAGCCTTGAACAACATTGAAAATAATTTTCATAACTAAATATCAAAAAATCAATAAGTAAGGAGACATTTTTCATGCTGGGGTCTTTTAGACCCCATGTGTCATTTACGAGATTCTTGAGAGGTGTGGCATTTAAGGGTTAACTTTAAAATCATCAAAGTAGACAAATAAAGGAATTACAAATTTGTCATTAAAATATTTTGCAACTTTATTTTTCCACAACTGACCCTGAATAAAATTCTCCAATATCTCTGTCTCCTTTTCAAGTTCACGCATGTAATCTTTAACTGAAGAGAGAACACCTGGCAAGCTGAACAATTTTTGAAGGGTTATTGTCATAGGTATAAATTGTGCGTGGACAGAAACAATTTCTTTCACCATGACCCCATGAATAATTTTATCATCAATCCTGTCACCAATTATATAATCATGAATTGGAATTAAGTGCCCAGATTCTCTAAGTGCTTTGAATCTACGATATTCTGTTGAAAAGTTAGAAAAAGACTCGAGAAAAGAATCAAATAAACATCCAAGTCCATCCATAGCATTATTTTCTATCCCTTTATGTCTCAGCTTCTCGTTAATCACTGGCTTTATAATACTTAAAAATTCAGCAAAGAGTTGTTTTACATCTATCATCAATTCTTGTACGAAACTACGAGGAAGTTGATGATTGGCATAGAGTTTCGACAAAAAGCGCAGTATAAGATCATTTACATTTTTTGAAATATTACTCGAATGTTCCATACACTGATCATTACACTGATTAGACTCCGCAGAATCTTCCTTATTGTCGTCCAATCCATTCCTATTGTCATCAATATCCATATCGTCCCTTGATCTTTCATTGTGCTGAATAAGAAGGGAACTCCCAAAAGAACTAGAAATATGGAAACTGTGATAAAACACAAGATGTCTCCGAAATAAGTCCCAATTACAAAATACTCGAAAACATTTCTCCTCGTGACATCTAAATTTATCTGATTTGTCCGTCTTATGCACTATAGATAAGTGCAGCCACAATGCACGTATATTACTGAATTGATTCTCACACTCTGGGCACACAGGCATGGTGTATACTTAATCGTATTTAAGCTTACTTAGTCACATTTCAACAGTGCAATCAAACGTTTTACTTCAGGGGCTGTTTCCACACTACTTTTCCACTGATGTTCAATTCTATAAAGAGCTTTTTCAATTACGACCCAGAGACGTTCACTTTGAACAGGATAATTACAATGAAGGGCGTGGTAAGCTTTAAATGCTACTTCAATTGCTCTTACTGGAGACTCCACTCTAATAGGCCGATCATCCAAAACTACGTAGCTAGAGGTAATATTTTTCAGATCTTCACCCACTATCACTGGGAATAATTGAAGCTCAGTTCCTTTTGTTTGTACAGTTTTTTTCATGCCCTCGAGCTGCTTCTCCAGGTCACCAATCACCTTAAAGTATTGTAATAAAAAGCTAGAGTGCTGTTAATAGAAAAAAAGTGTGCCAGAAGAAACTTGCACATTGCTTCCTCATAGTTTTTAAGTGTGCAAGTAGAAACCTGCACATTGTTTCCTTATAGTTTTTAAGTGTGCAAGTAGAAAATCTCGAAAAAAAATTTTTTCACCATCACAAAGCTTCCTCTATGAGGAAGCAAAAAAATTACTTTTAATAAAAATGTAAGTCTTAGTAACCATACCTTTAAATGCACGAGAAATCCTTCTTGAATTTCTGCTTTTGAGGCACGCCAAGGCTTCCTCTTCGGAACCTTAACTGGCACCACAGAAAGAAGTTTAAGATAATTGAACAGCAAGGCAGCCTCGCAATCTATGGGCAAATACAAACATTTTTAAGAATCCAATATCAGAATTAGGGAGAGACACGTAGAGACTTTAAGAAAACTCTAAGAAAACAACTTTCTTACCGAGACTTTCCTCTCGTACACCTATATTAATCAGCTCACGCTCAACTTTAGCTGAAAATTGTGACCAGTGAGTTAACATACGATTTTCTGCTCCTTTAAAGAGGACTTGAAAGTCATATTCAAGCTGTTGGAAAAATACAAATAAAATATAAATAAGAATAACTCCTTGAAAACAATGCACATTTTGTAATATGGCCATAAAGAAAAAAACACACACCAAAATATATCCTCCTGGCTGTCTAAGAACGGGATATTTGTTAATATAGTCAGCCACTTTTAAGTCTTTATTTCCTCGGTCACGTAGCTGACTTAGTCTAAAGGAACTTGTATATTCCCAGCATTCTTTAACTTCCTCCCATGGCTCAAGCTGAACTTTCAAAAATTCTAAGCTTCTTTTCAATCTAAGGTCATCTAATAAAGAAAAAAATTGTCATTTAAGTAGCATTACTTCATTTAATCCACATTAACTGTTAATCAATTTCACATTCGTCACCTGCTTCAGGAAGTATAGGGATAGATGCTACAATGTGCAGTCCTGAAGATGACGAGGGTTGACTCAAATTAGTTTTTCTTAGATTAACCTTCCTAAGTTCTTTATTTAGTTATATGGCCCTCCCTAAGTATTTCACCCTCCCATATGTCAGATCTGTATCAGAGAAATTCAAAGGTTTTGTTAAAAATTTGGACATTGCCTTTTCGGTGGCGCACCCTTTGACAAGATTTATTAAGACGGGGAAAGATAACCTCGATAAATTGGCCCATAGCAATGTCGTCTACAAAATTTCATGCAAAGACTGTGAGGCGTCCTATGTAGGACAAACTAAAAGACAACTCAAAACGAGAGTAAAGGAACACAGAATGGATATCAACAGAAGTTCTGGTTCTCCTTCGGTCATTTCGGCCCACAGACTTCGGATGGACCATGAGTTTGACTGGGAGGATGTGAAGGTCTTGGATATCGAGCCATCACTCGGGAAGAGACTCACTTCTGAAATGATTCACATAAAAAGACAGTCGTCCCCGCTAAACAAGCAGTGCGACACAGAGTCTCTCCCCGAGGAATATCTTTCAGTCCTGAATTTGTTTCCTCCTTAGTGTTCTCCTTCCCCTTCCTTTCCCTTTCCTCTCCTTGTAAGTACACACGGCTCTTTGTTTCCCCTTCCCTTTCCTTTTCCTCTCCTCGTCATTATATATACGGCTCCGCTCTTGCGACTATGTACAGTAGCCACTAAGTACTCACGGCAAAATACCACGTAATCGAGAATGTTGGACTACGAATGTCCCCATCGAAGAATATTGTACGTATTGCATTTAATTTATTGTCAACACGCCCGCAACGGTTATATTTGATTACAGCGTTACATTCGACGATTTTGTCTTCCCTGTCCGATGGAATTAAGGGAGTTCGCGCAGAATATTGCGACTTTGTTCTACTAGGCGTCCGTCTTATTTTATAATGTTCTCGGGAATACTTTTCTTCTTTGCGTATGTTTTTTATTAATTTGAACACTGAGGATGGTTCGACGTTAGAACCGAAACGTTTGTAACTATGTTTGTATTATTACACTGAATATATTAACATTGTCACCTTGTTACGGCTCGTTGCCCTTTATTTATTCATTTGATTTCTTTATTTAGGTTTGTATAGGCATCGTACAACTTGCCAGAAGAAGAAAGCCCTTTTCCTCGTTCACTCGATGGAATGTAATATGTTTCCTGCATAGAAGCCAATGTCAGAAATATAAATAAAAGTAACATATTTATAAAGTAAACTTCTGTACTTACAACAAATTCTCCAGGGAAACATTCAACAATCCACTCTGCTAATTGCATAAATCTCTTGCCACTAATCCTATAAGAACAGCAGGGAATATGTCGAATGTTATATATAAATAATAATAAAAAAATAAATAATAAAGAAAGATCTATTATTTTATGTAGAATCAAAGAAAAATTCAGATTTATGTATGTTAGACTTTTCTCAGCACATCACACACTGAGTTTTAATTTACTTTATTATGATCCTGAAAATAAATTTGTAATGGAAATTAAACACTATTAGTACTTACGTTTTATTAGTGTCTGCACCATACTCTGTTTGTATGATCAGTTCAGCTAATTTACATCGTGCATTGTTGTCCAAAGTAGATTGCTTATACCGCTCAAGAATAGCCTTTCCAAAGGCTGTTTTTTGGAGAATGTAATAAATGTACTGGCAATAAAAACAGATTTTGTTAGTTTGATCTATATCTTGCATTAATCTAATGAGTTATGTAGAAATTATGTAGAAAAATATTAAAAAAGTAAATTAAAAATTTACATTTGTCGAGGGATCCTAATCTTTTGGCACTGCTGGATCATTTGGCACTGCTGAATCATTAAGTTGCGGTTCCTCCAAACGCAGCCTTTTCCCGGTACTTGTCTCTATCCCTACTATCTGGATAGCATCATGTGACATTAATGAGACTGATTCTAATAGTTCTGAAAATTGACTTGTTGAATTGGAAGGTGAAACTTGCACCGATGTATCGCTTCCAATTATGTCTATAACTTTTTCTCCTTCATTCGCATTTTCCTTAAATGTAAAAAAGTTCACAATTAAACTAAGTATATAACAAAAAAAGATTTGCTTATCTCAAGTGTTTATTATTTACTGAATTTCTGTCGTAGAATCGCTTCGTACAAACCTCAAGAATGGACTTTATCCCTTTTCTCAGTTTTAACTAATCGCCCACATTACTGATAATCGATGGAATTGTATCAGGATACTCATGAAACAACTGTAAAGTTTCATAATCAATCTGTTTCTCTGTAATATTATGGAACGAGTTCACATTTCACAATCTTCAGACATTCTTTAGACATTCAAAATTTGTTACAAATTATTCTTATTAGAATACAGTTTACAGTTGAAAAGTTTAAAGAAAAAAAATGAAGGGAGAAGTCAAACGCATACGACAACTTTATGTAACACTTATGATACCCGGTAAACATTTTTTTATATAAAAACATAAATATATATATAATTATATATCAAATATGTCAATACATGTTTTTTTTTGTATAATTTCTGTTTGTATATACAGGAAAAATAATAAAAAGGAAAATTTTAAAATAATTAAACAGATTATTTTTGCATTGTATTTTTTATAAAAAGTAAAGTTTGAGGTAATAAAAAAAATTTTTCTATATATAATCATATATTATTATGTAAATTTATTGCCTTCCCCGCAGGGTTTACAAGGCGTTTTTGAGAGGAACGTTCCCAAACCTCGTACAACACACAGTACCCTTACCCTGGTCTCTTACGACCTCACAATTATTACTTTCCCCTCCCCCCCTCGCATCCTGCCCTCTCCTCTTCCTCTTCCTCAGCATCCTCCGCGACTTCTTCTGCTACCTCCCTCCTTCCTTTGCGTCTCCCTTCCGCTCTCTATTTTGCCCATTCCCTCTTCCTCTTGCCTTTTTCCTCCTCATCCGAATCCATGAGGAGCTTCTCTTCCATTCCTCTAGAAATCTCCTCCTCCTCGGATCTCGTTTCGCTCCTGGCATCCTCCCTACTCCTTTCTAACCTCTTCCCTTTCTCTTCTCTCTCTCTATCCCTCCTCTCCACCGATTTATCTTCATCTAACTTCACCCCCATACTGCTCCCTGCTCTCCTCCTTGCTTCCAGGACTCGCCGCTTCTCCTCCTCGCCCCCCAGTCTCACTAAGAACGTCAGCCACGCACCTCTCTGTCCGATCAGCCTTACTTCCCTTACCTCCACTCTCACCTTTAGTCCTTCTGTGAACAATTCCTTAACCTTCTCCCAATTCGATTCTTTTCCTTCCCATTTCTCTTTCTCTATCCTTAGAATCACATTTCTCTTCCTCAGCTCTTCCTCGTTTTCACCCCCCACCCCCCACCATTTCTTCTTCTCAGGTCTCCTTTCCTCGTACTCTTCCCTCTTCCTTTTACCTCCATTCTGCTCCATTCTTTCCACCTTCCTTTTCAATCTCCTTACTTCCTCCTCCAGCTCCTCCATCCTCTCCCCCTTCCTTTTATTGTCCTCCTTCCCCTCCTTCAGCATCCTCCTCACTTTCTCCTCCATCATCCTCTCTACCGCGTCCACTAAAGCTCTTCCTTTTTCTTCCATCCTGAGACAACTGAAAATGCACTTATATTAACCACCTCTCTTTTGCTCCGCTCTCTCTCTCTCCTTCCTCTCCTCCTCTGACCTATCGCCCTTCTCTCTTTCACCTCCACCTTACCTTCGCTCCTTCCGCCTCCAATTCTTTCTCTGGCAACCGCTTACTCTTTTCCACCACTCGCACTCGTCTCCTCGGTCCGCCTTCTCTACTGCCGCCACGTGTTTACCTTACCTGTTCACCTCGCTCCGTTGTCCCCTCCCTTCGCTCTCTCGATCTCGCCGCTTGTCCCTGCCACCCGTTGCAGTGCTGCGTGTTGCGAATCCGCCTTAACTGTCGTGCCGCTCTCGCCTCTCGTGCCATCTGCTTCCTCTCCCGTGTTCCCGTCGACCTAACCTCATTCTCCGGCCTCCTCATCTCTGACCAATTTCTGCCGTCTCCTCTTCCTATTCACCTCACCTCCATTTGCTCCACCTCCTCTCTGCTTCCTTCACCCCTATCGCTCTTCCTCCGCCTTCCCTCCTCTCCGTGTCACCCTTTTCCGTAACTCTTCTTCGCTCTCTCTCTGTACTGCCTGTTCCCCCGCCGAGGGCTACGGGGGACCATCTATATATAATCATATATAAATATAACAGTTGTTGTACATGATTATTGATTATATATGGGCAAATTTTTCTCATCACCTCAAACTTCACTTTTTATAAAAAATGCAATGTGAAAATGTGATCTTTCTAATTATTTTAAAATTCTCCTTTTTATTATTTTTCCTTTATATACGAACAGAGATTACAAAATAGAAAAAACATGTATGGACATACTTGATATTGTATAATTATACATATATTTCTATATAAAATTTTTTTTACCGAGTAGTTTTAACAGCTCATTAGTAATGATATTGTTTAATATTTTTAACGTATCTGTTATTATCTGTAGATATACATTTACTATAATTATTCGCGTTTAAGAGTAATTTAATCAACAAATAATTTTTACGCAAAATTATTTCAATGTTAAATAGGGGATCAGTATATAAAAACACCTTGACAAATTGTATCTAAACGATATTAAAGACTATATGTATAGTCTTGATATTTCTGTATTATACGATTTTCATCTCTATTTGACTTTAAGAACTCAAATTAAGCTTGCAAGTTGCGGGCCACTGTATATATGAGAACGCAATTAATGGATATCTTCATGCACATATACTCTGTTTACGCGAGCGTTACTTCTGTAGTTATAAACTTACTCAAATTATCGTAAATATACAATAATTCACTCCGCGTAAACGGGGGTCTGCATAATTCACTCCGCGTAAAGGGGACGGGTACGGCACGATTATGTCTGAATCGACCTTTAATCATACATACCTTCAAATAATCCAATAAGGTGCGACAGTTTCATACGTTGCAACGCAATTTTGCAACGCTTATCCATAACGCCGAAATAGAAAATGATAAATAAGTTGACCCGTGTATACACTCTTGCACTTATATTTGACACTTTTCACTTATATTCACCAGTCTTTGTATCGGCGATACTATTAGATAATGCGCGCTATAAACACGTTGCTATAACTACGCTAGAAAATATGCGCGGCATAGCGAGTCGCTTTTTTGTTTTCTGACATCGCTGCCTCATCCCGATTGACGCAACTATATGGATAGATAGTCTATCCAAGTTCTGGTTGTGGCAACCAAATTTCGCGCAACTACATTCATGTAGTTGACATATAAAAGTAAATAAGTCACATCAACCATACACATAATTGTTACTCACAGATAACTAGGGTGATGCAGCTAGGTTGCTTACAGCTAAATTTTTCTGGTTGTGTGCATCATATCATTTTTTTCCGTGTGGTTATGTAGAAAAGATAAAACTTCTTTTACCGTCTGGTTTGGAGTATTTTATTGAAAGAGTAAGTGTCAAGTTTCAAGTAATGGATATGGATAAAGCGAATGTTGTTATAGAAAACAATTTCCATTATCTTTGAGTTATGGCATCACCATTCATAACAGCCAAGGATTAAGCTTGCAAAACGCTGTTATAGATATAGGTAATTCTGTATTTAGTCATGGTCAAGCATATGTTGCGTTATCCTGAGTAACATCTCTGGATGGATTGCATTTAATTAATTTTGATCCGTTATCTGTAACAGCTAGTAACAGAGCTATTACCGAATATAATCGGCTAAGACGACAATTTGTACCACAAGCACAAATGATTACTATTTCAAAACAACGTTTTCGAAAAATAAAAGATGTTCCGTGGACATTGTCGAAAAGAATTGCTTCCGTTCAAGAGTCACATTAAGAAGCTCGACAAAGTACTGCTTGGGAGATACGTGCTTTTCAAAATACAGATAAAGATTCGATGGCCTACAGATGCTAGAAATATTTATATATTATTTTTACAAAAAGTTGATAATAAAAATTAAGCAACTGTGCAAATGCAGTATTACAATGCTTATTGCATTTAAGTATTATTAGAAAAATTGTCTGATATTAGAGGGATATTTCGGGTTTACCGAAATTTTTATAACTCCAGAACTAATCAATCAAATCTTAACGAATTATATATGAAATAGGGGTAGAAAAGACTGAAGAATATAATAAAATTAGAAGTAGCCCAATATTTCAAAATTTGCAAAAGTTCTAGCAACCACGGACATTTCTAAAAAAAAAAAATTTTTTTTAAAAGAACCCTTTTACCGATCATCGCCAAATTCAATACCAACCTTCCTTGAATAATACTCTATCGATTAAAAAAAATTCAGCCCGATATCTCAATATTTACGAAAATTAGAGCAACCACGGACATTTCTAAAAAAATTCAAAAATTTTTTTAAAAAGAACTCCTTTACCGATCATCGCAAAATTCAATATCAACCTTCCTTGAATGATACTCTATCGATTAAAAAAAAAACAGCCCGATATCTCAATATTTGCCGAAGTTAGAGCAACCACGGACATCAAATCTGCACATACACACATACATACATACGGACATGCGATTTTAATGCAATATTTCGACATTTTAAAACACTCTGAACATATTGGCATCAAAAACTCAAAAAACAATCTTTTCTTTGGTTTCTTCTACCCCTATTTCATATATAATTCATTTAAATTTGGTTGACTAAACCCAACTTTATACGCAATCAAAGGTTCATATACGAAATTCACGAAAACAAAGCTTCCTCTATGAAGAAGCAATAATATTAAGAAACAGGATGATTTAAGTAAATTAGCACAGCGATATGAAAGTAATATGCAAAATTTGAATACTGATGCAATACGGAAAAGTTTAGAAGAATACTTTTCGATTAAATGAGATGCCGTCGAATTTCTTACTGCTACTTGTACAAAATATGATTATGTAAGAAATCTGGTAGAGCATCAAGTTACTTGTACTAGTCGGTGCAAATCATGTGGTAATACAAAAGTTATTATTACTGATAAGAATGTAGTTGTCCCAATTTCTATTAAAAATTTGAAGAAAAAATGTGATCTTAATGATTTATTAAAGACTACATTTTCACATTGGTGTCAATCACATGACAAATCATGCAAACATTGTGCAGGAAATGATATAATGTTTAAAAATGAATTAACGTTGACAAAAGAAATAGTTATTATTCATTTAGTTTTGTTTTCATTACAAGATAATAAAGTAATAAAAATACCACAGAAATTTAATTTAAATGGCATATCAACAGCTAAAGTATCAATAGCTAAACAGCAGTATAAAGTAATGAATGCTATATTTCATGATGGTTCATGTATTGAGAATGGCGATTATACAAGTATGTGTAGAGAAGGGACATCTTGGACTAAAATTGATGAGGGAAAAAAAATAATTAAGAAACGAGAACAATGGCCTACAGGTGCTAGAAATATTTATATATTATTTTTACAAAAAGTTGATAATAAAAATTAAGCAACTATTATTAAATATAAATACACATTTTACATAAAAACAATGTCCAGCAATGTATTTTTATGATTAGCAATGATATTCTAAACCAAATTCACTTGCATTTTATCTCTTATTTATTAAAATTTACATATCAATGATTATATTTTAATTATAAAAGACCATGAGAGTGGTGGTGAGATTAGAAATAATAGTCTGTAACACCTTTAGCTTTACAATCTGTACATTCTGTTTATAAGAGATATACTCTTTATAAGATAAGATGCGTAACACTACAAAATGCATGATATCAGTACAAAATTACCTTTTTCAAAAAGGTAAAAAAAGGCGCCAAGTACACGCGTAGTTGTTACCTCGAAAAATAAAACCAAATGGTAGTATCATTAATTTTAAAGTCAAAAATATTATTAAAACCCAAATGGTACGTAATATATTTGTACCTCGAAAAAACCCAAAAGTGGGTGGGTAGTATCTTTATTTTAAAAAATCGAAAAAAAAACAAAGTGGTAGTATTATACCTCGAAAAAACCTAAGTAACAAGTGGTAGACGTAATCTTTGTATCTCGAAAAATCTCGAAAAAACCTAAGCAGTAGTATCTTTATTTCCAAAAAATTATAAATCAAGTGATACACATCTCACAAAATTACGTTACCTCATCAAAGATGAGTCGCGCTTCAAGTGATCTATTACAATTACAAAAAAGAAATGATATCTTTTTATATTACAGCGCCAATTACAGAGAGAACATACACTGAGAAAAAAAATTTGTCAATCCCAAGAAATATTTAGTCCGATACGTTTAACTAAACATTTTAGTTAGTTAACTAAACATTAGATGAATTAATTAATTCTTGATTAAAGAAACGAAATAAATTGTTGGAACAACTAATATTTAGTTAACTAACTAAAATGTTTAGTTGAACGTATCGGACTAAATATTTCTTGGGATTAACAATTTTTTTCTCAGTGTATATATTGCCTCAAAAAATAATTGTTGCACTACTTTGAAAAATCTTTATATTGTGTCAATTAGAAAAAGAATGTATAATAATTTTATAAGATTAAAAAATTTTATTTATATTTAAATACAAAGTTTATTTTCAATAGAATAAAAGATTGAATCATGAAGAATTACAGAGGTAGCAGTACAAAATACAAATATTTTATTAAAATATTTAAACCCAACAAGGGAATACAAGGTATTTAAAAACTTGCACATTGCTTCCTCATAGTTTTTAAGTGTGCACACACAGAAAAATATCGTTCTACAGCCAAGAAAAGCAATTACTCATTTTATTTTATTTGGTTTGAGTAATAGTTTTCTTCAACAAAGAATATTTTCTAATATTAGTTTTAAGATATACTTATCATAAGTATTAGAAAAGCTTATCATCATGTGCTTAAAAGAAGAATTTATTCTTCTTTCAAGTATATTCTGAAACTTTATCTAAGAAAAGCAACATAAGCTTGATTTGAATATTTACTGATTCTTTAGGTAAGAATATGAAATACTTGGCTGTATAGAACAACATTCTTCTAGGTTAGGAGGTTTTCGTGCGCGGTCCGGAGGGGTACAGTTTAGAATATTAAAATTCCTGTCTTCAGATGGACTCGAACTCGGTTCCTCGTGGTTATGAGTCTGATACTTTATTACTAGGCCACATCTCTGATTATATTCTTAGTGCTGCAGTATCTAGTTTTGACAGAGTGATTCATGATTTCAAGTATATTCTGTTAAATATATCTAGCAAAAAACATAAGCTGATTTGAATATTTACTGATTCTGTAGGTAAGAATATTGAAATATTGAAATCAAGGAAATCACTTCTGTGAAAACTAGTACTGCCAGCACTAAGATATAATCAGGATGTTGGCCTTTGAGTGATAACGTGTCAGATCATAACCACGAGAAACGGGTTCGAGATCATTCTGAAGGACAGGAATTTTTATATTCTAAACTGTACCTTCCGCACCGCGCACGAAAACCTCCTAACCTACATTTACTTAGGAACTAAAGAATTAAAGAAAATTAAATAAATAAAAATAATATTAATGTAATCATCAAGAATACAAATTCTTTTTGAAAGTAAAACGATTATTCTAGATGAATAAAATTTTTACTTGATTCAAATAAACGGATAAACTTCTCTCAAGAAAATGTAATATCCTTTATTGAAGTATAAGCTTCTCTTCCGTGGACTCTATATTGTAAGTAAACAGAATGTTTGTATTAATTTAATATTCTTGTTTCAAGTACTAAACTTGCTAAGATCTAGAATATGTTTTGATGTAAATGTGATACTTATGACGACTTTATGGTAGATTTGCTCATATATGAACTTATCAAATACTTGAAGCAAGTAATATTAACTTGTAGGTAGTATATATTTTTTCTGTGTGCAAGTAGAAACTTGCACATTGCTCCTCATAGTTTTTAAGTGTGCAAAGTAGAAACTTGCACATTGCTTCCTCATAGTTTTTAAGTGTGCAAGTAGAAACTTGTATATTGCTGTGCGCGGCGGCCGAATCATAGCGCCACGGGGCACCGCGTCGCGATGCTACGCGCATGGCGAGCCGCCGCTCGGGCACGCCGCACGCGCCAGAGTTCGCCGCGCCGTCGCTAGGCGGCTAACGCTCATGCAGTTTCGCGCGAGCCAGATTACGCTGGGGAGCTTTAAGAAAGACCACCCGCTGTGAGGACTTCAGAGCCTTCTCTCGAGTTGAGACGCCTTTTTGTACGACAGGCTATCAATCGAGATTGTAAGGTCGGAAAACAGTTCCTACGGAACTATAGAGCGAGCTCCTTGTGGGCCTCTAAATCAGAGCGAGCTTTTTAGGCCTCTGCATAACGGGGTGTGCCCCGGGCCTCTGGTAACAGAGAGAGCTCCGGGCCTTCGGTTCCAAACAACACCAGCACACTCGGCAAGCTGCCGCGCAAGAGGAAGCAGCGTGGCTGTCCCGGCCACGGGCAAGCGCCGGCGCCAAGTCCGCCCGCTCCAAGGGTTCGGCCTTCTATTGAGCCAACGCCGGAGACGTATCAACCACGTCTCGAAGGGAAAGTAGAATCTTTCCGAAAGTGGAAGTTAATTCCCATTAACCTGTCGGACCTGCCGGCACCACGCTCTTGGAAACATCGCCTGGCGAAGATAGTCTCGCCGAAGAAGATAGTCTCGCCGAAGAAGATAGCCTCACCGAAGAAGAAATGCCAGCAGACGCAGACCTACTCCTTGCCACCCTCACTGGTAGTATTTGATCCACCGAGTCCGCTACCAAGCACGCCGAAGCGGATGCCCAGGACTCCGGGCAAAGGTCTGATTCCTAAAAGATACACTAGGATCAGCCGCCAGAGACGCTCCTTATTAAGGGAGCTATTCGGAGAATAACTTTCTTCCTGCATAGCGTATCCGGAGACATAACCCTCCGGGCGCCTTGCACACGTGCTTCGCACGTCGCCCCGCATCTCGCGGGGCCCCCAAAGAAATCAAAAATAAATTTACAGGTTCTCCTCGGACGTCACTGGATCATAAGATAAATCGTGGGGCTGAGATTGTAAGTAGCACCCCACAATTGCTTTCTTATAATTTTTAAGTGTGCAAGTAGAAACTTGCACATTGCTTCTTCATAATTTTTAAGTGTGCAAGTAGAAACTTGCACATTGCTTCCTCATAATTTTTAAGTTTGCAAGTAGAAACCTGCACATTGCTTCCTCATAGTTTTTAAGTGTGCAAGTAGAAACCTTTGCTCACAAAGCTCCTCTATGAGGAAGCTTTTATTTTATTCGATGTATAATTATTAGTATTTATTTGTTTTGGCTTCCTCATAGAGGAAGCTTTGTGAGCAAAAGTTTCTACTTGCAAACTTAAAAATTATGAGGAAGCAATGTGCAAGTTTCTACTTGCACACTTAAAAATTATGAAGAAGCAATGTGCAAGTTTCTACTTGCACACTTAAAAATTATAAGAAAGCAATGTACAAGTTTCTACTTGCACACTTAAAAACTATGAGGAAGCAATGTGCAAGTTTCTACTTGCACACTTAAAAACTATGAGGAAGCAATGTGCAAGTTTCTACTTGCACACTTAAAAACTATGAGGGATGTTGTGAGCGCACAACGTATTCACGATAAAGTATGGCACCTGGCAACACCGAGGGCCGGATTACTGGGTAATCCGACCCTAGCGACGAGGACCGATGACGCGAAAGCCAGCACGCGTCGCGGTAATGACCATATATGGTCATTCGGGATATCACCAGCCCGCTAGGACGTTGATCGCGAAGTCAAAATTGCTGACTGCTAAGTCAGCAATGCCGAGGCGATAAAAAGCCCGCCCTTCCAAGGAACGGCGGGCAGTCTAAGAATCGAGAGCGTACCGCGAGTCAACTAAACATTAATTGTAACCCGCAAGTCAGGGTAGTGCAAATCTACAAGTGTATCAATAAAACTATCTTTTATTAAACGCGACTGCAAACTACATATCGCCAGTGTCCTTTCTCCCTCTAATCGGCGGATCCAAAGAACTCGGTGCCGGCCCTGATCTCCAATTCAAGGCGGCGGCACAACAATTGGTGGCAGCGGTGGGATCTGCTAACCGGACGAGAGGACATCTTGCCAGACTTACGCCTGCAAAAAGGAGCGGATCATCAAAAGGCGGTAAATATCCCGGAGAGGAAAAGCCAGCCAGATCCCGGCAGAGTGAAGCAACGGTAGCAGCCCCGCGTGTTATCAGCGACACCGGAGAGGCCCCGACCTACCGCACGGACTCGCCAGCCCGGAGCAGCGACGCAGGGACGCAGCGAGCCAGCGAAGCAGCGCAGGAGGGACGCAGCTAAGCGGAGACAACGCACGAGCAGAAGAGCGGCCCTGTCAGGCGTCGACGCGGCAGAAGCGGTGACGATGCGTTATTCGGCGGTAATGTAAGTCTGCATTCCTATTGTAAGCCGATACCGGCACGCGCCGCGAAAAAAGATTGTATCTCCGCGAGCGTCCCCCACGACCGCAAGCGCAGAATCACTTCCCGCGATTGCAGGATCTAAGAGCGTAAGCGTCGATTGATGTCGGACGACTTGTCCCGGCATCCCCCCGTCAGCAACGCGTCATTCGTGCTGAGCGAGCGCGCGCAACGAGCAATTGAGAACAGCATCCGGAATCGTTTTCGCGCCACTCGACTCGCGAACGACGAACTAGATCGCGTGCGGCGAAACTTAGGCGCGCAACTCGACGACGCGAGTACACCGGTGCTCGAGTTACACCCCAACGTCGTCGTTGAACGCGAGTTCGAATTTTTAGACACCAGCCTTTGCGACGCAAACGAAAACCCGCGTGATAGCGCGGACAATACAAGCAGCGACGAACACAGTGACGCGCACAGACAGCCCCCGACCGAAGGTGACGCACGATCGGACACCTCGGCCGACACACAACGCGAGAACTCCGGAAGAGGAGAATTCTCCCTGACTTCATACGACAGCGATATATTTGACCCCGCGGAAGAGGATTATACCCCCCGGGCCAACACGATGAGCCAGCCACGAGCTGCCGCGACCTATCGCACCGCGTGAGGATATATCACCCGCGCAGATTAACGCAGAAATAGAGCGGCTCAGACCCGCGACAAACGGGCGACCGTCCGAAATTGACCAACGCCGAGCCCATGAGCCGGCGCGAGCAAGCCCAGGAGCAATAGACTCCGTGCTCAGCGATATCCAACACATGATGCGCGACATGCATGATCGCATAAACCGTGCAGAGGCCGCCTAATTCGATCGTTCTGTAGAACTCCTTCGCGCAATGCGCGATATGCAGGACCGCGTAAGCAGGCTAGAAGCCGCAAATTACAATCGCCCCGACGAAATAGGTCGCCGCGTACGCAGCCAAGGTCCCCTCGACATAACGTACGGAAGAACGTTGGAAGACGTCAGAAACCAACACGATCCCGTAAATACGTACCTTAAATTAAAGGAAGCTCGCGATATGATTCCGGAAATCGACGGAACTTCGCGCAGTCAAGTACAGAAATTCTTAAACGCAAGCACCTATGCGATGAACGAAATTAACCCCGCAGAGGAAAAATCATTATTGAAAGCGATACTTTGCACGAAATTAACAGGAAAGGCAATGTACGATTTCCAAACGCGAGACATACACTCGTTCGCTCAATTGAAGCAAGAAATAAAAATGTGCTATCTAGCAAAGCGAAGCACCACGCACATTCAGAAAGAATTTAATATGCTCCGGCAAAAGCCAGGCGAAAGCGCGAGAGAATACGGACTCCGCGTAGACAAATTATCAATGGAGCTATATCAATCGATGATCGAAGGCCGGGAACAGTCTTCAGAACAGAGAAAAGCGATATTAGATACGATACAGGAACTAGCGCTAGAAAATTTCCAGCTAGGACTCCGAGATGACATTCAAACTATCGTGAGGTCCCGAAACTACGCCAACCTCACAGCAGCCATTTTAGGCGCCACTTCCGAGGAGAAATTGAAAGGACCTCCCCAACGTTCAACATATAATACCGATCGAAACCAAAACGGTCAGGAGCAAACCCGACGAACTCAGAGCGTCGGAGTCAAGTGCAATAAATGCGGAAAGCTCGGCCATAGCGGACAAGAATGCCGTACTAGCCGATACGCCAATAGATATTCTCTCCCGAGAGCGGAAAAACCCCACGGAATAAATACCGTTGAGAAATATTGCTTCCACTGCAAGAAAGAGGGACACAAACGGGAAGACTGTTGGACGCTTAACGGACGACCCGAGAAAGAACGGACTCGCCAAGCCAAATATGATGCACAGGAAAAGAAGCCGATAAATGCGACCAAAAAGAATCGAGGCAATAGGACCTCAGAAACGGATGAGGACATGTCAAATAGCGACAGCAGCAGCAGCAGCCGCAGTAGCGGTAATGACAAACAAGAGAAACGGAGAAGGCATAAGACGCGACACGCGCTCGAGTACCGAGTAGCTCAAGTGAGCGGTAAAGCGAATAAGAATTCTAATCTGGACCTCGTCACCCTCCCGATGCGAGAAGCAACTAAGGGAAAACTGAGTTTTTTGCTTGACTCCGGAGCCGCAATAACTTTCATCAAGGTCGGAAAATTAAAAGATAAGACTAAAATACGAGAAAAGAAAATAGCGCTAACCGGCGTAACTGGACATCAGATCTACACCCTCGGGAAAATACGAGCATCAATACTAATAGGCAAGGAAACAATCCGGCACACAATGTACGTGGTACGAGACGATTTCCCGGTCGACTACGAAGGAATTCTGGGAATCGCTTTCCTGAAAAAGCATCAAGCCGTGCCAAATCACGCCGAAAATCGATTAAAAATCGGTGCCGCGACATTTAAACTACAGCCGTATCGAAAGTTTACCTTACCACCGCGTAGCGAGACAATAATATCCGCGATAACCAACACGAATAAAGTAGGTATCGTAAGGGGTAAGGAAATAAGTCCGGGAGTATTCATCGGTAATTGTATGGTAAAACCGATAGATTTCCTCTGTCCAATAAGCATAGTAAACATAACGGAGAAGCCCGTCGAAATAATCACGCCGCATGTAACTCTAGAAGAGGCACCGGTGACTGACAAGGCCGACATATTCACATTACAGCCGACAGAAGAGCGCGAATCAATCACCGAGCGACGCGAACAATTGCGCCGTAAACTAAGAATGAGTCATTTAAATAACGAAGAAAGAAAAACGTTAGAACAAATATGCGAGGATTATTGCGATATATTCCATTTAGAAGACGACAAGCTAACGTGTACCCCGACGGTGAAACACGAGATCCCGACGCGAGCAGATAGCGCGCCGGTGAACGTCCGACCTTATCGCTTGCCAGAAAAGCATAAGGAGGAAATAAATCGACAAATTAACAAGATGCTAGAGGATGGAATTATCCGCCCTAGTACGAGCCCGTGGAATTCGCCAATACTAGTAGTACCTAAAAAACCTGACGCTTCAGGAAAAATAAAATTTCGAATCGTAATAGATTTCCGCAAGCTTAATTTCCTTACAATCGGAGACTCATTCCCATTGCCGAATATTGCAGAAATACATGATAAATTAGGAAAGGCAAAATATTTCACAACCTTAGACCTCGCATCCGGGTACCACCAGATACCGATGCATGAGAAAGATAAAAAGAAGACAGCATTTTCCACTCCCAATGGACACTACGAATTTAACCGAATGCCCTTCGGACTAAAGAACGCGCCAAGGACTTTTCAGCGAGCAATAATAGCAGCATTAATGGGTTTAGAAGGAATCAAATGTCTCGTCTATCTCGACGATGTCGTAATATACGGAGCAACCTTGGCCGAACATAACAGGCGCCTAATCGAAGTATTACAGCGATTACGAAATTACCGTTTCAAGCTTCAACCCGATAAGTGCGAATTCTTGCGTAAAGAAGTATTATATTTAGGGCACATTATTTCAGAAAACGGAATACTACCAAACCCTGCCAACATACAAGCAGTAATAAAGTGTAAAACGCCTAAACGATCAAAGGATATCCAGACTTTTCTCGGATTTGCTGGATACTATCGAAAATTTATAAAAGATTTTTCTAAAATTGCAAAACCTTTAACAAAATTATTGAAAAAAAGGGAAAAATTTAGTTGGACAGCCGAACAGCAAATGGCGTTCGAAACACTAAAGGAAAAATTAACTACGGCACCCATATTAAATTACCCCGATTTTAGCCAGGAGTTCTTAGTAACTACAGACGCATCCGACTACGCAATCGGAGCCGTGTTATCACAAGGAACAGTAGGACAAGACAGACCGATAGCATATGCCAGTAGAGTATTAAATAAAGCTGAGCAAAATTATAATACGACAGAAAAAGAATTGTTGGCAATCGTATGGGCCGTAAAACATTTCAGACCATACGTGTACGGAACAAAATTTAAAATAATTACGGATCATAGACCACTAATATGGCTATTCAATGTAAAAGATCCCGGCTCCAGATTAATTAGATGGAGACTTAAACTAGAGGAGTACGATTACGAGATCGCCCACAAAGCAGGCAAAATGAATGCAAACGCTGACGCATTGAGTCGAAACCCAATAGTGGAGGACTTACAAGTAAATAACGTGCATCAAGAGGAAATGCCGGGAAAATACTCGGAAGAAGATAAACTACAAATATTACGCGAATATCACGACCTACCTATGGGAGGACACCAAGGAGTCACAAGAACTATAAATCGAATCCGATTGACCCACAATTGGAATGGACTTACGAAAGATGTCGAAGATTATATAAATAAATGTGAATACTGCCAAAAGAATAAATTGAGCAGAAAAACAAAAATGCCCTTATCAATTACGGATACTCCACAGAGACCATTCGAAAAATGCGCCCTTGACATAGTAGGACCATTAACTAGTACGGATAACAAAAATAAATATATTTTGACCTTCCAAGATAGCCTGACAAAATTTAGTAAAGCAATTCCCGTAGAAAATCAAGAAGCCACTACAGTCGCGAAAGCTTTTGTTACCAAAATCGTGTTAGAACACGGAATACCGGAAAAAGTACTCACGGATCAGGGTACAAATTTCACTAGCGAAATGTTCAAAAACGTGTGTAAATTATTAAAGATTGAAAAAATACAAACGACAGCTTATCACCCAGAAAGTAACGGAGCATTGGAGCGGTCGCACATTAGCAGAATATTTAAGACACTATATAAATGAAGATCAGACGAACTGGGATGAATGGCTGCCCTACGCGATGTTTACATATAACACAACGCCCCACACCACGACAGGATTTACACCGTTCGAATTAGTTTACGGTCATCAAGCTATATTACCGACAGCCCTAACGAAACCGCCAAAACTGACATATACCTACGACAATTACGCACAAGAACTTCGAGAAAGAATACGCGCAACAAACGAATTAGCTAGAGAACACATCAAACATGAAAAAACCAAAGCAAAGCAACAGTACGATAAAAAGACGAATTCCGGAACATTTAAAGCAGGAGATCCAGTACTATTATACGACGAAACGGTTTGACGAGGAAGATCAAAGAAACTAGAAGCGAAATGGATAGGACCGTACACAGCAATAGAAAAAATTAATGACATAAATTATATAATCAAAAAGGGACGAAAGACGTTACGCGTCCACGCTAACCGTCTAAAGGCCTTTATCGAAAACTAAGAAGGCAAAGAGACGAAGCATAAGCAAAAGACATAGCATAAGGACAACACAGTAATAAATATAAACGAAACTTACGATTAATCCCGACGGGGAGCACCGTGCCCCCGCCCAGCCATAAACGATACGACAGACTAACATTAAAGAAAAACGAATTAAACAAATGTACGCGAGAAACTACTAAATTTATAGGTAAAAAAAAAAAAAAAAAAAAATTTTGTGTATGTTGTAACTGCGAATGCACCAAGCGAGGTGCAGCCTTATGTAATTCAGTGTAATGAGATGCCAGTTTTTTTTTTGAATAAGAATATCGTATATCCAATAGGTTCCGCGACCATAATAGTAGTAGTAAGCATTATACTTGTAATTATTTACGTAATAAAGGAAATTAGAGTGTAACCTCTCAGGAAAAAGAAAATCACAAATAAATAAATAACGAAAAACTTCGAACACCTCAGTTTTTCTTTTTCCGCGGGGGGAGGGATGTTGTGAGCGCACAACGTATTCACGATAAAGTATGGCACCTGGCAACACCGAGGGCCGGATTACTGGGTAATCCGACCCTAGCGACGAGGACCGATGACGCGAAAGCCAGCACGCGTCGCGGTAATGACCATATATGGTCATTCGGGATATCACCAGCCCGCTAGGACGTTGATCGCGAAGTCAAAATTGCTGACTGCTAAGTCAGCAATGCCGAGGCGATAAAAAGCCCGCCCTTCCAAGGAACGGCGGGCAGTCTAAGAATCGAGAGCGTACCGCGAGTCAACTAAACATTAATTGTAACCCGCAAGTCAGGGTAGTGCAAATCTACAAGTGTATCAATAAAACTATCTTTTATTAAACGCGACTGCAAACTACATATCGCCAGTGTCCTCTCTCCCTCTAATCGGCGGATCCAAAGAACTCGGTGCCGGCCCTGATCTCCAATTCAAGGCGGCGGCACAACAGGAAGCAATGTGCAAGTTTCTACTTGCACACTTAAAAACTATGAGGAAGCAATGTGCAAGTTTCTACTTGCACACTTAAAAACTATGAGGAAGCAATGTGCAAGTTTCTACTTGCACACTTAAAAACTATGAGGAAGCAATGTGCAAGTTTCTACTTGCACACTTAAAAACTATGAGGAAGCAATGTGCAAGTTTCTACTTGCACACTTAAAAACTATGAGGAAGCAATGTGTAAGTTTCTACTTGCACACTTAAAAATTATAAGAAAGCAATGTACAAGTTTCTACTTGCACACTTAAAAACTGTGAGGAAGCAATGTGCAAGTTTCTACTTGCACACTTAAAAACTATAAGAAAGCAATGTACAAGTTTCTACTTGCACACTTAAAAACTATGAGGAAGCAATGTGCAAGTTTCTACTTGCACACTTAAAAACTATGAGGAAGCAATGTGCAAGTTTCTACTTGCACACTTTTTTTTATTGTGATAAGCTTTATTGATTGTTTCAAACTCTTAATAAAATTATGATTCTTTAAAACTTTCAAATCATAGTTTAAATCGACTGAACAAAAGCACAACCTGCTTCGCGCGATTGGTCATATATCGTAATAAATATTTATTTTCTCCTGGATGTCATCTTATTGGACTTTAGAACCCGGTGCATATATTTTAATAAATAAAGTATTAATAAAGAATAGATGGTATTGAATTTTGTTAGAAATGTCCTTGGTTGTTCTTTTACAATTTCTGAGATAGTGGGATGTATTCTTTTTAGAGAGTATTATTAAAAGAAAGTTGATGTTGATTTTGGTGATCGATGAAAGCATTATTTTCTATTGTAATTTGAAAAAAAATTCTTTTATTGGAAATATTTTTAAAAATAATTCAATTTTTTATTTAGTGATAAATGTAAGATTAAATTATTTATTATACATATATTTCTGAAAATTTGTAACAATATTGCTATGTTTGTATGTTTTTATGTTTTTAAACAATATTCAAACAATATTAAAATTATATAATTAATTTTACGGAGTGGGTACTAAGACTGCCCAAGACTCCAACCCTCCTCCTTTCTCAGGCCGGGCTTGGGACCGTCCAAGGCGGAGTTAAAAAAAATATAAAAAAATATAAACTAAAAAATATAAATTATAAAATTTAAATATAAGTTTAAAACTATAATTTGAAAGTATCGCAGTTTTATCTGTTTTTCTAAATTTTTTAAAAAAAGAATTTAATAAAATAATTAAAATTTGATACTTCCTGCACAAATTTTTGAAAAATATTTCTGAAAACTTAATCCAATACTTTAATAATAATATTTTAAATATGTTGCAATAGGATTACCTGTATATGTTTTCTTTATTAAAAATATTTTCTCCTCTTGCTATTGATATAGCAAATGCTGCTGCAAATATACCACACGATGATAAGTCCGGTTGCTTTGTAACTTTTTCAAATATGACATTGTTTGGGATTAAATTAGGGTATCGCTTTTTTATGTAGTTTTGTTCAAATAATGACAGATTATTATAAGAGTGTGTTGCAAAGTACAAACTATCATATATATGAAGTTTGTCTCCGTCATAATAAATACAGTGCCAGTGATTGCCGGCTTGACGACCTCCAACAATCTGAACATCTGGCATAAAGATCGAATCAACCCAATGTAAACCAGTAATAAATAGTACATCTACACGTTGAAATTGAGTTTTATTCTCTATTATCTTCATAATTTCGTTTAAAGGTCTATCATCTAGCCATGAATTTTCTTCTAACACGTTCTCTTCTAGAGTTTGTGGTGGTTGATAAATCTCTACACATTCTTCGTTATCGTTTATAAATGCATCATTAGTATGACCAGACGTTATGTTAATTAAGTATTCTTCTGAATTATTTTTGTTCTTGTTATTAGAAATATCTTCCATGAATACTTCAAATACGCTTGATTTTGATATTTTGTTTTGTTTATTTAATCCAATAAAAATAGGTTTATGATCTGAGAAATAAGTTTTGTATACTCCAGCACTACAATTTAATATTCCCTCTGATATAAATATTACATCTATCTGCGTATTGAACTTTGTAGTTGATACTTGTGTGCCAATTGCACGTTTAAAGTGTAATTTATTTAAATGTTTTTCCAAAAATCCTTCTTTATTATATGAGTCATAATTGAAGTCACCTATTATAATTCTTTCATTACTTACTGACTTGCTTAAAATATTATTTAATTCATGCACCAACATAGTTTTAGGTGCTGATGGAGACTTATAACCAGTAATGATTTCCACCTCATTTATGGTTATACGTATCAAGTCTATATGACGGTATTGTCCATTTATAATTTCATCTTTTTGTATGTGGTCATCTATAAATGCGTTCAATTCTTTTCTGATAAAACATATTATTCCTTTTGGTAAACGTTTATCATAATTATCTGTTCGGAATAAAATATTAAATCCTTCAAATGTCAAATCATCTGTTGTGATTGTTTGTGATTCTGCAAAAACTAATAAATCGGCTTGTTTATACCATTTATCACAAGATATATTGATTAGATTTTTATTCAGAGATCGTACGTTCTGGTATATAATTTTTATTCGATTTCCTTCTATTATTTTGGAATATGATAATTTAAGATGCTTCTCTTCTCTTAGACGTTTTATTTCTAACTCCAAAGAATTATCTTTGGATGGTTTTTTTGGAGGTGTGAAACTTCCAAGAATGTATAAATCAGATAATTTTGTCACTCTACTCAATGCTACGTATAGCATTGGTCTCGTCATACGACAATTATTTCTTAAATCCATACATACTTTTTCGTAAGTTTGACCTTGGCTTTTATGTATTGTCAAAGCTTCGGCAGGCGTGATGGGAAATTGTTGTCTTACGATTTGATACCCCATTCTTTCATTAACGTTCAATACGACAGAAAGTGATGATATAGGAACCAAACACATTTCCATAGAATTTTCATTTATATACTTTATGTATGGTCTCCGCTGTTCCATACCAATTCTATTATTATTGAAATCTAGCCATATTTTAATTGGTTCTTCTGTACCTTGTTTAAACGTTATGTTTCTCAATATGCCACAAGCTCCATTAACTAGGCCATCTTCAACATCTATATTAGTAACTATCATGTATTTAATACCTACTTTTAATACTACTTTGTAAGCCAAGCCACCACATTCTGTTTTTTTTTTTTTTTAATGACGTTAGTAATTTATTTCTCAATTTACTACTAACTTTTCCTAAAACTATGTCTTTGGCTATAGATTCATAAGCTGTACCATCTTTTAAATTAATTTTTAATTGATTAAAACTATCTACTGAATGATTATCAGCATATAATCTGATTGCATCTTTTGGAACATATTCCTCTGACGTTTCTCTGGACTTAATTAGTGCAATATCATTTTCAGACATTGTTCCTCTTGCAAGATTGTTAAGAGTTTCAATAAATGTTTTGTCTTCCCTTTGTCTCATTATTTTTGTCAACTCAAAAAATGCAAATTCACTCCATAGAACATTTTCTAAAAATAAGCTTAACATGCACGATTTCGGGCATAAATATATTGAAGTATCCATAACCGGTGGTAACTGATAAAGATCGCCGACCATTAGAACAGAAACTCCTCCAAAACTTCTATTACGACCCATTATTTGTCTTAATCTTGTATCGATCTGACTAAACATCGTACTACCCACCATCGATATTTCATCTATGATTAATAATTTTAATTCAAATAAGTTTTCTCGAATAGTATTTGCCACGTCTGCTGACAGTTCTGGCATTTGTCCTCCATACTGTGTAATTGGTAATGCAAAAGCAGTGTGTAACGTTACGCCACCTATTAGAAATGCTGCTTTTCCTGAGGGTGCGCATAATAATATTTTTAACGAATTGTTCTTTTCACCAGGTATATCCTCGAAATAATTCAATAACAACTGATAAATCGCATTGATGACTGTGCTTTTTCCACCCGCTGATCCGCTAATGTATAGTTTAATTAGTAAATTATCAGTTGTGAAACAATGTAAAATATGCATTGCAATTTCTCTTTGTTTGTCATTTAATTTTTGAAGTATATTCATCATTTCTTCTTTTGTGGCTTTAGGAGGACTACTTATTTTTCTTCTACTGTCCTTCGAGCAATCCGCTACACCTGTTTGACCAAATATATCTATCTCTTGTTCTTTTGGGATTTTTGTTTTCATAAAAGATTCTTTCTCCTTATCTTCTATTTCTTGTTGATCTTTTTGTGCTTGAGCCAGTGCATTGTCAATTTCTGCATCACCTATCACTGAAAATTTTTTTCTATTTTTTCAATTAAATGAATCTTTTCTATATAAATTTTTTCACAATCTTTTGTCTCTACATCATCTATTTCGTTTTTCCAAGGCAAGAACAATAAAACCTGTTCTCTGAAATAATTATATCAATCTTCTTGCAATTTGTAACGACGAAATCTAATAATTTTTTGTTCTTTCCGTTCTTTAATTTCCTTGTCTTCATCATATTCATCATCGCTATCACTTTTGTATGTAATCCTTTTTTCTTTACAATTAGCTGCGTATTTGGCCAGACAAACATCTGAAAATTTATGATAATTCCTATTCTCGTACTTTTCAATTATTTTTTTTGTAGTATATATCTGTTGAATCGTCACTTATTTTTCTTAAATGTTTGTCATTTTTCAACATACGGACACGCTCTTTTTGTGGTACAGTATTAATATAAACCAAAGCTCTACTGTACAATGAAAGTGGTAGGCCAAGGACATGGTAAACGGCTTCTTGTGCAGACATAGTATTACCATTTGTGAAAACGTTAGCAATCTTTCTAAACTTTTGTCTAATATTCAAATTACCATTTTCCAAATCTTTAGCTGCTTCTCTTAGTAATCGTGACAGACCAGCATCGACTTTTGTGACGTAATTAATCATGTATGAAGCACAACTATATGGATCTAAAACAAATTTAATATCCATATTTGATTCAAGAAGAGTCAATATAGTTGTATTGTATGCATTGATCGCTACTTCGTTGCTTCGTCTTTTCAAGAATATCTTAGTTCTTGATAACGTGCTTCTAATTGTTTGAATATAATCTCTTTCCGTCATTTTTAATTGTTCTAACATGTCTTCAAAAGATACGATTATATTTTTTTCATCAAATCTCTAATTTTTTTTCTATTGGTTTTATCGTTTTTAGTCTCTTCATTTTCAGCTAATGGTTTGAGAATCATAGTTTCTTTCATAACAAATATTGGAATATTAAACCTACATGTAGATTTATTTTTTCGACCTCTGTAGCATGTTGCTTTATGCCGATGTATTTGCAGACGTATCAATGGATTTTTAACATCGTAAGTACATGTAATATTTTTATCTATCCACTGTATTAACTTTTTATTACCTTCTTCATTTTCTTCGTCGTAAATCGGAGCATTTTTGCAATATAAAAGATTGTGCGTATAAACAGTACCTCTTGCTTGAAATTCTCGCCTCTGAAAATAGTCAACTACATAGTTTTCTCCAAATGGACCATGTTCATTCTGTAATATAGACATAATTAAACTAAATCTTTCTTCTATATGTCTAACACAAGTCACAGGATCTTCTCTTATCAACTTTGTTTTCTCTGCCATGTCTAAGTGTATTGCCTCATATGTGCTGATGTTTTTATTGTATCGTATTTTGTATAAAATTTTCAATAAATCGGGATTTTTATGCTCACACGCAGAACATGTCATAAACAATGTTGGAACACCACATTGTCTGATCATACTCATTACATGTTTTTTTTTACTTTCCCAATACGAGGGTGACGATCGTACTTGTTTAAGAAATTTGTATCCATCGTTATGACGAATAGAATCGTTTAAAAAATTCGAATCTTTAATTTTATTGGCAGTTAGATTATTATTTTTCTTTACTCTCCTTAAGCAAATATTTATATTCGACATTATTGACTTTTCCAATTTTTGTTTAGCCATAAATAAAATTCTTGTAGGTTGACACGATCTTCTATCCCTGTGCCTCGATTCAAATTTGATTCGTTGCGAGTACGTTAATTTATTTTTCTTATCTAGAATTTCTCCTCCAAAAATTTTTGGAAAACACAGTTCATCGAAATTTTCGATTAAGTGCCAAGGCACTGAATATTTATCCTGTCCCAGAGCTAAAATTTTAATATCTGCAGATATTTCTTGGTTTCTATCAACAATAAGAACTTTATCATTTGGTTCGAAATAATCAGATTCTTCAGATTCCGATTTATTGTCGTATTTTTTTACATCAGATGGATTTTTTACATAATTGTAGCTATCGCATTTATCATTAATATCGACAACAAATTCCAATTCTGTAGTAAAGTTTCTGTTATATTTTTTAAAAAAATTGTTGTTAATGTTTATATTGTTTTTTTTTTTATACAAAGGTGTTTGTAGTAAGTACTCCAAAGCTTCACAAATTTTTGCTGGTTTTATAGTTTCATACATGTAATCAGATTTATGTTCCATGTGTCTTTTCAGCTTTAATTGAATAGTCGACATTTCATCAAAAGTTCTAGGTAAAACATTTATCATCTCAATAATTTCAACTGGGATATTAACTATACTTCCTTTTAGTGATAATTGAGGATTAATAGCATACGGTTGTAATGCTTTCATTTGCATGAACGGAATATATGGTGACACCATTCGTTCTTCAAGGGCAGTTAAGTTTGTCACTACTTTTGGCACATTTGAAAATCTTAAATCTGCATTTGATGCTGTTTTTGGAACGTCTCCTGATGTAATATATTTTTTGCATGTCTTGCAGACGTATTCCGATGAGTTATTAACAATTTGATTAATAAATTCATTAATTGCAATTTTTGTGTTACTGAATTTATTTTGTATTTTTGTAATATTAAAACGTTCTACTGATTTCCAAAAAAACAAATTTTCGCAACACACACATACTATATCTGGTCCAAATTTTCTGTTTTTTAAAAATTTCATTATTAATACATTCTGATAATATTCATTATCTTTGATGCCACTATTTATTTTGTTCCGAACATAATTACTGTAATTTTCTCGATATCTAAAAAAATCGTCAAGTCTTAATAATCTTTTATGTTCACTATTCAAAATTCTTTCATTTTCGTTGTAGTTATGATCTTCCCGTAACGTGCGCCAAACTTGTATTCTATCACTATTTTTTATTTGTTCATTTATCTGGTTACTTGTATCTTTTCTTTTGACTTTCATTCTTTCTACATTTTTCTCCCTCTCTGATTCTTTGTACAATGGTTTTTCTCGAATAATTTTCATTCTTTGTCGATTTTTCTCTCTCTCTGCTTCTTTAAATATTTGATTTCGACGTTTATTTATTATTCTTTGCTGATTCCAGTTTCTTTCTTTCTTTTTATACATAGGATCTTGACGTATTTGCATCATTTGATGTCTGTTTTTTTTTCTTACTTCTTCCTTGTATGACGAAGGATCTATTCGTATTCTTTTTACGCGTACTGCTTTTCCTCTTTCTTTACTTTGTTGTTGTATATTTTCTTTTATTATATTTTCAATTTCATTATTCTTTATATCATTAATATCACTGTCATTTGTTATTTTTTTAATAATAACATTTTGCGTATCGTCTTTATCAGTCAAAAAACAATCATATTCACGTTTACGTTTCATGTTTTTTTTTTGGTATTTATCTTTTGTTCTTTTTCTTTATATTCTTATAATTAACTCTTATAATTCTATAATTCTATAATTATAATTCTTATAATTCTTGTAATTTACTCATTAAAAGTTTATTATCATTATTTTTTAAATTTACACTTTTTTTTTTATTTTGGCATTTTAATAGTTAAAAGTTTTTTAGTTGCCTTTTTTACCAAATATTTTTCTTCTGCCAGCTCGCCTTTTCACTCTCTTTTTGGTTTCCTTTATTTTTAGTTATTTTTATCTGCTGTTTTTCTATCTCTCACGTGCTAATTCTGTTTGATTTGCATAAAAATAATTCATTTTTTAAATAATTGTATCATATTCCATAAATAGTCCAGTCGAGATAGACAGAAAAAGTCGCTGAAAATGAAGAAAGTCCTGTACGCGATTTCGTGTCCAGGACTTTTTTCGATTTCCAATGCTATCTCAACTGAATTAAAAATTCATTAAATATAAAAAATATGTTACTCACAATTAGTAATATATTATTCTTTTAGTAATATATTATTATATGTAAGCATATTATAAAAGTAAATTATCTTATAAACTATTGATTTTTAGATAACTTTACATTAATTATGTGTACTTATGTGTGTTAATTTAAAAAACTCACTCTATACAGGGTATTGTGTTCTGTAAATGTACAAAATAACCCTGCTGAACGATAAAATATGTGGATTTACTATTCCCCATAAAAAGATTGAGAGAGTGTAAGTACGAGAATGTGAGAGTATGAGAGAGTGAGAGAGAATTCTTCTTACAAAGCTTTTTTGAATTCTTATCGTCTTTCAACATTCGATATCAAGATTATTTTTTAAATGATTATCTGCAGTAAAGTATTATTTGTATGTATAATCATTAATATGTATGATATAAACATATCATCCTTATATATTACAGATCTACGAGAAGTGTATCGGTTTAAAAAGAAAAGTAGTATAAATGATATTTTCAAAGCGGCATAATTTTCTAACTTTTGTAGAATGTTATATGTTTGAATAAGATAAGTACAGTGTCATAAACCTGTTTACACATAATTTTCCAAGTAATGTCAATTGTCGTTTCTTTCAAATATTTTTTTGCAGTATATTCTTTCCTAACATTTAAAATTTTTAATTTAATAATTCGAAATTTCCTCTATATGTATACACTACTTTACACATAAATACTATTCTTTAGTCATTATTTATAAATAGATTTGTTCATTTTATTTTAAATACTGAGGAAGCAAAATGATCGCGTTTAGTATATAAACATCAACGTCACTAAAAAGAACATTTCGTTGCTTCGACGAAAGTAGATCTCCTTGACAAGGGTTCCAGCATGGCTATTCACTCCTAAAGAAGCCAACCGCTGATTGCCGATAATGACACGGCTGCAATATTGCGTTCTCAAATATGGGTGCGAGCGTCACAATACGTGCGACTATGCGTGTGTTACGCCCATCGCATGTGTAACACATGCCCGATTAAGCCTAACATGTGGGCGCTTGAACGATCGATAAATTTTCACATCACTTTATTTTCTCAATACCTTCTTCTATGAAGAACTACAAATAGTGTAATGTTATTTCTTTAATGTTAATTTAATATGCATACAAAATAATGATATATTTTTAAGATACAAATAGAAATTTACTTTCAGATGACGCATGCAAGCTATTTGTGGTTTACTTTTTTCTGAATTGCTGTTTATATTATTTATTTTTAATCTAACATTATAACGTACTATTTATATAACGCATAGATTGTTATTTTACAAGTTTCATAAATTAACAATTGTTGCTCTTGTTTCCCGACACGCAAAATTATCATTTAAATTAAAATGGTAAAATATAATCGTATGAGAAAATCAATAGCAGTTAATATTAATCAGAATAATATTGATCAGAAAATCAATAGCAGTTAATATTAAACTAAGCTGAATATTTTCTGTTGTGAGAGATTATCATCGTGATTCACGAATTTCCGTAAATCACAAAATAGAACGCAGGCAGATGGATAAACACGAACAGAATGCGTAAGAACCAACACACACACACACACGGAATAATATCACGCGCATGACACTTCGAAGATTGATCTTATCTTGAGCTTTTATTCTGCCTACTTCGTATTAAAAGATTTCCCATCTCCTCTACGCTAAAAACTTGAAAAATAAATATGAAAAATTTCCAAATACAATAAATAAGATATAGAAATTATAGGCAACTGAATATATTATCGGACAATAAATATATTACTGAATGAGAAAGCAAGAAAACTAAGAACAAGAACTATAATTGTAATAATTATTAAAAATTAAAAATATAAATCGAGCTTATGGATTCAGGCTCTGACCGCCTGAATCCTCTTCCTATCCATCCTCTTCCTCTATATCCTCTTCCTCTATATCCCCTTCCTATCCAACTATTTCCTTCTGTCCATCCTCTTCCTCTATATCCTCTTCCTCTATATCCTCTTCCTCTCCAGCTATTTTCTCCTGTCCATCCTCTTTCTCTCCATTCACCTCTTCTCCATCTATCTCCTCTATTCCACTCTGTATCTCTCCAATTTCCTCTGCTTCTCACCAACTGCGCTCTTGAATATCTATTTTAGTAGTAGAATAAATTATTTTAAAATATATGAATCATTTTGTTTTTTTTGTTGTTGCATTTGAAATTAATATTACATCTTATCTTCTTCGTCTTCTTCCTTCTCCCTTCTTTGTTTTCGTTCAGCTTTTCTACTACCCTCTCGTTCTTTCTCCTTTTCTCGCTCTTGTTCCTCATTTTCTGTATCAAATTCCTGCTCTTCTCCAGTCTCCAATCTCCTAATTATTTATGAGAATAATTTAAGAATTTAAGAATTTAAAAATTGAATAATAAGAGTAGTAGATAATCTAAAATCAGACTAAGAGTATACGAACCTTTCTTTTCCCTTCGTACTTTTTTCTCTTCTTCTCTTTTCATCTTTCTTTTCTATATTCTTTTTTCTGCCTTGTTCCTTTTTCTTCTTTCCACCTTTTATTCTCTCAACTTCTATTTCTTTCGGTTCCCTATCTTTTCTCGTTACTTCGTTCTCAACTTCCATTTTTTCTTGTTCCCTATCTTTTCTCGTTTCTTTACGGTTCACTTACGTTCACTTTTTATCTCGTCTTTATGACAGCTCGTAACGTAGCAACTTTTAACATTAAAATGAAATTAGCAGTAACATGTAATCAAACATAAAAGCACAACCTGCTTTGCGCGAAGTCATATACGGCAATAATTATTTTTTTATTTATGAAATACATTTATTTAATACTAGCTGGTTAATAAAATAATACATTATACATAATTTATTTAAGTCGTATAAAATTATTAAAACATTAATTAATCTTATCTTTTATAAATATTCACACATTTTAATTTAGGAATATCAACATAATAGATTATAATTACAACGGAATAAGAAGAGATATATTTATATTGTTGCGCGCGCTCCGCTGTCACTGGTCACTCGCGTTCGCGCCGCGCATTTCCGGACTCACGTGAGAGAAAGAGAACACTCGTTTATCAAAATAAGGAACTCAGGTTTATTCAAGATTAGTACAGAAAAGCGTATTTGAAAATACAGAAGGAGAACTCGTTCGAACGTTCCGAGTCTCCCCGAGAATCTGACAGTCGTCGTGAAATCAATAAAATCAATATTCCGTCGTCAAGGGACGCGCTTCAGCACGAAGCTTCCGCGGAGCGATCAGCGGAGCCAAGTTCAGCCCACAAACGGGTGTCCAGCACGGGCGCAACACTGCCCTCCCTCTTCAAGATTGTCGTCCCGACAATCCAGAAGGGCAGTGAACAGGCGGCTTTTGTTCCCGGGATTCTGTGACGGACTCCTGCCCTACCCCGAGCTGCTGCTGCGGGTTACCGGGCTCCGTCTTCTTAGGTTCCCTTTTCCAGGAAGCTCGGTCACCCCGACCTCTTCCTTTTTGGGTCTCCTGTCTTGGCTTTTCCCTAGGGAGAGCTGGCCAGGCTGGTCCCTCTTGCCGGTTTCAGGACGACTCTTCTTAGAACACCGCTATTATCTGGCTCAGCGTGGACCCCTCCTTGTTTCCGGCGTTGACTCCTCTTCTAAATCTTCGGACATGGGGGGGGGGAAACTTCCGTGGACCCTGCGTCTTGTAAGACTCCCCAGTCCCCGCCTCGGCATTCGCCCTACGTCCCACGGGAAAACCACGGTCAAAAACCGTGGGCGAGGCGGTTTTCTTATTTAAACGACGGGAAGAGTTGAGATGGGACTACGCTGTCTTCGTCAGTCCTCTCCGGATCGAAAATCCTTCTTGACTAACTGTAAAAACAAGCATCAAACGCAGTAACAAGAACAATAACAAAACAAGTTTTCACTAAATTTAGTTCCTATTTCCCTACATTCTTAGTCCGGGCTCCGACCTACTCCACTTTCCTGATTGAATAAGGAGCTAGTCTATCAGCATGCACTATTTTCTTTTTCCGAGTAGGCGACCTTTGTATGCAGTAAACAACGTCGCTAAGCTTCTTTACCACGGTAAAGGGTTCTTCCCAATTGCCCTGTAACTTTGGAGCTTTTCCTTTCTCCCTACGAGGGTTGAAGAACCAAACCGTTCGATCTGGCTCAAAAAGGGTTCGCCTGGCACCTCGATCGTACCAAGTTTTTACCCGAGAAGACTTGACTTTCATCCGTTCCCTAACGCCTAAGTGAATTTCCTCAAGCTTTTTCCTTAAACCGCCAATATAGTTTCCAATCGATTGGAATTTTTCAGGATCTGGCGGACTTCCTTGGAGTAAATCAAGAGGTAGTCTCATATCTCGAGCAAAATAAAGCTCTGCAGGAGTAACACCAGTTGATTCGTGTTTAGATGACCTATAAGCAAGTAAAAACATGGGTACCCAACGGTCCCAATCCTTCTGATTTTCGGAGATATATTTTGCTAAATAACTCGTAATGGTTTGATGTTGACGCTCAACCTGGCCATCTGATTGGGGATGCAAAGCCGTGGTCCTTGTTTTCCTTATTCCGAGAAGAACCATTAATTCGGCGAAGAGTTTAGATTCGAAGTTTTTTCCCTGATCCGTGTGGACCTCCTCAGGAACTCCGTGTCTAGAAACAAACTGGCTAACGAAAACATCCGCCACAGTCTTTGCCCTGATATTTTTAAGTGGAAAAGCTTCCACCCATTTTGTAAAACAATCTACAACAACCAAGAGATATTTATTCCCAGAATAAGTCGTCGGGAGGGGACCAAGAATGTCCGTTTGTACTCTTACAAGCGGAGCCCCGACGTTAAAAATTTGAAGAGGAGACTTTCCCTTCCCCGCAGGGCCCTTCTTAGCTACGCAGATGTCGCAAGACTTGCACCAATTTTCGACATCTTGCTTGCAAGTTGCCCAATAGAAGCGTTTCCGGATCTTTTCTAAGGTTTTGTTCACCCCGAAATGTCCGCCCGAAGAGGAATCATGGGATCCTTCCAGAATTTCTTTCACGCGTTTTCGAGGAACAACAAGCTGAAGAAAACTCGACTTTAGATTGGAAGCCTCCCACCTCCTATAAAGAACGCCATCTTTGAGGATAAGTGCGTCCCAATAAGCCCAATAAATTCGGGCAGAAACACCCCTAGCGATAATCTCGGAGCGCGGAAGACGCTCTCCCGTCTCTCTGGCTCGAAGGAAGATAGCGACGTCAGGATCTTCTTCCTGATCTCTACGCCAGCTCTCAAGACTTTCCCCCCCAAAAACTATGCGAGCGACAGACTTAACTTGCCCTTCGGCACTCTTCTTTTCCACCTTGGCACAGTACCCACAACCGGACATCTCGCATTGTCGTCTAGACAATCCGTCGGCATTCTTGTGGGTCTGCCCCTTCCGATAAGAAATCTGAAACTCGTATTGCTGGAGTCTCTCCAGCCAACGAGCCAATTGCCCTTCAAGTTCCCTGAAAGACATTAACCATCTTAAAGATGCGTGATCCGTGCGGATCAAAAATTTCCGTCCCAAGAGATAGTGACGAAACGATTTTATAGAATCTACCATAGCTAAAAGTTCTCGTCGGGTTACGCAATAATTGCGTTCTGACTTGGAAAGCACTCGACTAAAATAGGCAATTACCCTTTCCTTCCCTTCCTGTTCTTGCGAGAGTACCGCGCCGATGCCAACGTTAGAGGCATCGGTATCTAGAATAAATCCACCATCCCCCTTAGGAAAAGAAAGAACCGAGGTAGAAGATAAAGCCCGTTTCAATTCCTCAAAAACCTTTTGGCATTCCTCTCCCCAAACAAATCTGGAACCATTTTCCGTCAAGGAGTACAGAGGTTTTGCCAAGGGAGAGAATCCCTTTACAAATTTGCGGTAATAGGAACAGAATCCCAAGAAACTTCGCAATTGCTTCTTGTTATGTGGGACTGGCCAGTCTTTTACCGCAGAAACTTTTTCGGGATCCGTGGTCACACCTTCTGCTGAGACTATATGCCCCAGATATTTAACGTTTTTTTTAAAGAGACCACATTTCTTCGAATTTATTTTCAAATTTACTTCCTGAAAACGTTGAAAAATCTTTTTCAAGTTTTCAAGCATTTCCGAAAAACTTTTCCCGAAAATAATCACGTCATGTAGATAAACCAAACAAATTTTCCCCAGAAATTCTTTTAAAACCTTTTCCATTAAGCGTTGGAACGTCGCGGGGGCGTTGCACAAACCGAAAGGCATCACAGTGAACTGCCATAACCCATTTCCGATAGAGAAAGCGGTCTTCTCGCGGTCTTCGGGACGAATTTTGACCTGCCAGTACCCACTTTTTAAATCTAGGATAGAAAACCAACAGTTACCTGCGAGTTGATCGAAGATGTCATCAATTCTAAGGAGCGGAAAGGAATCTTTTTTTGTAACAGCATTTATCCCTCTATAGTCCACACAAAATCTTATCGTTCCGTCCTTCTTTTTTACCAGAACGACTGGTGAGACCCAAGGGCTCTGGGATTCCTCAATTACTCCCCGCTTCCTCATATCCTCAATTATCTGATTTACTTCATCTCGCATTTGAATTGGAATGCGACGAGGGACCTGCTTAATCGGGGAAGAATTCTCCACATTTATGTTATGGTAAACAATATTACAATTTCCTGCAACGATCTCATCAGAAAACACTTCCCTATGCTCATTCAAAAAGGCAAGGAAAACGTCCCTCTGAGTTTCATTGAGATTTACAGAATCTCTCTCGTAGAGTTCTTTTAAAAAGGAAGGAATTTTTTCAGCAGAGTTTACCACACGAGAACAATCGTAAACCCTCTTCTCCTCTCTAAATTCTGAATTTCCCAGAGAAGATTCGAAAATGTTTTTTAAATTTACCGTCTCGAGAAAATCTGCGCCCAACAAACATTCCTCACTAATTTTTGCCACAAACATCGGCATCTCCAGAGAATATTTCCCGACTTGAATTTTTACCAAAACTTTAGACTCAAATGGGACTTTTTCTCCCGTCGGATATCTAAGATTATGATCCGCTAATACAATTCTTTCTTTATTCTTCCCTATCAATCTACTATTTACAATTGAAACATCGGAGCCCGTGTCGATTTTAAATGAGCAATGTTTTCCGTCCAAAAAGCCATTATAATAAAAATTTTTCTTATCTAACTTATGGTTAATAAATTGTTCAACAACCGGGGCATTTTTCGCGTGGGTCGAACCCTCCCCGCCGAGCTCGACTAATTCACGTTTCCCTCCCCTGCTGGACATTCATATCGGAAATGCCCCGTTTTCCCACAAGTCCAGCATTCTTTTTTCTGGCCGGCGCCAAACTGGCCGCCTCGCCGGTTTTCCTTTCCGACTGTCTTTACCTCCCCCTCCTTCTTTTCCTCATTCTCTTTACGCGCATCCTTTCCGTTCTTTCTTTCGAAATTATTATTATAAAACTCTTTTCTCTTTTCAAAACTATCTCCCTGTATGATTTTGACCGCTTTCGCTCTCTCTACGGCAAATTTGAGAGAGGTAACCCCTTCCAGCTGAAGGGTTCTCCGTATGAAGCCATTCGAAAGCGCAGAGATAAACTGGGAGCAAGCGATTTTATCGCGAACCGGGAAGGGGCATTCGGGGTACGCTAATCGAGCTAATCTCTCTAAATCGGAACCAAGTTCGGCGAGATCTTCCCCAGACTTTTGCTTCCTATTGGTAAATAGCGAATAGTAATTCTGCGAGTGGAGCCCCTCTCCAAAACGCAACTCGAGCTTCGACTTCAGTTCCACATAATCTACATTGTCTAAATCCTGCACGTTTTCAAGGACAGAACGCGCCTTTCCTCTTAAACAAGAAGCTAGGATAATCGTTTTCGAAGCGTCACTCCACGCATTCGCCCGAGCGATCAGTTCAAACTGAGAGAAAAATTCACGTAATGGAATTGTCCCGTCATATGTGTCAGGCTTCAATTTTATATTCTGGCCCCACTCTGTTTCGCGACGTGGGTCTTCCCCTCCGCGATTCACTACCGCGACTCGCGACCCCGAATCTCCGTGAGCTCTATTTATAGAAGGACTTAGCTGTGAGTGTTCCTGACGCTGAGGCTCCGTATCCCGCTGTCGCAACAACGCTGCGTGGTCCTCACGCATCTGCCGCATCTCTTGCAGCATCGCCCGTAGGATCTCCGCCTCCGCTGAGAGCTGAGGGGCGCTCGGGCCGGCTCGTTGAACCTCCGTCTCCGCCTCGAGCTGTGGGACTCTCGGCCTCGGGGTCCCCATCCGCGCTCTCTTTCTCTACGTGGGAGCTGGCTCGGTGCTCGCCATCAAATTCCGTACGTCCGCTCTCGCTCGTCGAATCCCGGACGAGCCCCCAAAATGTTGCGCGCGCTCCGCTGTCACTGGTCACTCGCGTTCGCGCCGCGCACTCCCGGACTCACGTGAGAGAAAGAGAACACTCGTTTATCAAAATAAGGAACTCAGGTTTATTCGAGATTAGTACAGAAAAGCGTATTTGAAGATACAGAAGGAGAACTCGTTCGAACGTTCCGAGTCTCCCCGAGAATCTGACAGTCGTCGTGAAATCAATAAAATCAATATTCCGTCGTCAAGGGACGCGCTTCAGCACGAAGCTTCCGCGGAGCGATCAGCGGAGCCAAGTTCAGCCCACAAACGGGTGTCCAGCACGGGCGCAACAATATATAAGAATTTATTTAAAGGGTTCTAGAAATGCCCAAAAAAATTAAAAAAAGAAATGAGATTTTTCATTATCATCTTTAATTTATATATATTTAAAAAATTATTTTAAAGTAGAAATAAAAAACTAATGTGTACAAATTAATTTATATTATAGTAATATAAATTATATTATAGTAATATAAATTAATTTGTACACATTAGTTTTTTATTTCTACTTTAAAATAATTTTTTATATTTAATAAATGTATTTCATAATCAGTTTAGCAATTCTGAAATAATCTCGAGCCAGTTCAGCAAGAGAAAACAGATCCAAAAGATCGCTTTTATGACATAGGTAATTCAAAAGATGACAAGTAAATTTTCGAGCGTTTCACTTTTTGCACAATTCTTTTTTGCGTAAATTTTTTTTAGAAAATTGTAATTTTGCATTTTTTTAAGACTATAATATTTTTTTTAAAGAAACTGAAAGAAATATTAAAAAAAAAAGTGTACGTTTACATGAGGCTCCCCCCTTAATCCAAAAATATAATAAAACTATAAATAGCCTTATAATTTAAAATTTGTAACACATATTTCTAAAAATATAATAAAATTAGAAATAGATCGATATCTCAAATATTGAGAAAGCTACGCATAAAAAACACTTTTCTAATTGTGTGCAAAATTTTAACCCGGTATCTAAAAAATTATAAAAGTAGATGCGTGTACAAACAATACATTTATATATATATATACTACATTATATATATAATATAATAACCCAATTATAATATTTACTTTTTTGAATAAAAATAATTTTAAAAATGCAATTATAATTTAAATAAACGTGTGTATTTTTTCCTGTTTAATTAAAACTACAAATGTATTTTCGGTTTAATAATATTTTTATTTTATAAATACCTTATTCTCTCTCTTTCTGTCTACTTATTTTTTCCTTTTTCTCCCTCTCACATTTAGCGAGACTCCTAAAGATATTATTGCCACCTTTGACTAGAGAGGATACGGCTTTAGAGGCGTTCAGGCATAATCCCACGGATGGTAGCTTCGCACCACCGGCCACTCGACCGAGTGCATGAACCAAATGTCCGAACCTGCGGTTCCTCTCGTACTGAGCAGGATTACTATCGCAATAACTGGTCATCAGTAGGGTAAAACTAACCTGTCTCACGACGGTCTATTTTTTCCTGTTTAATTAAAACTACGAATGTATTTTCGGTTTAATAATATTTTTATTTTATAAATACCTTATTCTCTCTCTTTCTGTCTACTTATTTTTTCCTTTTTCTCCCTCTCACATTTAGCGCTTAAAAGGAATCTTAATTCTCAGCGCAAAATAAATAACCTCGTACTGTTATAAACAAATCTCACACGATAATACGCGAAGCAAGCCGCGCGACACATAAGCGAAATGATCAATTAGCATCGCGCTATAACGACTTCAACATTTCGATACATTTATGTTCGATTGATATTGATATTGATTGACCTTTTTCCCACGAACATCGATTTATTATGTCATTTTATAATTAATCTTATGTGTTAATCTATTTTACGATACGTGAATAATCACATTACTGCACGAAAAATGTTGACATTATTGTTTGGTGAAGGAGTAGAAAATCCAAAACTCGGTATTTCGTCTTCGGAAAAGGTTTCGATTTATTGATCACACACTTCGATCTGTACACCTCGTCAGCCATCAGACAACTGATGGATACCCCGCAGAGAAAGCGGAAGAAGAAGGAGGAGGAAGAATACTGGAGTCAAGCGAGCTTATAATAAATGGCGTAAAATTCAAATATTCCAACACTCCCTCCCGAGTTTGACTCTGGTATGTTCTTTATGACTCAAACTTGGTCTCATAACCTCTTTTACTACAAAACTATATAGATATATATATCAATATGTAAACTCTTAATCTAGGTTACAGAACAATATAATCTTTGGCGTTAACATATAAAATTATATAATGTGATATCAACTTGTTTCATTCGAGTAAACTTAAACTACGCTTTTTCTTAGAACTTTATCGTTATCCTTAAATTTCCAGTCATTTTCCTGCTATAAACTACTTTGTTCATACTGTCTTCTTCTCGTTCATTCCGTCGTTACCTTTGATTTATCGGCTTCCTAAAATTTCAAAAATTACAAATACCAGTCGTTATTATATCATCCTTTTCTTTAGTATTTATACAGTCATATATTTAATTCATCTGATCGAACAATCATAATTTATAATTAATCAGTCTATTCAAAACAATCGTAATTTAAGATTTTATTTCGTAATTGAACATGGATTTCAGAACACAAAGGTTTCGTCATTATGTCAGCCCATTGATTTTTCGTTGAAACCCATTCAATAACAATACGGTCGTATTTAACACATTCTTTTACATAGTCCTGGTGTATCTCTGTCATGTGTCTCAATCTATTTCCGCCACTAGTCTGTGCACAAATAGTTGCCGCTTTATTGTCGCATCGAAGTATAGCAGGGAGTAAACTGCTATTAGATATGCGCATTATAGATTTGTTAATGGCAATTATTTCCTGGCAAGCTTGGCTCATTGCCACGTACTCAGCTTCACAGGTAGAAAGGGCAACATAACTTTGTTTATTCGCGCGCCCAAGATATTGTATCTCCAAAAAGTCGTATTATAAAGCCACAAGTAGAAATTGATGATTTGCAATCGGCAAAACTAGCATCAGAATAAGCTAACAAGTCGTTCCGTCGTCCTAAGTATTTTAGACCAACAGTTTTCGTACCTTTCAGATATCTAAATACCCTTTTAACCATTGTTCCACTCGTTTTCAGTTGGGTCGATTTGATGTCTACTCAGAACGTTCACTGCATAAGCAATATCTGGGCGCGTAGCACCAGCCAAATATAAAAGGCTACCAATAGCTTCTCTGTACGGAATATCAAGAGCATCTTCTTTAAAATCGTTATCTTCGTCTTGTTCGCGCTGTCGTCTTTCACGATTCGCGACTTGTCGTGTTATCATAGGAGTGTTTTGTGGGAACTCATTATCGAAGCCGAACTTCGTCAAGATTTTATCGATATACTTTTCCTGAGTGATCGTCATGGCTCTTGTTTCCCTATCTCTTTGGATGTTCATACCTAGAAAATTCTTTGGCTCTCCCAGGTCAGTCATTTCAAATGATTTCATTAATTCGTTCTTTACTTCCACTAATTTCTTACTGTCGTTACTTGCCAATAACATATCGTCCACGTATATAAGTAAAATGACTCTGGATTTTCCCGAACTCCACGTAAACAAGCAAGGATCATAATCGTCATTTACCAACCCTAAGGCATTTGCCTCCTCGGTAAATTTCTTGTTCCATCTTTTAGGACTGATTCGTAACCCATAAAGAGCTTTGTTAAGTTTGCACACTTTAGACCCTCGTATTTCATCTTAAATTTCCATTCCGTCTGGAATTTCCATGTACACATCGTCTTCTATCGTTCCGTTAAGAAAGGCAGTCTTTACGTCTAATTGGCATACATCGAGATCATGAAAATTTATTAATGCCAGTACCGTTCGTACAAGTGTCAGTCTAGAAACTGGTGCATACGTTTCTTTCAAGTCATATGAGTTTGTATCTTTAAATTCTCGTATTACTAACCTTGCTTTGTATTTAACATTTCCAAAACTGTCGTTCTTTCGTTTAAACACCCATTTTGAATCAATAATATTTGGCCTTTTACCGTCATTTCCGACCTTTGGGCGATCTACCAAAGACCATACTTCATTTTTCTCCATGGATTTTAACTCATCGTTAATTGCCTTAATCCACTCGTTTTTCTCTTCAGACTGTATGGCTTGTTTAAATGTTTGAGGGTCGTTATTGATTTTTGCGTGTAGGCAGTGTAATATTTCATCGTCTGAGATGTCCTTTGTTTTCTCAAATTCTTCCTCTAGAGTTGGAAACTCATATTCCTTCGAAACTGTCGTCGCTTCTGTAAGCTTAATAAAACTCGTATCAATAATTTTCCGACTTCGAGTAGCATAAGGCTCTCGTGTCATTGATTGTACTACTTTTTGTTTCTTAATTGTTTTATCAGTACTTTCTTCTTCTGGTTTTAACTGCCGTTTCCGGGGTCTGCCTTGTTTCCTTCTTTGTTCTCCCTCCGTTTCCAACGTCACACTGTCATTCTTCTCAACTCTGACTACGTCTTTTTCTTCAAATCGCATACACTCTTCGTTTTTCGACTGAATTGTTTCAGGAAATGGCCAGTTTTGAATTGAATCCTTTTCATATTTATCTCCATATACAATTTTTTCATTAAATCTGACGTTTCTCGATTCGAAAAATTTTCCCGATTCCGGGTTCAAAAATACATATCCGGAAGGAGTATACCCTACTAGAACTCCTCGTACTGCTCGTGCCGAAAACTTGGAGTCTGGTTTTCTCGTAACTGACCAATAAGCCAAACAGCCAAATCGTTTGATTTGATTTACATCATAACGAAAGTTTGGCGCAAACTTTTCAAGAGGGGCTATAAAGTCGATTGATTTGTGAGGGGTTCGATTATACACATAAATAGCTGCTCCCAAGGCTAAATCCCACATATTTGATGGAAGCTTTGAATCAAACATGATGGATCTTATCCTTTTCTGTAAAGTTTAATTAAACCTCTCAAAAATTCCATTATGCTGTGGAGTATCTGGACAAGCAGGTTGGCTTTCTATTCCTTCACGAATTAACACATCGTTTGTATAACCTCCCATGTATTCTGTTCCTTGATCTGATCTTAGGTAGCAGATTTTTTCGTCTTTGCCAAGTAAGTTTCGCGAACTCTTGATAAACCGTTCCAAACAGTGGCCAGTTTCGTCCTTCGTTTTCATTGGGTACGCTAGAGCCATACGTGAAAAATCATCGATAAATACAGAAATGTAGTGAAACCCATGTGGATGAGTAGACGGAGAGATTTTACCCATCACATCTAAATGTATAATTTGTAACGGTCGCATTGCTCTATTTCTTTTGCTTCGAAAAGGCAATTTTGATAGTTTAGTAAGTGCGCATATTTCACATTCGAGTATACTATCGTCAAAAATTACGGATTGCAGATCCTTGTTATTTTTCCATAGATTTTGCAACTTACGCAAATAATTGACTGACGCGTGGCCCATTCGTACGTGCCAAAGCATCGCTTTATTTGTTTTGATTAAATCGCTATATGACTTAATTAAAGGGGAATCACTTTCAAGCAATTCAACCGTCGGCAAATCGTCCAAATTAGTTATTTTTCTTTTCGTAATTAACGTATCAAAATCTAAAATATATAATTATCGACTGTATTATTTTTATTTGTGATCCCTACGGACCCTTCACCCGAAGTTTTACTGATATTATTATCACCAGTCTTCAACTTGCTATCCTCGCTCATTCGTTTATCATTAATTGTAGAGTCATAATTTTTGCACTTATTATCGACTGTCGTTTCTTTAGACTCGGTAATTTTTATCTCGTTATTTTGATCCGAATCTCGTTCCACCGTATTCGCGTCAAAAGCAATCGCATCAAACAAATCATGTCGTTTCTTTAAATGCTTCTTATCGATCTGAAACTCGATTAACCAATAGGGACTCTCGTACACGCCCGTAGCAAATACTTTATTCGTTTTAGGGTCAAAAATATTCACGCGCTTATCGTCTAGATAGGTTGTCAAACCTGCTTCTGCAAAGCGTCGTAATGAAAGTAAATTTTCGGAAAGTGACTTCGTATAGATAGTATTATCCAGTTTAAGTGATTTCTTACTGTCCGTATTGGCAATTAAACTCACAGTGCCTTTGCCTTCAGCAATTAGATCTGCTATGCTATCTTTATTGGCACATTTAATGACACCGGATCCTATATTTTTAAAAGAACTAAAGATTTCCTTTGAATTCGTAAGATGCTCGGTTGCACCAGAATCCACGATAAATGACACGTAGCTATCATTTTGATTACCGTCATCTTTCGGAGAATTTTTAATGTCTTTTGTAATGTGAGTACAACCAGTGGGCGAAAGAGACTTAATTTGATTATCAGATTGACATTCAAAACAATATACAGACGCAATGTTATTCGATTCACACATACCTGGATTATTTTGTTGGTGATTTGCAAAATGAATTGTCGGGGTTTCACTTATTCCAGTTCGAGATTGGTTTTGCTGATTATTCGTGTTATCTTTCTTATTCTTAGATTGTTTTGGAGCATTACTGTCGTTCTCTTTATTCGACTGTCGTTTACCGTCGTCACGAGCTTGTTTAAATGACTGTGAGTTGCGATTATATCTATTCCCTTTAGCCTTAAAGAAACGTTTGTTTCTGGCATGCAGACGACTGTCGAATTTATTGTATTGATTATTATTTACATTTCGTTTACCTTTATAACCACCTCTGCCTGAACCATTTCCCTGCCTGGACATTCGCTGAGGACACTCGTATGCTTTGTGGGTAGTAAATCGTTGGCATTCATAACATTTACGCAATCCTTGACCCTTTCGAGGGCACTCGTTCTTCATGTGACCGTAGTCATCACATTCATAACACCTTTCGTTAACCCACTTAGTTTGCTGTTTTGTGTTAACTAGAGAGGCAGAACCTATCGTGCTGGTTTTTGTATCCTGGATGATTACTTGTCGTTGTTTGGACACGATTAGCTTCAGCCTGAAGTATAAATGATTTTAGCAAATCATAGGTCAAACCCTTGCCAGTTTGGTTTTTTGTTATAAACTCGACTGATTGAACTTCCGGCACCTGATTCATAATTGCATTATACAGAGCATCACGTTTCTCATCATTGGACAAAGGAGTTGAACCCTGAATTGACTCATAATTGTGTACTATTTCTTCGAAACAATCCATGAATTGCATTGCAGTTTCGCGATTCGCATTATACTGAATTGAATATAATTGTTTTCGAACGCTTACATTTGTTACATTGACTTCACATCGTTTAAACTCTTTTAATTTATTTAACATTTCAACGGGATCTTTAATTTGCAGAATTTTTGTATGATAAAATTTATCAACTCTATTTATGAGAATGTCGCAAACTTTAAACTTGTGTTTTTCTTTCAAATTATCATTCAAACCTTCAGGCGGAGCAACTGTCTTATCAATAACATACATTAAATCAATAGTACGCAACTCCGATGCCAAAAACTCATAAAAGTGTTCATATTTTACCCGCGGTTCCAGTTTATAATCATGTTTCGTACCACTGTCTTTACCAATCAATTGAATTTTGATCGCCTCTGTTACTTGATTCGCAAAACCGTGAGAATCAATTGAAGCAGTACTTGAACCAGTCGTATTGTTAGTTACACCAGTCTTTGCTTCAGCATGCTCAGATTGACCATTATCTACTAGTTTTTTATTACCGTCGTTTAATGTACTCGTCGTCTTTGCGAGTGTCCGAGGTTCAGTCGTAATTTTACTATTAGGAGAAAGAGTCACAATAGACTCTATTCTCGGTTTCTTCGCCCTCTCGTCATCTAGCTCGCGCTGTCTAAGCCATAGCTTGAAATTATCTTGCATTTTGGAATGCAAGTTTATCGTTGTGCTCATCATACGCTCCAGATGTTGAATTTTATTATCAAGCCTTCCTTCAAAGTTGACCATCTTTTTGTTCTGACCGTTGTCCGTCTGCATTGGCTTTTCCAAGGCTTGTTCCTTACTCTGGTTATTTTCCTGTTCAACACTGTCGTTCGAGTCTTTACGTCGATTCTCGTTTTCTCCGGGACCTTCCTCTGTTGTTCCACCATCTGGATCAGCTAAAAGTCTTTCTTCATCACTCTCAGTGATGTTATCTCTATCCACCTTAGCCTCAGTCTTTTTACTGCTTCTGGCATCGCCGCTGTCTGGTTTGTGCTTCTGTTTTGCACTTGCAAGCTCTGCTCTTAAATCCTCCCACTCGTCTTTCAGAGATTTTTGACCTTAAATATAATTTACATTCGTTAACTTCTCGTTTTAGAATTGTCATTTATCTTCCGAATCGAAAAGATAATGACTGTGTATCGGTTTAATAATTTCGACACATAAGTGTACAGAAGCCCGCTCTTAAGCCACTCAGACTGAACACAAGCCAGAGTGACTCAGAGCAGATTTGCTCTTTCACACCCGTTACTTCCGTGTGTTTCCGAGACAAACCTAATTGCTCCAGTCTTCAGAAATGAACACAATTTCATTCGACTAGAACAACCCAGACAAACGGATTCGTGTGGCTTTCATTTTAAACCTTTCCAAACATAAACCGTCGTTACCAGTCTCTCGTTAACATTGTAAAAATAACATTCGTTAACAGTCGTTACACAGTCGTAAGCAAAAGGAAAAACTGAAAATGAAAAGTACGTACTCAAATTGATTGTTTCACCCGACGAGAAAATCACAGTGAAAAACGCTTAATCTATCTTGACCTCCGCTTCCATATCTTCAACCGTCTCAATGAGCAACGCACGTCTGCATCGCTCTAATACTTTCTGAACCGTCGACATAATTTATTAGAGATTAACCTCTTGTTATTTGACAACTGTCTTTTGAGGTTAGAGTAACCTGCAACACATCGATACAACTATACCGGTAATCGTTTAATGCCACTCGTAACGCCATCTATCAGCAGCGAGTTTTCGACTTCGTTTTCAAGCACTCAACATGGCGTCAAGGCTTATCGATCAAACAATCATACACATAACACTACAAACGCCGCCATGTCCACCATTGTTCACAAAGCACTTTTATGCACACAGCAAAAATATCAGAGTCTCTCTACCCTCATCGTTCCAGGAGACATACACGATGAACAAGAACTCATTCTCACATTACCTTACTTTCCAAAACCGGCACAAGGCCTCGTCAAGCAGAACATTCCAGTCCTTCTCCTTTTCCTACTTTATTCCTTCCAAACAATTATATTTAAGCGCAGCGGAAACGTGCTTGGCCCATAACCTGTTGACATTATTGTTTGGTGAAGGAGTAGAAAATCCAAAACTCGGTATTTCGTCTTCGGAAAAGGTTTCGATTTATTGATCACACACTTCGATCTGTACACCTCGTCAGCCATCAGACAACTGATGGATACCCCGCAGAGAAAGCGGAAGAAGAAGGAGGAGGAAGAATACTGGAGTCAAGCGAGCTTATAATAAATGGCGTAAAATTCAAATATTCCAACAAAAAAATTTGCGGAAATTAACGCTACCACAGACATTTTTCAAAAATTCAAAATTTTGTATAAAAAAAGAACCTTTTTACCGATTATCGCCAAATTTAATACCAACTTTCTTTTAATAATACTTTATATAAAATTACATGTATAACTTATATATGTAACTTTTTAAGCAAAAATCGGTAACTCCTTCACCGATCCTCGCCAAATTAAACAAGTGGAAACTTGTACATTGCTTTCTCATAGTTTTTAAGTGTGCAAGTAGAAACTTGTTTAAGTGAGCAAGTAGAAACTTGCACATTGGTTCCTTTTAGTTTTTAAGTGTGCAAGTAGAAACCTGTTTTTAAGTGTGCAAGTATTTTTAAGTGTGCAAGTAGAAACTTGCACATTGCTTTTTCATATTTTTAAGTGTGCAAGTAGAAACCTTCGCTCACAAAGCTTCTCTATGAGGAAGCTTGTATTTTATTCGATGCATAATTATTTGTATTTATTTGTTTTGGCTTCCTCATAGAGGAAGCTTTGTGAGCGAAGGTTTCTACTTGCACACTTAAAAACTGTAAGTAAGCAATGTGCAGGTTTCTACTTGCAAACTTAAAAATATGAAAAAGCAATGTGCAAGTTTCTACTTGCACACTTAAAAATACTTGCACACTTAAAAACAGGTTTCTACTTGCACACTTAAAAACTAAAAGGAACCAATGTGCAAGTTTCTACTTGCTCACTTAAACAAGTTTCTACTTGCACACTTAAAAACTATGAGAAAGCAATGTACAAGTTTCCACTTGCACACTTCAAAACTATGAGAAAGCAATGTACAAGTTCCTACTTGCACATTTAAAAACTATGAGGAAGCAATGTACAAGTTCCTACTTGCACATTTAAAAACTATGAGGAAGCAATGTGCAAGTTTCCACTTGCACACTTAAAAACTATGAGGAAGCAATGTGCAAGTTTCTACTTGCACACTTTTTTTTTACAGATAGAGTATCATTAAAGATAGATTGGTGTTGAATTTGGCAATAATCGGTGAATGGATTTTGTAAATTTTAATTATGGTTTTATAAAAAACCAGTATTTTTCTGAAAATTTAATTTCTACAAACTCTTAATTAAATTATAATTCTTTAAAATATTGCTGTTTGTATGTTTTTAAACAATATTCAAACAATATTTAAACAATATTTAAACAATATTTAAACAATATTTAAACAATATTTAAACAATATTTAAACAATATTAAAATTATATAATTAGTTTTACGGAGTGGGTACTAAGACTGCCCACTCCAACCCTCCTCCTTTCTCAGGCCGGGCTTGGGACCGTCCAAGGCGGAGTTAAAAAAAAAAAAAATATAAAGAAAAATATCAATCCTCAAATTCCTAGTAATTTAGTATATATCACTTAATTTGCACGATTCCTTATATGTGCATATTGTAGGATACACTACTGCTTTCCGTTTTGTAAAATAATTCCGTGTTAATTTTTTATATGTATTTAATTAGTAGCGTATTTTTTATTATGATAAGATTTACCTCATTAAGCGTATAATGCAGGTTGTTGAACAGAGCATATTTTTTTGTTGATTTCTGTTCGTTATTTAAACTGATTATAATAGATACATTTTATTGTACTGCGTTTAACGCAGAATGCATTTTCATAATAATTACTGCACCTAGCGCAGAATGCATTTTCACAATTTTACTGCGCTTCGCGCAGAATGCATTTTCATAATAATCACTGCGCTTTGCGCAGAATGCATTTTCATAATACTACTGCGCCCTGCGCAGAATGCATTTTTACAATAATCATTGCGCTTTGCGCATAATGCATTTTAACTTTATTCATTTCTTTGTGCGACAAATTTTTTTTGGTTTTTTCTTCTAAATTTATTTACCATAATTTCAATGTTATTTCAATATTTTTAATTATTTTTATGTAGATCTAGATATTTATTTCTCCGTTTTTTTTTATTATTGTTTGTCTCTTTGCTTTAATTATATATTTGGAATTACGGATTGGTAACTTTTTTTCATTTTGGTTGTAATATAATTCCGATATTATTTAATTTTTACATTTTATTTTCTGTCCTGTAAACATTATTGTGCCAATTTTTTTTATTGTTAATTTCAATGGTATTTACAATGTAAATATGCAGTGCAGTGTAAATATGCAATATAAAAATATTGTCATTATGTAATTGTATATGTTTTTATTCTTCCGGGAAGGGTAATAATATTTTCTCTTCTATAATTCTCAGACAATGTCTACGCATTTTTGGCATATCTGTTGAATATTTTTTATTTGAAGGATTTTCTCCCAATGCTATTGATACTGCAAATGCTGCTGCAAATATTCCACATGACGCAAGATCTGGCTGCTTGGTTACTTTTTCAAATATTATATTATTTTGTTCCAGATTAGGGTATCGTTTTTCAATGTATTTTTGTTCAAATAATGTTAGATCGTAATAAGAATGAGTATCAAAATACAAACTATCATATATATGAAGCATTAAACCATCATAGTAAATACAGTGCCAGTGGTTATCGCAATGCTGACCTCCGACAATCTGAACATCGGAAGTAAAGATTGGTTCAATCCAATGTAAATTCATTATAAAAAGAACATCAACACGAGAAAATGTAGTATATCTTTCTATTATCATCATAATTTCATTTAAAGGTCGATCATCTAACCACGAATTTTCTTTTAACACGTTCTCTTTAATTGTTTGTGGCAGTGGATAAATAAGATTATCTATGTTAAAATCATTATTTTCAATTTTATCATTTAATATTATACATTTTTTTGGTACATTCTTATTTTTTTCACTAGTATGTGAAGATTTAATGTTGATTGACAGTTTTTCTGAATTATATTTATTATCCTTATTAGAAAGAAAATTTTCTTCAAATAAAGTCTTCACACTTGCTATTGGTATCTCACTTTGCTCGTTTAATCCAATAAAAATAGGTTTATGGTCTGAGAAAAAAGTTTCGTATACTCCAGCAGTGTAATTAAGTATTCGATCAGATATAAATATTACATCGATTTGCGTATTAAAATTTGTAGTTGAAACGTATGTTGAAAGGGCACGTTTAAAATTTAATTTTTCTAAATGTTTTTCCAAAAATCCTCCATCATTATACGAATCGTAGTTAAAATCACCTATTACAATCTTTTCATTATCTAATAATTTGCTCAAAATATTACTTAATTCATAGGTAAATGCTGTATTAGTTACTGATGGTGACTTATAACCTGTAATGATTTGTACTTCATTTACAGTTAGAAGTATTAAGTCAATATGTCGATGTTGTTCATTTATTGTTTCATCTTTTTGTATATGTCCATTAATATTTCCGTTCAGTTCTTTTTTTATAAAACATATTATTCCTCTTGTTGATTGTTTGTCATAATTATCTGAACGGAAAATAATCTTAAATCCTTCTAATGTAAAATTATCTTTTGCTATTGTTTGTGTTTCTGAAAAAATTAAGAGGTCAGCTTGTTTATACCATTTATCACAATTTATATTGGTAATATTTTTATTCAAAGATCGTACGTTCTGGTATATAATTTTTATTATATTTCCTTTTATAACTTTTGAGTACGCTAATTCAAGAATTTTCTCTCGTTTAAGTCTTTTTATTTCCAATTCCAAAGAATTTTCTGGGGATGGTTTTTTTGGAGGTATAAAACGACCTAAAATGTATAAATTTGATATTTTAGTTACTCTACTTAGTGCTACGTACAACATTGATCTCGTCATACGATAATTATTTCTTAGATCAATGCATACTTTCTCATAAGTTTGGCCTTGGCTTTTATGAATTGTTAAAGCTTCAGCAGGCATAATTGGGAACTGTTCTCTTATAATTTGGTACCCCATTCTATCATTAACATTCAATATGACAGAAATTCGTGATAAAGGAACTAAACACATTTCCATACAATTTTCACTCATATACTTTACGTATGGTCGTCTTTGCTCAACACCAACCTTATCATTATGAAAATCTAGCCATATTTTAACTGGTTCTACTTTACCTGGTTTAAATGTTATATACTTCAAAATTCCACAGGCTCCATTAACTAGGCCATCTGCAATATTTACATTATTGGTTATCATATAGTTGATTCCAATTTTTAATGTGATTTTAGAATCTAAACCACTGCATTCTGATCTTTTTTTATTTTTTAATAATGTTAGCAGTTTATTTCTCGTTTTACTATTTACTTTTCCTAAAATTGAGTCTATTGCTTTAAATTCATAAGCGATTCCATCTTTTAAATCTATCTTCAATTTATTATAAATATCCACCGAACGATTGTCAGCATATAACCTTACGGCGTTTATAGGGATGTTATCTTCTGTCGTTTCTCTTGATCTTATTAAATCAATATTGTTTTCAGACATTGTTTCTCTCGCAAGATTGTTAAGTGCTTCAATAAAATGTTTATCTTCTTTTTGTCTCATTATTTCCGTTAATTCAAATAATTCAAATTCGCTCCATAATACATTTTCTGAAAAAACGCTTAACATGCATGATTTAGGTGGGAGATATATCGAAGTATCCATAACCGGTGGTAATTGATAAAGATCTCCTACCATCAAAACAGAAACCCCACCAAAGCTTCTGTCTCGACCCATTATTTGTCTTAATCGTGTATCAATTCGACTAAACATCGTACTACCCACCATCGATATTTCGTCTATAATTAATAATTTTAATCCAAATAAATTCTCTCGTATAGTATTAGCCACATCTTCTGACAATTCTGGCATTTGTCCTCCGTATTGTGTTACTGGCAAAGCAAAACTGTGTGTAACGTTACTCCACCTATTAAAAATGCTGCTTTGCCAGAGGGTGCACATAATAATACTTTCACTTTATTATTATTTTCACCAGGCATATCATCAAAGTAATTCAGCAATACCTGATAAATCGCATTAATCACAGTGCTTTTTCCCACACCAGCAGATCCGCTTAAAAATATTCTAATTGGTAACTTTCCATTCTTGAAACAATGTAAAACATGCATTGTAATTTCTCGTTGTTTATCATTTAATTCGCGAAGTATATTCATCATTTCTTCTTTTGTAACTTTAGATGGACTACTTATTTTCCTTTTATTTTTATTTAAGCCATCTGCAATACCAGTTTGAGTAAATATATCTACCTTTTGCTCCTTTTCTACATTTGTTTTTATAAAAGATTCTACTTCTTCATCTTCAATATCTTGCTGATCTCTTTGTGCTTGATCTAATGCATCGTTAATTTCTGCATCACCTATAACTGAGTATTTCTTTCTATTCTCTTCTATTTTTTGAATATTTTCTATGTAAATTCGCTCACAATCTTGTGTCTCCACATCGTTTAATTCATTTTTCCATGGTAAAAATAATAAAACCTGTTCTCTGAAATAATTATATCGTTCTTGTTGCAATTTATATCGATTAAATCTAATAATTTTCAATTAGCTTGACTAGAGTCAAGCTCAACAGGGTCTTCTTTCCCCGCTAATTTTTCCAAGCCCGTTCCCTTGGCAGTGGTTTCGCTAGATAGTAGATAGGGACAGTGGGAATCTCGTTAATCCATTCATGCGCGTCACTAATTAGATGACGAGGCATTTGGCTATTTATATCACGCCATCGGCGCGTCTTACCGCTTCGGGACAGTGCGGTTCCTGCTAACAACGGGACCTGGCTGAGCGATCCTGCAGGTTAACGATTGGATCGCTCATCTTCGCAACAGGTTGCCCAAACAGTAAGGATATGAGATCCAGTGTAACTTTCGTTCTAATTCCATCCTATCTATATTGACTGGGCCTATCTAGCACTCTTGGCAAGTCCTCCCGCAGGAGGGAAACCCATCTGACTGATCTGCCGCGGGATTCCTGCGCACGGGCTGGAAAAATTGTGAAGCAGAGTCCCCAACTTGGGGAAGCGGAACTTGGCCGGCTTAGTGTTGCCGTTACCGCGGGGAGCCACGTGGAGGCGTCCGCCCGTACGCCGTGGCGGTCGGTCGCACGGCTCTGCCGCCGTTCGGTGCCCATGGGCATTGCCCATCCGAACGACTCGCATCACTGATGTCAACGGCAAAAGTGCCGGCATAGCTTAAAATTGGGAGTGTAGAAGGCTCCCAAATAAATAAATAAATAAATATTGCATGGGTGGATCAGATCCCAGACCATCGTTAGTGTATAAAAATTACATCAGTGAGCTAGTGCCAAGAGTTTTTAATCAGCAGCATCGCTGTTGTTAAGGCGCAACGGCGCATTATAGTCCATAAACATATGGAAAAGTTCCACTGAGCTCCTGAGCGCTTGCAGTGTTAGCGTTCTCAGCGAGCCTCTGTCTCTAATTTGCAGTTCATGTAGACAGGTAACAGTGTTTCGGGGCATTGCTCCTCTTGTCCCGATAACTATCGGGAGGATCGTACAGTCTTTCGCCCCTAATTGAGCTTTAAGCGGGGCTACGAGGGACGCATATTTAGCGAGCTTGTCCTTTCTACCTCTGTCAAGGAGATCACCATCCTCATGGCAGACTGTGATGTCAACCACAAAGACCCTTTCCCGATACTGTATGATCAGGTCTGGTTAGAGATTCCTCAGATGAGGGTCCTGCAGTCTTGCCTCCTTCGTTACTGCCATTCCACGCTGCCCCAAGACGTGTCGTTCAATGCAGTCTCGAATGTCGTTGTGTCGTTTGATTCTACCGGACTTGGTATAAGTACACTGCCCCAGTATGTGGCCTAGCGTCTCAGGCTGCGCCTTGCATTTTCGGCACATGACGTTGCCGGTTTTAGCGACTCTATTGAGCGACACCTTGTTCGCCGCTACATTGGCTCTCAGCTTGAGCGCCGTAATATACCTGGACGATTTCAACAGGTTAGGACGGTATAGCCACTCGTTCCCTATTTTGTCGTTTCTATAGGCTTGCACTCCTTTGCCTTGGGAGGGCAAATCCGCCCATCTTTTTTATTCGTCTGCTTTGGCTTTGAGCTTGTAGCCGTCGATCTGTTTGGTCGACTGTAGTGGCCAGCCAAGTTTGGCTACATGCGCAAGGCGCTTTAGTTTGTTCTCCAGCCCTGACGCTATTGCTAGGGCCTGTATTGCCGGGTCGCTATTAGTTAGAAAGCGAAATCCAGCTTTTAGAGTTGCGGACGTTACAACAATTTCGAGCTTCGGAAAGCCCATGCCGCCATCGCGTTTGGATGCGTATAGCAGACCATCTGCCGTAGACTGTGGGAGGTGCAGATAGTCTTTCACCGCCGTCCTCAGTGCTTGGTCCATATCTCTTAGCACTGCGGCACTTATAGTGCCCGCGGTGAAGGCGTACAGAAAGTGCGGCAATACATACCGCGCTAAGAGCTCGACTTTTTGGTGAGGCTTCAGGGGTAGCCCTTTAATTCTTGGGAGCGTGTCCCTTAGCCGTGCGATTGCACGCTTAATAACTACTCCTTCCCATGGAGTAATCTGTATGCCTAGGTATTGCATTGACTGCGCAGGGTCGCAGTAGGCGATCTTCTCGCCATTACTGTATATTTCAGGGTCCACCATATACCAGCTATCTTTGGTGGTGACAATACCAAAGGCAACGCACTTCCCAATCGATAGTGCCATTCCCCAACTTGAGAGGAAGCCAACGAGCTCATCTATAAGCCGACTCGCCGCTATTCGATCATTTGCAATTAGAATTATATCGTCGGCAAAGGCCAAGCACGATATGCTAAGGCCTTCCTTAACTTGGAAGCCTTCCATTCTTTCCAGCTTGTCAATGATTAAATCCATACAGATATTAAAGATGAGTGGAGACAGAGGGTCGCCTTGTTTGACACCTCTTCTCAACTCTATGTCGAACATTTCGTTACGACATTTCATGGTCGTTTTGACTCCTTTATACGAGTCCATTATCAATGCGACCACTTCCTTCGGCAACCCTTGGCTAAGTAAAGAATACTTAATAACTGCGTGCGGAAGGCTATCAAACGCCTTGGCAATGTCCACCTGAGTGACAACGATTCCTTTGCCCTTTTTGGCTGTTGCAAGGACTTCATTTAACAAGTTGATGTTATTATAACATCCCATTTCTGGTACAAAGCCTTTTTGCCGTGCGTTTAGATGAACCACGTTTCTTAGGCGTTGGTCCATAATACCCCAATACAACCTACTCAGTATTGAGGAGATAGTAATTGGCCTGTAGTTAGCCGCTACTGAGGGATCCTTGCCCTCTTTGAGCAACAGCGTTGTTCTATTGCAGCGCCATGCGCTTGGCTGTTTCAGTGCCAGCATGATTACGTTAAAGATCGCTTGGAGGATGTATCCTCCCTCATTTCTCATCAGATCTCCCTTGCGGAGTCCATCAGGCCCGGCTGCCACCCTCAGCAGTGTAGACCTGAAACGCTTCAGAACCTCCGCACTGGAGATAGGGTGTAGAATTTCCGCTGGGTTATATGGCACCGTGGCCCCTCGCTTCTCCTGTTCAACATCACATCGACCGGGCTTTCCCCACAGCCCTTCGTAGAGCTCCTTGACGCTCTCCACTGATGGACTCACCGATTCACCTGTATCTTGCGCTTGAATGTCCATACCCTCTCTTACCATTTTAGCGAGCATAGCGGGGTTGTTTTTATATAACTCTTGCGTAAGGGCATAGGCTCGGGCTTTGCGTTCGCTTCTACCCGAGAGCCCTTTCCTCCGACTCCGATGCTTCCGGGAATTACCACCTTTCTTCCCAGTTGCAGGGGCGTGGAACAAACTGACCACCAGCTCGTAAGCTGCGTCTACTTCCACCTGCGTTATTGCCTGACCTTCACTCTTTGCCGTCAGGAGCTCGATAATATGCCGTTGTACTTCCAGCGTTTCCTTGGGCTCACTACTCTTGAGCTCCTTAAGCACAGCCGCAATGCTGGCTTGCCTCCAACTCATGGTTGACGTAGACTCCTCAAAGCTGTAAATATCGCCTGGTGTCTCTTCCGCATCCAGGAAAACATCCTCGTTCTCCTCTGCATCAACAAAAACCTCGTCGACCCCTAATGGTGCACCGCCCACTTGATGGTCCTCTTCCTTGACAGCCTCTTGATTAGAAAGTGTACTACTGAGGCGTTGTTCTCTCCATCTTTTGTAACACGACTCATTTCTTTTGTCCCTTATTTGCTTCAGGGTTTTCTCCGGCATAAACGGAACCATAGCTCTCGCTATGTTCCTCTCGTCCATGAGCTCCACTTCGAGTTCGAGCATCCTGCTGATATCTTCGGCAGAAAAAACTCTGCCCCGTCTTTGTTCATTTACCTTCGGAGCTGTTTGCTCTGATCTCAATCGGTTCCTTGTTACCGGGTGCGCCAGCCTTTGGTGTTGCGACAGCCCTCGTTGTGAAGTGAAATTTCTGTCACACTCCGGGCAGTCGAACCGGCCCTGCTTTAAGGTTCGCTGCCCCTCATTCATCCTGGCTGCTGGGCACTTTGGCAGGTGGCATGCAGCCGCATGGTACGACGCATACGACTTGCCACACCATTCACATTTATATCTGACGCTTAGGTGAGGGTGCACTTCCTCGATATGCCGGGCCTCATCTTTGATAGTGAGAGCCATATATTCGCCCACTCCGGCGCAACTTTCGCACCGTCTTCGATTGAAGGGGAGCGATAATTCACAGACCTGTATCTCTTGCCTTGGTTGTCTTCGAATAGCCCCCTGGCCGTGTTCCAGGGGAATGGGGCCGTGTTCCCCATCGTTCGAGACCAGTGTTTCTTGCCTTGGTTGTCTCCGTATAGCCCCCTGGCCGTGTTCCAGGGGAATGGGGCCGTGTTCCCCATCGTCCGAGGCTTTGCCATTTCTATATTTAGCGACTTTAAAATAAGCCAGCCGGGGTTGCTAGCCCGTGACCAGCTGTATTGCCCTGACGGGAGTGATACCCGCTGGCACCGGTCGGAACCGGCCGAGAGCCCAGGGTGTGCTCTCGTTATTACCCTGGCGGGAATGAACCCGCTGGCACCAGTCGGAACTGGCCGAGAGCCTAGGGTATGTTCTCGATGTTGTTGCCCTGACGGGAATGAAACCCGCTGGCATCGGTCGAAACCGGCCGAGAGCCCAGAGCATGCTCCCGTGTCGCCTGAACCCCGTTAGCTCCCCGGCAAGCCGGGTACCCAGCGGACACCGATCTTGGAGGTGGGGCAGACTTGGGACGCAGACAACAAGCTGCGCCCCCTTGTGAACGAGCAACTATGACTCCCATCCAGGAGGACCCGGTTCCCAGGCGGGTCTCCTCGCTCCCCCTGAGCCGGCCTAAATTATTGGTACAGCGCATGGCGGGTCGCGCGTATTTACCCTTCCATAGTCCGAAATAAGAAAACCGTCGGCAAAACAGTCCGAGTGCAGCCTTATAGCTTGCATAAATCTATTGCCAAAAGGATGTTATGTTTGACCCCGGCCAAGGGTTCCCTTTCCATGTAGAAGAGAATGAAAAGAAAGCGAAAATCAGAGCGCCCTACGCCCTTAAGAGAGTCATAGTTACTCCCGCCAAGCCGGTCGTGTATCGAGAAGCGCTCGGTGAAGATAGAGTATGCCAGAGGCTCTCTACCTTCGTTCTGACTAGCGGGTGCGTGGTGTAAGAAAGCTGGTCGTCTATCGAGAATCGCTCGGCGAAGACAGAGAGTGCCGGAGGCGCTCTACCTTCGTTTTGACTAGCGAGCGCGTTGTGGAAGAAAGCGGGTCGTCTATCGAGAATCGCTCGGCGAAGACAGAGAATGCCGGAGGCGCTCTACCCTCGTTCTGACTTGCTAGAGAGATGCGGGAATTCAGGATCGGTGCGGTCGGTCGAAACGTTGATCAGGAAATCGCATTTAGCGTTAAAAACGCTCGTCTTTTATACTCGTCGCGGCGGTGTTACGCAGTGGCGGGGGTAGCGACGGCGATCGCGAGCGCCGGGATGGTGCGGCGGAACGGTCGGAAAATACGGCGTCCCGACGCCGCGATCGCGTTCGGCGGTTTTCGGTCGCGGTCGGCACCGCTCGGCGCGTCGAGGCGGTTGCCGCGGCAAGTCCGTTCGCGGACTTCCTAATATTACATGCTAAGCGTTTAAAATACGGTGGGCACACCGTGCCCGTTCTTCGCCCGGCAGATGGTCGGCCGGGCGGCATCGGCAAGGTGTTAGGCCGGAATGATGCAGATTTGGGGATGCATCGTTACAGCTTTATTTGCATAGTCGACATTTCGTCAAAACTTCTAGGTAAAATATTTATCATCTCATTGATTTCAACTGGAATATTAACAATACTTCCTTTTAATGATAATTGTGGGTTAATAGCAAACGGTTGTAATGCTTTTATTTGCATAAATGGTATATATGGTGATACCATTCTTTCTTCAACCGCTGTCAAATCTGTTACGACCTTTGGCACATTATTGAACCTTAAATCTTCGTTTGCTGTTGTTTTTGGAAGCTGTCCTAATGTGACATATCTTTTACAAGTCTTACAAATATATTCCGATGAGTTATTGATAATTTTATTAATGAATTCATCAATATTCATTCTTATGCCAATCAACTTATTTCGTATTTTGGTAATACTAAAATGCTCTACAGATTTAAAAAAAAAACAAATTTTCACAACACACATACTATATCTGGTCCAAACTTTCTGTTTTTTTTAAATTTCATTATCAATACATTATGATAATGTTCAGTATTTTTAATGCCACTATTTATTTTATTCTGAACAGAATTGCTGTAGTTTTCTCTATGTTTGAAAAAATCATCTAATCTTAACAATCTTTTACTTTCAATATCAAAAATTCTTTTATTTGCGTTGTAGTTAAGATCTTCCCGTAACGTGCGCAAAACTTGTATTCTATCTCTATTTTTTATTTGTTCATTTATCTGGTAACTTGTTTCTTTTCTTTTAACTTTCATTCTTTCTACATTTTTCTCCTTTTCCGATTCTTTATATAATTGTTCTTTTCGAATGACTTTCATTCTTTCTACATTTTTCTCCTTCTCCGATTCTTTATATAATTGTTCTTTTCGAATGACTTTCATTCTTTCTACATTTTTCTCCTTCTCTGATTCTTTATATAATTGTTCTTTTCTAATGACTTTCATTCTTTCTACATTTTTCTTTTTCTCTAATTCTTTATATAATTGTTCTTTTCGAATGACTTTCATTCTTTCTACATTTTTCTCCTTCTCCGATTCTTTATATAATTGTTCTTTTCGAATGACTTTCATTCTTTGTAAATTTTTGTCTCTCTCTGCTTCTTTAAACACTTGATTTTGACGTTTATTTATTATTCTTTGCTGATTCCAGTCTCTTTCTTTCTTTTTATACATAGGTTCTTGACGTATTTGCGTCATGCGTTGTCTGTTTTTTTGTCTTTTGACTTCCTTGTATGACGAAGGATCTATTCGTATTCTTTTTACGCATTCTACTGCTTTTCCTTTTTCTTTACTTTGTTGTTGTATATTTTCTTTTATCATATTTTCAATTTCATCATTCTTTATATCACTGTCATTAGTTATTTTTTTATTAATAACATTTTGCGTATCGTCTTTATCAGTCGAAAAACAATCATATTCACGTTTACGTTTCATGTTTTTTTTTGTTCTTTTTCTTTATATTCTTTATCAGATCGTAATTTACGCATCAAAAGTTTATTGTCATTATTTTTTGAATTTACACTTTTTTTCTTTAATTTTGGCATTTTAATAGTTAAAAGTTTTTTAGTTGCCTTTTTTACTAAATATTTTTTTTTCTTATGCCAGTTCGCCTTGCGCAAAGCTGCCGATTTTTACAGGCGCAGAGCAGCCTTCTAAGGGTGCAAAGCAGCCTTTTAAGGGCGCAAAGCAGCCTTCTAAGGGCGCAAAGCAGCCGATTTTTACAGGCGCAGAGCAGCCTTCTAAGGTCGCAAAGCAGCCAATTTTTACAGGCGCAGAGCAGCCTTCTAAGGGCGCAAAGCAGCCGATTTTTATAGGCGCAAAGCAGCCTTTTGTATATGAATATATAAGTAAATAAAATAGAAAGACAAAGGGAAAGAGAAAGAAAGAAATATTACAGAGAAGCAAAGCAGCCAATTTTTACAGGCGCAGAGCAGCCTTTTGTATATGAATATATCTAAAAGTAAATGAAATAGAAAGACAAAGGGAAAGAGAGAGAAAAAAAGAAATATTACAGAGAAGCAAAGCAGCCAATTTTTACAGGCGCAGAGCAGCCTTCTAAGAGCGCAAAGCAGCCGATTTTTATAGGCGCAAAGCAGCCTTCTGTATGTGAATATATCTAAAAGTAAGTGAAATAGAAAGAGAGAGGGAAAGAGAAAGAAAGAAATATTACAGAGAAAAGTACAATAGAAAAGTATAGAGAGAAGTACAAAGTTCTAATATATCTAAAAGTAAGTGAAATAGAAAGAGAGAGGGAAAGAGAAAGAAAAAAATATTACAGAGAAAAGTTCAAAGAGAATTACAAAAAGAAGTACAAAAGAAAATATAGAGAGAAGTACAAAGAGACTACTTTATTGAATATCTGTATATATATATATATATATATATATATATATATATAATTAATAATATTATAAATGTATTAATAATCTTCTATATATATTCAATAAAGTGGTCTATTTACTGGGAACCATTATTAGATATGGATAGAAAAATATCCCGGAACCTGTCGTTATAGTCGAATATCCTGGAAACATATGCTGTCTCTGAATCTACCAATCTGTGATTGTCCTGGAAACTGCCAAATCATGTTTTTTTTTTTTTAGAACAAATAAGAATACATTTGCTTCATTTAAATAAAAGATAGAAAACAGTAAAAAAGATATTTTAAAAATATTTTCAATATTTAGGGGAGACCGGGGCTAAAACGTCTACGGGGTAAATACGTCTAATCAAATATCTCGGAACCTGTATATTGTGCGAACTTGCTATTAACATTGTAAACGCTGCTTATAGTACCCATGTGACCAACGGAGTTTCGGCAGGTTACCTGCCGTGTTATGATTTTTACGAGGGCAAACGTGTTTTCGAAAGGTGAAAGTTACATTTTCTGCGAGTGGAAATTTTGTAATATTTGCAATAATATTTGCTCTCCAAATCTCGAGATACGTGATTATAAAGAGTAATGCATGCTGAACACGAATCCAGTGTAGTTTTTTCATTATCGTTGATGTCTAATATTTCGTGGGCGATCAAACCTGAAACTTGTGTTTGGGGCTAATCGGTCAGTAAGCAGTCCGGGTGCATTTCCAAGGCATTTTCAGGCTCACTGCATATGGAATATGGATGAGACGGGAATTACAACCGTTCAGACACCGAATAGAGTCATCGGACGTCGAGGAGTGAAACAAGTCGGGCGAGTGACTTCTGCGGAAAGAGGAACCCTCGTAACTATTTTTTAATAATGTTTCGCATAAAAATTTTAATAAATTTTTATATTTTTCTCTTAAAAAACAATTATTGCATGTATCCTATTATTTTTTAGGATTAGATGTACGTATATGTATTGAAAATGCAGTGCAGACTGTTATACCCCGGCATTTTTGAGATTTCAATTTTTCCACCGTTGTCGTTTTTGCTCTATACCGGTTAAACAAAGCGACGTAGACAAAAATTTCCTATATAAATTTTGTAGCTAAAGGTTCACTCTTTACAGTGGTATACCACATTTAACTACAATTATTTATTTTGTTGTTAAAAATCGGCACCGAAAAAAAACGGACTGTTTAGCCCCGGTCTCCCCTACTATGTATTATAGTAGATATTAATAATACTTGTAATATGAATAATAAATACAAATAACAATTACAGATAAATATTACATTATATAAACATAATAATTTAAATAATACAATTTAATTTAATTATTCTGTTTTGCTACTGCTTAACATATATAATTCATTTATATATGAATGCCCAGAGGTATGTTCCGGGACTGTTTACGTTTTCTAAAATGTACAGTCCTGGAATATACACTCACATTTGTATAACAGATTTGAAAACTGTCCTGGAAACTGCCGTAGGCTTAAATTTTTTTCCAGGATAGTCCTGGAAAATGCCAAATGTCCCGGAATCTAACGATATACCATATAAAAGTCCCGGAACATACCTCCGGGCCTATTAATAGTTTTGCGATGCTTATATTATGTGTACCAAAAATTATCAATTTATATAAGGACCAATAGCCCCAATAGGTTGTAACTAACGATTTTTTGGTTATTTTCTGTTCCTATTGTCTGTTGCCTGGGATTGTGCAAGGGGCTTAAGTACCCGATAAATTTCTTTTTATATAAAAACATATATAAATATATATTTATATATGTTTTTATATATCTAAAAAATTCGAATAGTATAATTGGTTGGCAACAGGCAATAACTTTTTAGACGTTCATTAGTAAGCCTAAACAAACATCTCTACCAAGTTTCAAAACGTTTGAAATTATTTCTTTCAAATTTTTCATTTTGACTGGGCTATTGGTCCTTATATAAATTGATAATCTTGAAATTATTTCTTTCAAATTTTTCATTTTGACCTGGCTATTGGTTCTTATATAAATTGATAATCTTTGATACACATAATATAAGTATCGCAAAACTATAGTTATTAATAAACACAGTTTATTTTATTTATAAAAATGTATAGAGGCTGTCTTGAGGAAATAAATCAAATAATAAAAAGGCAATTAGAGCACGTTTTAATTGCTGCACACAATAAGTTTAGGATTCTTAACTAATATACGTGAGAGATTACGCATATCAGCTAAGAAATGTAAACTCATTTTATTGTATAAACTTTGAATTACGTATGTAATTTGCGTTAAATTTTATGTTGTTACATTGAGAATGACCCAAAAACAGAGTCAAAATGTTTATACTTAATTTGTATAATTATTAATATAATTCTACGGAAAGTTGCTGAAATTAATTAGTTCTTATTTTATGATGCATACAAGTATCGAAAAAAATAAAATTGCGTTTAATAGAAGACATTTGGTAATTTTATTTGAATATAGGTATAACAATTCGCATATAAAAAATCTGATGTCTAAATATATAACTTTTAAACATGCTTACTGCCTTAAAATAATACCTGACCTCACTTGCGCGTTGCAAATCAAATGATTTCTAAATCACGAATAATTACTAAAAATAAAATATCTATAGGGAAATATTCTCCCCCTTTCACGTGGAATCTATATAGAAGGGTTATTACGAACGATGACGAGGTTACTACGAAATAAATCTATGACTGTTTTACGGTGTGATAATAATTAATAATAAATTCGATTGGATGCATTTGTGCACATTGATGTATCTAAAAGAATTCGCTGTAGACTTCATTTTTGTTCTTTTTTGTTCCTTTTTGTTCTTTTTTGTTCTTTTGCACCAGATTATGTAACCATATTTTTATAACATCCCATATAAGGTCGCTGGAGGTTACAATACAACCAACACTTGGCCAATGCTACGGCATTCGATTATCGGCCAGGTTTTGTCAGCCAATGCTGGGCCAACACTTGCTGTCCTACCTAAAACCTGATCTATAAAGAATAATTCGGCGTTACGACAAAGCCAACGCTTGGCCAATGTTGGCAGCCGCACATCGCCCGACATTTTGTCAGACAGTACTGGGCCATCACTGGCAAATGACTGGCGGATAAACTATAAAAAATAATCCGGCGTTACGACGAAAACCAACGCTTGGCCAATGGTTGGCAGCCGCACACTGCCCAACATTCTGTTAGACAGTACTGAGCCATCACTGGCAAATAACTGGCGGATAACCTATAAAGAATAGTCTGGCGTTACGACGAAGACCAACGTCTGGCCGATGATTGGCAGTCGTACGTCGGTTAAAAATCTTTCCGCCAGTGTTGTATGTAATAAATCAAGTCATAGTTTATAAATTAATTTATAGTTTATTAACATTAAAGTTAAAGTTGATAATAAACGAAAAATGCAACACATAATAGCACAATAGTTTTTTAAGATTATAATCACTGATTTTAAACCGCATGTGTTTTTTATAATGCCACAAGGACCAATAACAAAATCTTTTATAAATATGTTCGAAGGGGACGCATAAACATGCGTTTCACAAAATATGCAGAAAAATAGTTGGATTCGATACTACTTCCCAAAAATAATTCGTCGTCTGGCATCGGAAAAATATTCGAGCGCCAAGTTTAATCCTTTCAAAAAATATTAATATCATATAAGTCTATTCCATTTTGTTCATAAATAATTCAATCATCGACGTGGAATATACCGTTGGTTCGTATAAATTATCAAAATACAATAATAATAAAAATAATTTTATTTATAAAAGAATTTGCGAAAATTTGATTTTTAATGGCCGCGTGATCGTTATGCGTACATTAATCAGATTTTGCACAACATGTAAAATATCACGCGTTTCTATTACCATGTTATAAAGTATAATAAACTAAATTCAGTTCGTATATAAGTTTCATCGAAAATTATGTCGACGCATTGTTGACTTATTTCTAACCTAATAATCCACGCAAAAAATAATATTTTGATAGCAAACTCTTTGGTAATTAACGCAAATTCCTAAGCAAGACGCGGTCTTCATCTAATTACACAGGCCCACAAAAAAAGAAAAGTTGTCTGCGCCATGGACTAGACCATGGTATTCCCATGTATTTTCGCCTGCTGAAACCGAATATGACCTCAGTTTTGCCCCTACACGTCAGGATTTTTTTCTACAGCCAAAAAAAAGGTGTTTCGTAGGGGGCAAAACACCTTGTTTTTGACTGTAGAAAAAAATCCTGACGTGTAGGGGCAAAACTGAGATCATATTCGGTTTCAGCAGGTGAAAATACATGGGAATACCATGGTCTAGTCCATGGTGCAGACAACTTTTCTTTTTTTGTGGGCCTGTGCACAGACTAGACCATGGTGCAGACAAAAGAAAAGTTGTCTGCGCCATGGACTAGACCATGGTATTCCCATGTATTTTCGCCTGCTGAAACCGAATATGACCTCAGTTTTGCCCCTACACGTCAGGATTTTTTTCTACAGCCAAAAAAAAGGTGTTTCGTGGGCAAAACATCTTGTTTTTGACTGTAGAAAAAAATCCTGACGTGTAGGGGCAAAACTGAGGTCATATTCGGTTTCAGCAGGCAAAAATACATGGGAATACCATGGTCTAGTCCATGGCGCAGACAACTTTTCTTTTTTTGTGGGCCTGTGTTATTGATACTTATTTTTCTTTAATAAACTACAACTAACAACAGGTATATGGCTTTTCACGCGTGTGTAAATACTGATGTTCTGCGAGTTCTCCTCGACGGAAAGCAAAGACAACATATCGTCACTTCTAAGAAAAATATTAGAATCGAAACTCTCTCTTAAGTATGCTCATATCCGACGCCATTCTCCAAAGACGCATAGCGATCACCAGAAAAATAGTTTCCCTCGTTATGTCTATTATGTTAGCACCAAGGTCTCAGAATATATAGCACGAATTGTCGTGGCGTACCTCCTCCTACTTGCATCATCGAGATTTCTTAAGTAACGTTTGATCAAGTATCAAGGCTTGTCAATTTACAAGATTTTACACATAGTTGATAATTGAGTGTCTTAAAGAATAGTACATTTTCCAAATTGTTATTGTAATCGCTTCAATTTGAATTAACGGCATTACTTGTTCTATTGAAACCTACATATTAATTTAATATACAATATAGGGTGTCTTTTTTCTATATACCTAATCTTCTTACCTCATGTAAAATTTGAACTGTACATAAATTCGATTGTCGACATTGTTGACTTAATTCTCGCAATAAATAAGTGCAAACGTTATCACATAAATCCGATTTCACTGTTCAAGAAATGTCTATAAAAATCTTATACAGATCTTGTAATTTCAAGTATTCCCTTGCTTTTTTAGTAAAATTGCATCGATTCTAATAATCTTGTTATCGCTTAATTAAACTACATTGTCGGGGTGATCACATTACAATACAAAGTTGTTAACGCTGATGCGTGATACAATGAGATATTATTTCTCTTTATAAATATATGTGTTATGACTTTGAAGAACACAAGTTATCCAATTTTCGTTTCTCTTGTATTTTAAATGTTTTCTCTGATTCTAGTTCAGCCAATCTGTTAATAATTTGCGTAAGAGGTTTGTTAGGTAATTTTACAAGTTTCTTAAAAATGCCTATGTAACTTTTACCCCAAAATGCGAACAACTCGCTCAATGGCATTTTGAAATGTTTTACATCGTCAGTTAAATGGATTAGATAATGCATATTTAATACTTGGATCTGTGCTCCATATAAAGATAGTAATAAATAAAAAAATTTTCTTAATAATTTGTTGGCGTAATCACAATGTAACGACGTAACGTTCTGTTTGTTTAGAATACGACACGCTACAAATAGGAGTAAGAAATGTCTGTAAAAATCGTTAGGAAGAATATCGTTCAACACTGTTGAACTGCAATACAATAAGAAGAATCTAAATTGTGTCGCTTTCCATCGAGATATTATATTTATATTAAACTTCTTACGTTGAAATTCGCACGGTATATCTAGACTGATTGAATTCATTATAATCTCTCAGACGCCGTATCTGATGTCTTTTGAGCCCTGCAACACTTTTTTTTATTATCAATTTTTCCAACACATTTCTTATTACACCAAGATATAACAGGTGCATAGAATCGATAATCACAGAATTTATTATATTAAATTATAGCAATTATAACAATATTGAATTTATATCGCCTTTATGATGTTGCGGCTGTTCTCGGTTTTCGAAGGATATATTCTTTACTACGATCTTTACAGTTCTTTTCAGGATACACTCTTTAATCGCACGTTTCTGTCCTACCGTTATGCCCCTAGTTGCATCTTTCACATGCATAAAATGCATTATGAGCTTTACAATTTTTGATAAATGCTCTCGCGGGAGCATCAGCTATAATGGCACAAATTTTAAAGGAATATCTTTTTCCATGTAATTCTACTCCATTATTTATTAAGCTTGTAGCTTCCTCGACAAAATCATGAAGATAAGTATTACTACTTTGAGGTTTGAAAAGGGCGCAGTGTGGTCTGGTGAGAAAGCGCCAGACTCATAATCCCGAGATACCGGGTTCGAGTCCACCTGATCACAGGAATTTTTTTCCACCAGCATATTCCAGACTGCGTTCCGCCGCACGAGTGGGGCTCGTGCGGAGAAACGGTGCCATCGTAGGCAATTAATTAAGACCCCCAAAAGCTTGGGACTAAAGTACCTAAAGACACCAGGATTTTGGAAAAGTGCTAGGGTGACAGACCTGATAAACCTGGTACTAGGCTAAGGGCTGGCCCCAAAAACACCTAGCAAAGGAAGAGCGGGAGGTACAAAGGATCTTAGGATCTAGGTACCATTAGGGGGCTCAAGTAGAACCCCCCGCTTACTACTACTACTACTACTACTACTACTACTTGAGGTTTGAAATCTCCACAATAAATGGCGGCGACAAAAGGTCTTACAACAATTTGTGAGTTATTGTAAATTTGCATTCCATCGATATGAATAAAAACAGAAATGTTATTTTCGTGATACACATTGGCTAAAATGATTTTTTCTAATCCCTTCTTTATACCTAAATACATGTACGCACCTTCAGTTTCCCGATTACTATTCATTACTTGTAGCTTTCGATGATGCGCAGTGCCTAACAAAATTTGAGCTGTTTTAGGTAATGATGTGTGCCCCTCTTCCCTTAATACTAATAATAATTCGGTTACCACATTCAGTCTCAAAGTATCTAAATTTTTTAACGTCCGCTCTAGAATTTTATCGTTAATTCCTCCCTCAGATTTTACTGTGTCTTGAAAGAACGCAAACTCATCGTCACTAACAATTGCCAATTCGTTCTCATCTATCTCTTCTTCTGTATTTATGGCATTATTAATTGCATCAATATTCACTTCATTAGTATTTTGAATGACTGCTGCACCATTTTCGTCAAAACTGCTTTTATTTTTGCGCTCGCTTTGTCTCCTCTTCAACTCTCGATATTTCTTTACTCGATAATAAGGCATATTTTACCTACATTCCAACTACAATTGATGCGATAAGAAAAGAGCTGACATAAACGAGAAAAAGTACTTAACCTTATTTCGCTAGATAATATATAATGAAGTGAACACTGATTTACAATTGATAATGCCGTAAATATATGTAGAAGAAGAAATAGATGAAGACGAACTTCCACTTGTTAGTGACAATAAATTCACGTTCATTCAAAACGCACTGGAATCTTTTATTTGGAGAGAGAAACTTTTATTTTAGAATAGACATATGTTATTTTATTAATATTTTCCGCGAAGATCGCTAAACTTTAAGCTTGGACATTTGTTTATGTTTAGACAACGATATATATTTTAGATACTTTTGGAAACAAGTGTCGTATTCTAAACAAACAGAACGTACAGGGACTTTGTCGTAGTCGCCAAGATATCCGCTCTTTAGTTTCTGTGTGGAGCGTGGATTCGTTCGCAAGATAAGAATAGCACCAAAAACTCCGCATAAAAACTCATAGAAAAGTAATTTCGGTCAAATAGTCTAGAAATGGGATGTACCCCCTTGTTGTAATTTATGATCTCCAAATCAAAAATCCCAATTGGCACAACCTTCGTCCGGACAGATTTTCTGCTATAGCTGTTTGAAAACGGCAATATTAGATTAACATACACTGGACATCGACTAGTTCGACATTACAACATGTAGAAATATACGTGCATGTTGGTGTATGCGTGTGTGCGTGCGTGAGTGTGTGTGTGTTTGCGCGAGTGTGTGTGCGCGCGCGCGTGCTCGCGCGTGTGTGTGCTCGCGTGTGTATGTGAGTGTGGTAATGTGTATCCACACGTGAGTGTGCGTGTGTGTTTTACAGGTTTTACTGCGCTGTTGCTCCCCAGTTAGCGTTATCCAGGATCACTCACTCCCTCGTTTACTCGCTCATCCGCTCATTCGCTCACTCGCTCACCCACTCGCTCATTCGCTCGCTCGCTTGCTCGCTCATTCGCTCGCACACTTGCTTACTCGCTCACTCACTCACTCACTCATTCCCTAGTTAAAGCTAAGTGCGGGAAACAACAGCACAGTAACACACACATACACAGGCATACCCGCCCACTCACCCACTAACCCAGTCACCTACCCCCCTCTCTTTCTCTCTCTCTCTCTCTCTCTCTCAATCTCTCTCTCTCTCTCTCAAACACGCACACACACTCGCGTGTGCATACACATTACCACACTCACATACACACGCGAGCACGCACACACACAGGCGCGCGCACACGCACACACACAAACGCACGCTCGCACGCAGACACACACACGCACGCATACACCAACATACACGTATATTTCTATATGTTGTAATGTCAAAATAATCGATACATTTCCAGTGTATGCGAAATCTAATAATGCTTTTCAAATGGCTATAGATATAAAATCTGTCCATGCAAGGGTTGTACCAATTGGAACTTTTAATTAAGAGATTGTAAACTATAATATACACAATTTTTAACCAATTTGACTAAAACTACTTTTGGATAAGATATTGTGCGGAGTTGTTTTAAATGAATATTTTTTCCATGTAATTCCACATCTTATTAAGCTTATTAAATTAGAAAATATTATGAAAATTGCGATAATAAGCAGTAATACGACGGTATTACTATTATAACATTGCAATTCAGGATGGTAGTAGCAGCTGTTAACTCTTCAAAAAGAAGTATATTGTACGATGTAAAGAAAAACTAACAAGTTGAAACTTGTGGTAAGAAACAGTAATACGATGGCAATGCCGAATGATAATATCAACGATATTAAAACGAAATTAGAAGTGGTGTTTCCTATTCGGACGATAGAAGATTTTTTATTATTTGAAGAGGCGATTAGTACATCAGAAGAGAAGAAGAAAGCTTTGGTGACTAAAAATATTGAAATAACACTTGATTACTTTATACACTATATAACTTATTTTTGTTTATAGATTAAGTGGAATCAAATTTTGATATTTGGAGAAACGTGCATCAAGAAATGTGTGCAAAGGATAATGACATCAACGCTGTCAAAAACCGTCAAAAGGGAATATTCAGCCTATGGGAGGCAAACCCACGAGAAAGGGAAACGTGATTTTAGTAAGACGCAAACGTATTCATCTATAAACAGAAATAAGTTATATAGCGTCTAAAATAATCAGGTGCTATTTTAATATTTTTACTTACCAGAGCTTACTTTCTTCTTCTCTTCTGTTAGATTTGAAACAACTCGTTAGTTTTTTCTTCACATCGTACAATATAAATTTTTTAGCAGAGTTAATAGATGCTACTACAATAAACACTTGATTACTTTATAACTATAGTTAATTAATAATGGACTGTCTTGAAGAATATTATATTTTTCCTGATCACTTTAATTCGAATTAACTACGTTATTTGTTCCATTTGAGATTTACGTAAATTTAATATGCAAAAATATAGTCTTGTTTGTCCGTATAGCTAACTATTATTATTCACAGAAAATTTGATTCATTTGTAAGCCTCATCATCGAGAATTAAGTCGACATTGTTTATTTATTTCTAACTTAATAATGCACACGGAAGTAACATTTTGGGAGCAAACTCTTTCATAATGAACGCAAATTTCTAAACAATATGCGCAATCTTTATCTAATTACTTTTCTTTTGATAAACTATAACTAGCAGCAGGTATGCGACCTTTCGTGTGTGCAATACTGATGTTTTGCGGGCTATTTTTGACGGGAAGATGTATCGTCGCTTCCAAGAAGTCCTTCCAAGTACTCCTTCCAATCTATTTTGGATCTATTTTGGCTTATGTAAATTCCTCTGCAATCCTTAATAATATAGAAATAAACTTTAATTTAATACGGCACTAGCAATCTCATGCCACATTATATGAATTAAAAATTAAATTTGAAAACTAAACTACATTGATTTTGTTTGAAATAAATTTATATAATCAATCACGGTCACCTATTTACAAACGAGACGTATACCACAACTATGCCTTGCAGCCTTGGGAATCTGTCTGCGATTGTCCGTTCTCCTGTACGATCTTTACTGTCGCATCTTGCCATGCATGATCTTTGCTCGATCTTGAAGGTCACCAGCAGAAGCTAAAAGATAATCCGTTGTTTCTGAATAAATAGATGTGTTTCTTATAGATGAATTAGGCTGCTCTAAAAATGCTTTCAAGCGCATTCCTATCCTCTCCTTTCTTTCAATAAAGAAAGAAGGAGAAGAAGAATGCTTAAAAGCATTTTCAGCATTAAGTGGACCGCAATATTAATTATTTCTAAATAATAATACGCAGGGTAAGTTTTATTTCATGTACTACCTTTTTATTTTAATGTGCTTACGATTTCCAGTTAGTGACACAATTATTATTCAGTTTTTATTCCTCATTAGATACTAAACAAAGACAGAATGATACTTGTGCTGATTTATGTCGCTAAATGGAAAACGCAATCACATTAAAGTAAAAAGGTGGAACACGAAACAAAACCCATCGTGTACTTTACCTATACTAATCTTCGTAGACGCCTTCGTACAGCACACACAATTTTTTGCAGAAGATCTCCGGGGAGAAAGGAAGAATACTACTCTTATCACTACTTAACCTTGAAAACGTAGGTTGCGAACCGTTTCAACACGGCGGTGGCTGTGTTCGGTGGAGATAACTGCGTTTCATATAGACACTTACAGACGTAAATCCGCTTTATGTTTTTGGCTGAAAATGTACGAGTAAATACCATCAGAATCACAAATTTTATAACACGTTTTTTCCGCCGAACGAAACTATTATCGAAACCGCGATCGTGAAACTCGCCGCGGACGCGAAGTCCGCAGTTCCGCGACTTTCGCGGCGTCGATTAATAAAAAGCATCTTGTACTTTACCTACTAACCTTCGTAGACGCCTTCGTACAGCACAATTTTTTGCAAAGGATCTCCGCGGAGAGAAAGGAAGAATCTTTGATGCTGCTATCCGGCTGCTTTCCGATATTCTTAACACTACTCTTATTACTAATCTTAGAGTTAACCTAATCTATTACGAACGATTTTGACACGGCGCGGCGGCACTAAACACAGCTATTTACAACAACTGCGAAATGGCGCGAAACTCACCGCGGAATGGCGCGGAATCCGTGGCTGACGCGGCTGCCGCGGCTGCCGCGGCTCCGCGGCGCGGATTCGCTCGTCGTTTTATCTTATTAGCCAATCGAAAGCGCGGAAAAGCCCGCGCAAGACTATGCGCGTTTTCGTGAATCGGATTCGCGAATCGTGCATTTGTATACCATTCGTGCTACGCACACATGGTATACAAATGCACGATTTGCGAATCACGAACCACGAATCGCGCATAGTCTGGCGCCGGCTTTATGTATGTAATAAAGAAATTACATAATATTTATTATAAATATGCAATAACATACATTTGTGTTTTACATCCTTTAAAGCGAACATTTCTTCTTTATCTTCCAAAAATTGTGTGCCAACAAAAATTCCAACCTCTTTTGATGAGATGGGATAATTAAAAGCTTCGCACGGATCAGCTAGTGGATATCCTAATATATACAAATCTTGTAATTTCAATGTATTTTCGGTATTCCCTTGTTTTTTTAGTAAAATTGTATCGATTCTAACAATTTTGTTATCGGTTAATTGAACTACATTGTCGGGTTTATCACATTTCAATACAAAGTTGTTAACGCTGATGCGTGATACAATGAGATATTCTTTCTCTTTATAAATATATGTGCTATGGCTTTGAAGAACACAGTTATCCAATTTTCGTTTCTCTTGTATTTTAAATGTTTTCTCTGATTCTAGTTTAGCCAATCTGTTAATAATTTGCGTAAGAGGTTTGTTAGGTGATTTTACAAGTTTCTTAAAAATGCCTATGTAACTTTCACCCCAAAATGCGAACAACTCGCTCAATGGCATTTTGAAATGTTTTACATCGTCAGTTAAATGGATTAGATAATGCATATTTAATACTTGGATCTGTGCTCCATATAAAAATGGTAATAAATAAAAAAATTTTCTTAACAATTTGTTGGCGTAATCACAATGTAACGACGTAACGTTCTGTTTGTTTAGAATACGACACGCTACAAATAGGAGTAAGAAATGTCTGTAAAAATCGTTAGGAAGAATATCGTTCAACACTGTTGAACTGCAATACAATAAGAAGAATCTAAATTGTGTCGCTTTCCATCGAGATATTAAATTTATATCAAACTTCTTACGTTGAAATTCGCACGGTATATCTAGACTGATTGAATTCATTATATCTCTCAGACGCCGTATCTGATGTCTTTTAAGCCCTGCAACACTCTTTTTATTATCAATTTTTCCAACACATTTTTTATTACACCAAGATATAACAGGTGCATAGAATCGATAACCACAGAATTTATTATATTAAATTGTGGCAATTGTAACAATATTGAATTTATATCGCCTTTATGATGTTGCGGCTGTTCTCGGTTTTCGAAGGATTCTTTACTACGATTTTTACAGTTCATTTCAGGATACACTCTTTTAATCGCACGTTTCTGTCCTACCGTTATGCCCCTAGTTGTGCATCTTTCACATGCATAAAATGCATTATGAGCTTTACAATTTTTGATAAATGCTCTCGCGGGAGCATCAGCTATAATGGCACAAATTTTAAAGGAATATCTTTTTCCATGTAATTCTACTCTATTATTTATTAAGCTTGTAGCTTCCTCGACAAAATCATGAAGATAAGTATTACTACTTTGAGGTTTGGAATCTCCACAATAAATGGCGGCGACAAAAGGCCTTACAACATAATTTGTATGGAAAACTTTTATTACAATTGGCCACACTTGAATTTGTGAGTTATTGTAAATTTGCATTCCATCGATATGAACAAAAACAGAAATGTCATTTTCGTGATACACATTGGCCAAAATGATTTTTTCTAATCCCTTTTTTATACCTAAATACATGTACGCACCTTCAGTTTCCCGATTACTATTCATTATTTGTAGCTTTCGATGATGCGCAGTGCCTAACAAAGTTTGAGCTGTTTTAGGTAATGATGTGTGCCCCTCTTCCCTTAATACTAATAATAATTCGGTTACCACATTCAGTCTCAAAGTATCTAAATTTTTTAACGTCCACTCTAGAATTTTATCGTTAATTCCTCCCTTAGATTTTACTGTGTCTTGAAAGAACGTGAACTCATCGTCACTAACAATTGCCAATTCGTTCTCATCTATCTCTTCTTCTGTATTTATGGCATTATTAATTGCATCAATATTCACTTCATTAGTATTTTGAATGACTCCTGCACCATTTTCGTCAAAACTGCTTTTATTTTCGCGCTTGCTTTGTCTTCTCTTCAACTCTCGATATTTCTTTACTCGATAATAAGGCATATTTTACCTACATTCCAACTACAATTAATGCGACAAGAAAAGAGCTAACATAAAATAGAAAAACTACTTAACCTTATTTCGCTGTCTAATTAGCAAATCACTCGTAGAGGACCTTGTCTTATTGTTAGTCGCCTAGATGTTCGCTTTACTTGTCGTAGCGCGTGGATTCGTTCGTAAAGAAATGCAAAAAAACGGCCGATTTCGTCAACAATCCTTGAAACACGTCCGAACATGTTCGCCGGCCTCTCACATTCGAGAACAAGTGAAAATCTTGCAGATGCGCGCGTGGGCGCGCCCGAGATAATAGAAGCGCTTTTAATAAAAATAATACTAATTAAGTGAATACTGATGCAATTGATAATGTCGTAACGTAAATATAGAAGAAGAGATAGATGAGGACAAATTTCCACTTGTTAATGACGATAAATTCGCGTGCTTTCAAAACGCACTAGAATCTAAGAGAGGAATTAACGATAAAATTCTAGAGTGGACGTTAATTATTATCTTTATATGGAGAACAAACGCAAGTATTACATATTTATTTGATTTATTTAGCTGACAATGTAAAAATTTTCAAAATACTATGGAGCGAGTCATCCACATTTTGGGGTAAAAGTTACATAAGCATCTTTGTAAAATTACTTAACAAACCTCTGACGGAAATTATTGACAGATAATTGTCTGAAATAAAATCACTGATTCGAGTATTCACTGGCTGATCCACGCAAAGCTTTTAATTATCCCATCTCATCGAAAGAAATTGAAATTTTTGTTGGCGCACAATTTCTGCAATATAAAGAAATTTTCGGTTTAAAAGACGTACAATACAAATGTATCTTATTGCATATTTATAATAAATCCCTTAGGAAAATTTACTTAAAAAAACTTAAAATAAACTAGAAAGTTTACCAAAGAAATTACTATTGATAAACTATTGATAAACTATTGATAAACTAGAAGTGATTTCGAACCAAACTTTAAGTATTTCTATAATATACTTTAAAGGTTACTTTAAGTTAACTCATGCAATTACTATTAATCACCCCAAAAAAAATATTCTGTCATTTAGTGGCTCCCGCTTGATTTTAGAGGATTTTCCTCTGAAATACGGTCTCAAAAAGATATTTTAAAATCTAGAGGAATATCCTCTAACCATGAGACACTAGACTTAAGATTGCAGTCCTCTTAATACTAGAGGACACTGATTTCCGATATTCACCCGGAATAAAAAAAAATTATTTATTTCGAAATTTTATTACTATTTTATAACTAAATTTGTTTCTTAAGATGCAGTCTATGATTATAAATATTTTCTCGTATTTGAAAAACACACTTACCTTGGTGGGATTCGAACTCGGGACCTCTGGATCGTGAGCCAACTGCCTTACGTGGTAGACTACTTCTTAATTTGATGTAAGTGTTATATATAGTCTACATATGTCATAACCAGCGCAAATATATAATTTTCCAAAAATCATCTTAAGAAACAAATTCAGTTTAAAAAGAGTAATAAAATTTTGAATTGGATATATGATATAATATTTCTTAATGTCTCGTGTGGTGCAAGTGTGGTGAAAAAGGGAACTTGTCTTTTTAAGTATACTGTTGAAACAACACGCATAAGTTAAAATCAGCTTTAAGTATTACCTTTATAAAAAGTAAATTTAAAGTATATTTATAAGTATTACGTTTGTTAAAAGTAAATTTAAAGTATATTTGCGACTTGCTTATAAAGTTTTTATTGAGGTTAATAACTTAAAGAAAACTTTACGCTCGGCTGTCAGTATACTATTAGTCTACTATTATACTATTAGTATACTATTATTACGGCTAGTATACTTTATAATACTTTAAAATACTTTAAGTAACTTTAAAAAACTTTAAGTAAATTTTCCTAAGGGATATGTAATAAAATACATTACGTAATTTCCTTATTGCATATAAAGAAACTCATGGAAGCACGTGAAATGCGCATGTAAACGTATGTATTCTTACGCCTTTCCGCGCATTTTATTGACTGATTGGACAAGACAACGAATCGACGCCGCGAAAGTTGCGGAACTGCGTACTTCGCGTCCGCGGCGAGTTTCACGATCGCGGTTTCGATAATGGCTTCGTTCGACGGAAACAACGTGTTATAAAATTTGTGATTCTCATGGTGTTTACTCGTACATTTTCAGCCAAAAACATAAAGCGGATTTACATCTGTAAGTGTCTATATGACAACGCAGTTATCTCCACTGAACACAGCCACCGCCGTGTTGAAACGGTTCGCAACCTACGTTTTCAAGGTTAAGTAGTGATAAGAGTAGTATTCTTCCTTTCTCCCCGGAGATCTGCAAAAAATTGTGTGTGCTGTACGAAGGCGTCTACGAAAGTTAGTAGGTAAAGTATAGGGTGCCTTTTATTAATCGACGCCGCGAAAGTCGCGGAACTGCGGACTTCGCGTCCGCGGCGAGTTTCACGATCGCGGTTTCGATAATAGTTTTAAAACAACCTTCGTTCGAAACGCGGATCTAGCTCGCGGCTGGGCCGGGTTCGAAGGAGGTGCGGAGGAGCGGACGCGCGGTGAGGTTTGGCAAAATGAAGTGTATCGTGGTTCGCAATAACGTAACAGAGTTTATTCTATAATGAACGGGCGCGGTATTTACAACGGGTTGAGAATACAGTGGAACGGTCGCGGTATGTACAATGGTGCGGTAAGCGCAGGACACAGAGTCAGGGCGCACGCGGGGTGCGCGGGAATGCACGTGTGGTGCGATCGCCCGTCGTGAAACTCGCCGCGGACGCGAAGTCCGCAGTTCCGCGACTTTCGCGGCGTCGATTAATAAAAGGCACCCTATACTTTACCTACTAACTTTCGTAGACGCCTTCGTACAGCACACAAAATTTTTTGCAGATCTCCGGGGAGAAAGGAAGAATATTACTCTTATCACTACTTAACCTTGAAAACGTAGGTTGCGAACCGTTTCAACACGGCGGTGGCTGTGTTCGGTGGAGATAACTGCGTTGTCATATAGACACTTACAGATGTAAATCCGCTTTATGTTTTTGGCTGAAAATGTACGAGTAAACACCATGAGAATCACAAATTTTATAACACGTTGTTTCCGTCGAACGAAGCCATTATCGAAACCGCGATCGTGAAACTCGCCGCGGACGCGAAGTACGCAGTTCCGCAACTTTCGCGGCGTCGATTCGTTGTCTTGTCCAATCAGTCAATAAAATGCGCGGAAAGGCGTAAGAATACATACGTTTACATGCGCATTTCACGTGCTTCCATGAGTTTCTTTATATGCAATAAGGAAATTACGTAATGTATTTTATTACATATTTATTATAAATATGCAATAAGATACATTTGTATTGTACGTCTTTTAAACCAAAAATTTCTTTATATTGCAGAAATTGTGCGCCAACAAAAATTTCAATTTCTTTCGATGAGATGGGATAATTAAAAGCTTTGCGTGGATCAGCCAGTGAATACTCGAATCAGTGATTTTATTTCAAACAATTATCTGTCAATAATTTCCGTCAGAGGTTTGCTAAGTAATTTTACAAAGATGCTTATGTAACTTTTACCCCAAAATGTGGATGACTCGCTCCATAGTATTTTGAAATTTTTTACATTGTCAGCTAAATAAATCAAATAAATATGTAATACTTGCGTTTGTTCTCCATATAAAGATAATAATTAACGTCCACTCTAGAATTTTATCGTTAATTCCTCTCTTAGATTCTAGTGCGTTTTGAAAGCACGCGAATTTATCGTCATTAACAAGTGGAAATTTGTCCTCATCTATCTCTTCTTCTATATTTACGTTACGACATTATCAATTGCATCAGTATTCACTTAATTAGTATTATTTTTATTAAAAGCGCTTCTATTATCTCGGGCGCGCCCACGCGCGCATCTGCAAGATTTTCACTTGTTCTCGAATGTGAGAGGCCGGCGAACATGTTCGGACGTGTTTCAAGGATTGTTGACGAAATCGGCCGTTTTTTTGCATTTCTTTACGAACGAATCCACGCGCTACGACAAGTAAAGCGAACATCTAGGCGACTAACAATAAGACAAGGTCCTCTACGAGTGATTTGCTAATTAGACAGCGAAATAAGGTTAAGTAGTTTTTCTATTTTATGTTAGCTCTTTTCTTGTCGCATTAATTGTAGTTGGAATGTAGGTAAAATATGCCTTATTATCGAGTAAAGAAATATCGAGAGTTGAAGAGAAGACAAAGCAAGCGCGAAAATAAAAGCAGTTTTGACGAAAATGGTGCAGGAGTCATTCAAAATACTAATGAAGTGAATATTGATGCAATTAATAATGCCATAAATACAGAAGAAGAGATAGATGAGAACGAATTGGCAATTGTTAGTGACGATGAGTTCACGTTCTTTCAAGACACAGTAAAATCTAAGGGAGGAATTAACGATAAAATTCTAGAGTGGACGTTAAAAAATTTAGATACTTTGAGACTGAATGTGGTAACCGAATTATTATTAGTATTAAGGGAAGAGGGGCACACATCATTACCTAAAACAGCTCAAACTTTGTTAGGCACTGCGCATCATCGAAAGCTACAAATAATGAATAGTAATCGGGAAACTGAAGGTGCGTACATGTATTTAGGTATAAAAAAGGGATTAGAAAAAATCATTTTGGCCAATGTGTATCACGAAAATGACATTTCTGTTTTTGTTCATATCGATGGAATGCAAATTTACAATAACTCACAAATTCAAGTGTGGCCAATTGTAATAAAAGTTTTCCATACAAATTATGTTGTAAGGCCTTTTGTCGCCGCCATTTATTGTGGAGATTCCAAACCTCAAAGTAGTAATACTTATCTTCATGATTTTGTCGAGGAAGCTACAAGCTTAATAAATAATAGAGTAGAATTACATGGAAAAAGATATTCCTTTAAAATTTGTGCCATTATAGCTGATGCTCCCGCGAGAGCATTTATCAAAAATTGTAAAGCTCATAATGCATTTTATGCATGTGAAAGATGCACAACTAGGGGCATAACGGTAGGACAGAAACGTGCGATTAAAAGAGTGTATCCTGAAATGAACTGTAAAAATCGTAGTAAAGAATCCTTCGAAAACCGAGAACAGCCGCAACATCATAAAGGCGATATAAATTCAATATTGTTACAATTGCCACAATTTAATATAATAAATTCTGTGGTTATCGATTCTATGCACCTGTTATATCTTGGTGTAATAAAAAATGTGTTGGAAAAATTGATAATAAAAAAGAGTGTTGCAGGGCTTAAAAGACATCAGATACGGCGTCTGAGAGATATAATGAATTCAATCAGTCTAGATATACCGTGCGAATTTCAACGTAAGAAGTTTGATATAAATTTAATATCTCGATGGAAAGCGACACAATTTAGATTCTTCTTATTGTATTGCAGTTCAACAGTGTTGAACGATATTCTTCCTAACGATTTTTACAGACATTTCTTACTCCTATTTGTAGCGTGTCGTATTCTAAACAAACAGAACGTTACGTCGTTACATTGTGATTACGCCAACAAATTGTTAAGAAAATTTTTTTATTTATTACCATTTTTATATGGAGCACAGATCCAAGTATTAAATATGCATTATCTAATCCATTTAACTGACGATGTAAAACATTTCAAAATGCCATTGAGCGAGTTGTTCGCATTTTGGGGTGAAAGTTACATAGGCATTTTTAAGAAACTTGTAAAATCACCTAACAAACCTCTTACGCAAATTATTAACAGATTGGCTAAACTAGAATCAGAGAAAACATTTAAAATACAAGAGAAACGAAAATTGGATAACTGTGTTCTTCAAAGCCATAGCACATATATTTATAAAGAGAAAGAATATCTCATTGTATCACGCATCAGCGTTAACAACTTTGTATTGAAATGTGATAAACCCGACAATGTAGTTCAATTAACCGATAACAAAATTGTTAGAATCGATACAATTTTACTAAAAAAACAAGGGAATACCGAAAATACATTGAAATTACAAGATTTGTATATATTAGGATATCCACTAGCTGATCCGTGCGAAGCTTTTAATTATCCCATCTCATCAAAAGAGGTTGGAATTTTTGTTGGCACACAATTTTTGGAAGATAAAGAAATGTTCGCTTTAAAGGATGTAAAACACAAATGTATGTTATTGCATATTTATAATAAATATTATGTAATTTCTTTATTACATACATAAAGCCGGCGCCAGACTATGCGCGATTCGTGGTTCGTGATTCGCAAATCGTGCATTTGTATACCATGTGTGCGTAGCACGAATGGTATACAAATGCACGATTCGCGAATCCGATTCACGAAAACGCGCATAGTCTTGCGCGGGCTTTTCCGCGCTTTCGATTGGCTAATAAGATAAAACGACGAGCGAATCCGCGCCGCGGAGCCGCGGCAGCCGCGGCAGCCGCGTCAGCCACGGATTCCGCGCCATTCCGCGGTGAGTTTCGCGCCATTTCGCAGTTGTTGTAAATAGCTGTGTTTAGTGCCGCCGCGCCGTGTCAAAATCGTTCGTAATAGATTAGGTTAACTCTAAGATTAGTAATAAGAGTAGTGTTAAGAATATCGGAAAGCAGCCGGATAGCAGCATCAAAGATTCTTCCTTTCTCTCCGCGGAGATCCTTTGCAAAAAATTGTGCTGTACGAAGGCGTCTACGAAGGTTAGTAGGTAAAGTACAAGATGCTTTTTATTAATCGACGCCGCGAAAGTCGCGGAACTGCGGACTTCGCGTCCGCGGCGAGTTTCACGATCGCGGTTTCGATAATAGTTTCGTTCGGCGGAAAAAACGTGTTATAAAATTTGTGATTCTGATGGTATTTACTCGTACATTTTCAGCCAAAAACATAAAGCGGATTTACGTCTGTAAGTGTCTATATGAAACGCAGTTATCTCCACCGAACACAGCCACCGCCGTGTTGAAACGGTTCGCAACCTACGTTTTCAAGGTTAAGTAGTGATAAGAGTAGTATTCTTCCTTTCTCCCCGGAGATCTTCTGCAAAAAATTGTGTGTGCTGTACGAAGGCGTCTACGAAGATTAGTATAGGTAAAGTACACGATGGGTTTTGTTTCGTGTTCCACCTTTTTACTTTAATGTGATTGCGTTTTCCATTTAGCGACATAAATCAGCACAAGTATCATTCTGTCTTTGTTTAGTATCTAATGAGGAATAAAAACTGAATAATAATTGTGTCACTAACTGGAAATCGTAAGCACATTAAAATAAAAAGGTAGTACATGAAATAAAACTTACCCTGCGTATTATTATTTAGAAATAATTAATATTGCGGTCCACTTAATGCTGAAAATGCTTTTAAGCATTCTTCTTCTCCTTCTTTCTTTATTGAAAGAAAGGAGAGGATAGGAATGCGCTTGAAAGCATTTTTAGAGCAGCCTAATTCATCTATAAGAAACACATCTATTTATTCAGAAACAACGGATTATCTTTTAGCTTCTGCTGGTGACCTTCAAGATCGAGCAAAGATCATGCATGGCAAGATGCGACAGTAAAGATCGTACAGGAGAACGGACAATCGCAGACAGATTCCCAAGGCTGCAAGGCATAGTTGTGGTATACGTCTCGTTTGTAAATAGGTGACCGTGATTGATTATATAAATTTATTTCAAACAAAATCAATGTAGTTTAGTTTTCAAATTTAATTTTTAATTCATATAATGTGGCATGAGATTGCTAGTGCCGTATTAAATTAAAGTTTATTTCTATATTATTAAGGATTGCAGAGGAATTTACATAAGCCAAAATAGATCCTAAATATTCATAAGAGCAGAATCAACAAAGAATGATCCATCTAAATCATCATATAACTTAATACTTTATCAAATCTGCAAAAGTGCCGAATGCTGGTAATGATGCTGAATACTCGATGTTTTCTCCTATTATAATATAGAATGTGATTTGTCTAAGGTGACCGATTTAATGATTAGCAAAATTTGAAGACATGAAAAAATAATTTATACCGACATGTATAAAGTAGTATATTTTTTAGTTTTTTTTACAAAGGAGTACATTACACATATAAGTTCTGTTTTACAAACGTCGGCCAAATTTTAACCTTCGGTTAACTCACTCTTCCGTCTTCGTCTCTTTCTATTTGTCCCCCCAGAAAGAGACGAAGAGTGAGTCAACCGTAGGTTAAACTTTAATCGACGTTTGTGAAACTGGGCTATAATAGAAATGATTATGGATGGAGACGTTGAGGACATTTTCTGGAAAATTTTATTTTTTTAAATGGAGTAATATGATTTATGTAACATAAATAGAATTTTCTAGTCATTCTGTATTTAAAAATACTCAAATAAATTCGAAAAATTAATATACGTTTAGAGACATTTTATATAGATTGTGGTACTTTTCAGCATAAGGTATGAAATATCTCGAGAACTTCTAAAATTTTTCGACAACGTTACTTTAATCTCGCTCCGCGTGTACTTGACGCGAGACACTACCGTGTCTCTTGATACTTTTGCACGTAGAATGACGTATGAAATCAATTTTTGTAAAAAAAAAAACGGAGAAATCTTAAACAAAATTACGTTACATATTGTGGATTTATTGGTAGCAGTATCTAAAGATTTAGTATCACCGTTCATTTCTTTGTATATTGTACTACTAAAAATATCAAGGCAATGTTGTCAAAAATAGAACATGAAAACAGTTTACTAGATTCCATGTCTTACACAGAAAAGTGTCAGAATATGATGTTAAATATCTCAAAAATAATTGTTTGACGATTTTATCCCAATATTTTTATACGCAAAATAACAAGGGGAATCGATTTATGTTAAAATAATCATATACTTCCATTTAAAAAATGAAGTTGAATTTGAAATGTCCTTAACGTCTGCACTCATAAAATAATTGTTTCCTATCATGTCCCCCTTTGTACTGAACATCTCGGTATAAACTATTTTTTTATATGTTCTCAAATTTTGCTAATAATTAAATTGGTCACCTTATGCAAATCACCCTTGTATATTGAAATATTAAATATATACGTGCGCGCGTAAGCCTAATGTACATATTCTTCTTCATAACAGTTACCACAACTTTCTGTTTCACAATCCATTTTTATTGCAAAATATACTGATGGCTGATTCTCAAGAGGTAAGTACCGTTGATGCTCATGTTTTTAAATTAAATATTACGCACGCGTGTATTAATTTAATATATTTTTATTAGATGGCAAGGAATGAAAAGGAGTACTTGTACGCAGTTGTACTGTTTCTCCCCAAAAAAGAGAAAAACAATTTAATTGATCTAATTCCATATTCTTGGATCTTCACGGACGAAAAGGATATGTTTTGCTGTTATCCTGCAAACGAAGACTATCCAAAATTACCGCAATGGGTTGCTTCATTGCGCGCACCAGACAAAGACTGGGAACATTTTGATGTCGAAATACTTGCTTATGCACGTAAGTAAACATAAGTTGTGAAAAGTTTCCAAGAACCACAGGAAAAACATTTCATATAATAATTAAAATATTTCCATTGTAGGTAATATTAAACAAAACCAGCGTAGATTGAAACGCGCTTATAAAAACCTGGAAGTAGGAAGCTCGGACTGTGAGAATATTCCATGTAATGCAACGCCAGTTGTATTAAGTAATAAGGATTTAGAGAAGGAGCTCGATAACACGCCAATGATAATATCTCCCAACAGAAATGAAACGGTAAACAATGAACCCAGTCTTGATCAGACAATGCCGACGTCATGTGGAGAAAAGACATTAACAAATGGTAAATTTTTAGACTTATCTTTATCATGTTCTGTAGACAATTTCTTGTTTGAATAACGTACATATCACAATTCGTCACTCCTGTAAAGTATCATCAGTTGCATGAAAAAGATGTTTTTTGTTTGAGATAATTGTATGATAAATATATTAATATTAATATTTACACGTTGCACTTGTAATTAATATTTAGTTCATAGCACATAAGCAATTTGTTTGTATCAATAGGTTCTGAAGAAGATATTGCAGCACTTATTGATTTAGATAACATGTTTATTTCTGGTAAGATTAAAATGAAAGATGTTCCGGATTTAAAGAATTTATCTTTCAATTTGTATGAAATTTGGTGAATATGTTCGCGTACGTGAACATTTTTGTCAAATTTCATGAAAATTGGAGGATAAATCCTTTAAATGGAAGATATATCTTTATGGAATTGTACAGTCCAAAATAATAATAGAAACATAAAATATTTGAAATAAAAACATTTTTCAGGACATTTAAAAGAGTATCTCGATGAGAAATTCAGGCTAGTAGTAGCAGCTATTAAGTCTGCGAAGTATTTTGTATGATGTAGAAAAGAAAACTAACGAGTTGAAACTTGCGATAATAAACAGTAATACGATAGCAATGCCGAATGATAATATCAACAATATTGAAACGAAATTGGAAGTGGTATTCCCTATTCGGACGATAGAAGATTTTTTATTATTTGAAAAGGCGATTGGTACATCAGAAGAGAAGAAGAAAGCTTTGGTGAGTAAAAATATTGAAATAACACTTGATTACTTTATACACTATATAACTTATTTTTGTTTATAGATTAAGTGAAATCAAATTTTGATATTTGGAGAAACGTGCATCAAGAAATGTGTGCAAAGGATAATGACATCAACGCTGTCAAAAACCGTCGAAATGGAATATTCAGTCTGTGCGGGGAGGCAAACCCACGGGAAAGGGAAACGTGATTTTAGTAAGACGCAAACGTATTCATGTTTGAACGGTTAGTATTGTTTATATGTTGTTGACGAAACGTTTATAAAGTTATACCATAACAAATTACATAGAAATATATGAATGTGTTTTGCAGGCGTATTACAGGAAAAATTTGGTAAACACGGTGAATTATACAAACAATTGCCGAGCGTTATAAGTCGGTGGCTCTCCGGAGCTGCTGATAGGGAAGGAGGCCGAAAAACACGAAAGTCTTCGTGTGTCACCGAGTCATAATTTATATGATGTAATATAACGAGGTATTTTCACAATTTACCAATTCCTTCATTGCTTGATGGTGGTTTTATTTCATTCATTAATTAAAAATCTTTAATATTAAAGGGATAAACCGCTGAGGTCAACGTAAGCTTGCTGGATTCGCAAAGTGTTGATAAAACAAGCTTGATCAAACGTTGACAAATTTCAATGATGCAAGTAGGAATATCGGAGGTACGCCACGACAATTCGTGCTATATGTCCTGAGATTTCGGTGGTAACGTAACAGACATAACGAGGAAAACTATTTTTCTGGAGATAGCTACGCGTCTTTGGAGAATTACGTCGGATATGAGCATACTTAAGAGTTTCGATTCTTAGAAACGACGATGTGCTGTTTTTGCTTTCCGTCGAGGAGAACTCGCAGAACATTAGTATTACACACGCGCGAGAAGCCATATACCTGCTGTTAGTTGTAGTTTATTAAAGAAAAAGTATTAATAATTAGATGAAGACTGCGTCTTGCTTAAGAATTTGCGTTAATTACCAAAGAGTTTGCTATCAAACATTATTTTTTGCGTGGATTATTAGGTTAGAAATAAGTCAACAATGCGTCGATCTAATTTTCGATGAAACTTATACGAACTGAATTTAGTTTATTTTATTATACTTTATAACGTGGTAATAGAAACGCGTGATATTTTACATGTTGTGCAAAATCTGATTAATGTACGCATAACGATCACGCGGACATTAAAAATCAAATTTTCGCAAATTATTTTATAAATAACATTCTTTTTATTATTACTGTATTTTGATAATTTATACGAAACAACGGTATTCCACGTCGATAATTGAATTATTTGTGAACGAAATAGAATAGACATATGATATATTAATATTGTTTGCGAAGATTGCTAAACTTGTGCTATTATATATTGTGTGCTGTTATGTATTGCATATGTGTTGCGCAAAGTATTTTTCGTACTTTATTATTATTACTATGTTAATAAACTTTAAACTTTAAACATAAACTTATAAGCTGTGACTGATTTTTAGACAAATGGTAAATAATAACGACTCAGCCATGGTACATAATATCAACGTCAATAATAAACAAATCAAAATTATTTATTATTGACGTTGATATTATGTACCGCTGAGTCATTATTATGCCATTTTTTAGCCCCGGTTATCCTAATGTAATCCTGTACCGCACCAGTATTGTTTGCCGACGTTGGGACCAGTTGTTACCCGATGCTGAGACCAGTACTAAACCAGTAGTTCTACCAATGGTGCGCCGGTATGGAAATCTGGCACTCAGTAGTGGCTCAGTACTGAGCCGATAGTAATACCTATACTGGGGCAGTACCAATAGACAACGGCTGGGCCAGTACTGTCTGTCAGTATTGGGCCGAAGTTATCATCCGGTGCTGCGCCAGTACCGCGCCAGTAGTGTTGCAAGTACAGCGCCAGTACCTAAACTACCACAACCAGTACTGGCCCAATACTGGGCCGATTGTAAAACCCTGTATGGGATCTGGTTTCCTGTCTTTTAAGATATTATACGTCACTTTGGCTTTTTCTATTACTGGTAGAGGTGGTAATTTTCCTTTACGTAAATACTTTGAAAAATGCGTTTTTGCGTCTGTTATCTCTTCATTCGTCCATCGTATTTTCTTGTGATACGTTTTATGGCCTGAAATGCAAATATAGTCATTCATAAAAAAATGGTCGAATAAAATTATAATGTATATAATCTAATGATTATATCACAAGAAAATACGATGATCTCCGTTATCTCAAAATTTGCAAAAGTTATAGCAAACACGAACATTTCTAAAAAAATTCAAAAATTTTTTTTAAAAAGAATCTCTTTATCAATCATCGCCAAATTCAATACCAACCTTCCTTGAACGATACTCTATCGATTAAAAAAAAAACAGCTCGATATCTCAATATTTGCGGAAGTTAGAGCAACCACGGACATTTTTAAAATTATGTTATTAAAAAAAAATGGCAATTTTACCATTTAATAGAGCAAAGTTTTAGCTTTAAGAATCTGTTTTTAGAATTGCTGTACGAGGATTTTTTTGGAATTATAAGCAATCAAAGTCAAAATGTTTATTTCTTCTTCAATCCGCGTTAACTTAATTAAAAAAAAAATTTTTTTTTCAAGGAAAGCTTCAAGCTTTTACGTTAGGAAATCGAAAATTATTGCATTTTTTTTGTGCACGTAACAGGCCTACAAATAAGTGAGAGAAAGATTTTTTATTTTGTCAAACTCAAAGTTTTTTATATATAAAAATTATCAAACTCACAGAAACTAGAAAATAATAGTAACCTTTCGAAAATAGAGATTTTAATTTTTAAAATCATTTTTTAAAATTTAAATTTTGTTTCATTTTGTTTAATTCCTTCGCATAAACGGAATTTTGTCGAAACTTACGATAATTTACTCCGCGTAAACGAATGAATTATTGTTAGTTACCAGAAATAACACTCGCATAAACGTAGTATATAAACTTATATAAAATATATAAAACATAGATACTATTAGTTAATTGTTTGAAAGATATCTGGTCATTTTGTCATTTATCAGAAAATTCAAGTTTTGTAGTAGATTCTTTAATATAATGTTATAATCGTTCTCATTTATATGGTCAAATGTATAAAAATCTTTATTTTGACATTTCAGTTGTTCTCATATCTAGCTAGAATTATAATGAGAACATAATCCTATATATAACACATACCTTAAGGCACACAAACACGGTTAATCACAAACACACGGTTAAAAACCACAACAATAAATCGTATTAAAAACATAAATATTTAATATTTTTTATAAATCTGAAAGTTAGAAGGCAGAATAAATACTATAATTATATTAATGACTACGTTTATTGAATTAATCTCTTTTGATATATATATATATATATATATATATATATATATATATATATATTGTTGCGGCCCCAAGTAGTATTACGAAATAGATTAAGAAATACTGTTTAAAGAAAAGAATTTAATAATAAAGAAGAAAGACCGAGAATAACAATAAGGAACGCGACCGCGAAAGTCCGACAGAATTACGCAAGCCGAATCAGAACGAGATGAGTTGCGCGATCGGCCCACATACGATCGAGCAACTCAGCGATAACGAAGGACAGGACGAGGATACAAAAGGAAGCGACAAAAGGAGACGAGAGGGCAATGTGAGTCAGGGAGCAGACCAGTAACGGGCATCAAACGCGAATAACGATTGTAACGCAGAGTGACTATTAAACGTTATCCTTTATTCAAAAAGTGCTATTTAATTCCATCGACCCCGTACCCTCCGTGGACCAAAAGAATCCAAGTGACCCCTCGCAAAAAGGGGGCACAACAAATGGTGGCAGCGGTCGGATCCATTGGCAGGAAGACGGGAACGACAGCTGAAAAAGAAAAACAAGTGAATCAGTGAGGCAGTGCAACATCCTCAACGGAGACACGGCAGCCAGATTCAAAAGCAGCGGACAACACGGTAGCGGCCGACGAGGGACAAGCAAGCAGCGTAACCCGAGACGGCACCGACCTACCTCAACGAGGGCTCACCGACTGATAAAGCGGCACGAGCACCGACCAGCAACATGCGACTAGCGACCGTAATGTAAGTCGATTAAGCAAATTATGTAAAACGCAATTACCGTAGATGTCGGAAAACGAAAATCCACCTGCGGAACTAAACCAATCGTGGCTCCATAGCGGGACGTCACGACGAGCGCGTAGAAATAGACCGTTAAGCCCCGTGCAAACGACCGAAGAAGTCGTAAGCGATAATCGCGAAACCGTGCGTAGAAATTTAGACGCGTACTACTCAAGCGAAAGCGAATCGGAACCGGAATTACACCCGAACAGCGTAATCGAACGCGAACAATTCGACGATTCCGTTGTAATTTTAGACGCGAGAGTAATAGGACAAAATAACTGCCCCGACGAAGATAGACTCCACCCCTCACACGCGCACACACAATCCGAAGACGCGGACAGTACGACCAGTAGGCTAACACACAGACGAGAGTTTTCATTAACCTCGTATGATAGCAGCGTATTTAATCCGCACGAGTATTATTCTGCCTCGAGAAACGTGAACGTACTCGAGATGGCGGAAGCAACTAATAGCAACCACGACGCGAATAACGTAAATGACAACGCGCCGATAACTCCAGAAGACGTAGACGCAGAAATCAACCGCCTTAATAGAGTGTTATCTCAGAGGAGAACACCGGCGAATAATCGTAACCGAATTCCCGGATTACAACCGGACGATAGAGATGCCATTCTCGACGAGATATTAAATGGAATCCGCAACTTACAAGACCGCGTAAATCAACTAGAAACGGCGAATCCTGAACGCCGCGAATTTGTCGCGAGACGCGAGCCAAGTAACCTCCCGTTCGAAGTAACGTACGGACGAACGTCATACGATATCCGGAACCAAGCGGAACGCGCTATCGGATATCTACGCTTAAAAGAGGCACGAGATATGATACCCGAGTTCGACGGATCCTCGAGTAAGTTACAAGAATTCTTAAGCGCCGCGTCATATGCAATAAAAAACATAAATCCTATGGAAGAAGGAACGCTATTAGAAGCAGTATTATGCACAAAGCTAAAAGGAAGAGCGATGATAGATTTTCAAACGCGAGAAATAAGAGATTTCGCACAACTAAAGAAAGAATTAGAAGTTTGCTATCTGAGCCGCAAAAGCACAACACACTTACAACTAGAGTTCAATACACTCAAGCAAAAACCCGGAGAAAATGCAAGAGCATTCGGATTAAGAGCAGATAAACTAGCAATGGAGCTATACGACTCCATGATAGAGGGAAGAAATCACACGATAGAAAGCAAGCGAACTATATTAGAAACGATTCAACAACAGGCATTACAGAATTTCCAATTAGGATTGAGAGACGAGATCAAGTTACTTGTCCGAGCTCAACATTTCGCAACCTTGCAAGAAGCGATTGCCGGAGCAAGCGCCGAAGAAAAAGTAAACGGGCCAAGCGGAATTCCGCCGCGTCCCAAAAATAATTATGCGTACTCGCCGCAACCGCGCGATAACCGAGCGATAGTACAATGCCAAAAATGCGGAAAATACGGGCATCACGGAAGGGAATGTCGTACCAGTAGATACGCGAACCGTTTCCCCTTACCGAAACCCGATAGGACACCCCGCGTAAACGCGATAGATAAAGTCTGCAATTATTGTAAGAAAGCAGGACACATGCGCGAAGAATGTTGGCTGTTAAATGGTCGACCAAATAAAGAAAGAACAAACCACCACAAACCTAATAATCCGAGAGGACAAAACAAAAACTTTCATCCGAAAACGAACGGACCGAGAAAAAAAGACAGCAATTCAGCCGCGAATAGCGATGAAGAAGACAAAGAGGACACAAAGCACCGCCGACCGGCATTAGAGTATCAGGTGTCACACATGACGAACAAGCCGCGGAAGCATGCAGGACTGGACTTAATCACTCTGCCCATGCGAGAAGCGAAGCGCGAAAAAATAAATTTACTGTTTGATACCGGAGCGGCCGTATCAATAATAAAAGTAAAACATTTGAAAGGCGAAACAATGATAGAAGAGGATAAAATGGCCCTTACCGGAGTAACAGGTCACAAAGCCCATACGATTGGAAAATTTACAGCGACCATAGATTTGAAAGATAGAAAGATCAAGCACACGATATATGTCGTCAAGGATGATTTTCCGATTGAATACGACGGGATACTAGGCGTAGATTTTATAAAGAAGCATCAAGCGTCATATAGTTACGAGTCAAGCTCAATACGCATAGGGAAAAGCATATTAAAATTATATCCGTATAAGAAAATGGTTTCAAAACCGCGAAGCGAGACAATAGTACAAGTCGCGACCGATAAAAATTCACTAGGAATAATACAGGCAGAAGAGACAATGCCAGGAGTGTTCATAGGAAATTGCCTAGTGATGCCAGAAAACTTTCTATGTCCAGCAAGCATATTGAATACGACTGAGAAGACAGTCGAAATGCTAATGCCGCAAGTGACATTAGAGGAGTTAGAGCAAGAAGAAGCAGAAGAGATAGAAGTAAACCAAGTAAACAAGGCAGAAGAAACAATGCCGCGTAGCGAAAGAGTCGAAAAATTGATACGCACGCAACACTTAAATGAAGAAGAAAAGAAAGCCATTATGGAAATTTGCAGAGATTACAGCGATGTATTGCATGTGGAAGGAGAGCCACTGACATGCACTGATATCGTCGCGCATAAGATTACCACGAAGGCGGGCAGCGTACCGGTCAACGTCCGACCGTACCGCTTGCCAGAAAAGCACAAGGAAGAAGTAAATAGACAAGTGAAAGAGATGTTAAAAAACGGAATAATTAGACCTAGCACGAGCCCGTGGAATGCGCCGTTGCTAGTAGTACCGAAGAAAAGAGACGCATCAGGAAAATTAAAACTGAGAGTGGTAATAGATTTTCGGTTTGTAAACGATCTAACGGAGGGAGATTCCTTCCCGTTGCCAAACATAACCGATATCCTTGACCAACTGGGAAAAGCAAAATATTTTACCACGCTAGACCTCGCCTCGGGATATCATCAAATCCCGATGGAAGAAGAAGATAAAGAAAAAACAGCGTTCTCTACACAATACGGACATTACGAGCATAATCGAATGCCTTTTGGACTGAAAAATGCCCCAGCGACATTTCAACGAGCAATAATAGCCGTTCTAGCAGGACTAGTAGGATTACAATGCTTAGTATATCTAGACGATATAATAGTATACGGAGCAAGTTTACAAGAGCACAATAAAAGGTTAGTAGAAGTACTAAAAAGACTGAGAAAGTACAATTTGAAATTACAGCCCGATAAATGCGAATTCCTTCGGAAAGAAGTGACGTATCTCGGACATGTAATAACAGAAAACGGAATCTCGCCAGATCCTTCAAAACTAGAAGCAGTAAAAAGCTTCCCGACACCAACAAAGGTAAAAGACATCCAGGCTTTCGTAGGATTAGCCGGATATTACCGAAGATTTATTAAAGATTTCTCAGCAATCGCCAAGCCACTCACAAAAATGACCAGAAAGAATATCAAATTCGAGTGGAACGCAGAACAACAAAACGCATTTAAAATACTTAAAGAAAAATTAACTACAGCACCGGTATTAAAATACCCGGACTTCTCCCAAGAATTTGTAGTGACGACCGACGCGTCAGACTACGCAATCGGAGCCATACTGTCACAGGGAAAGATAGGTCAAGATCAACCCGTGGCGTATGCGAGCAGAGTACTGTCAAAGGCCGAGCAAAATTACAACACTACTGAGAAAGAATTATTAGCGATAGTATGGGCGGTGAAACACTTCCGACCATACGTTTATGGAACAAAATTTACTATAGTGACAGACCATAAATCATTGGTTTGGCTATTTAACGTAAAAGACCCCGGATCCCGATTAATCCGATGGAGGTTAAAATTAGAGGAATACGACTACACTATCGTACACAAGGCCGGTCAAGAGAATAGAAACGCCGATGCGCTGAGTCGACATGTGCCGACAGATATCAACAAGATAGAGAAGGAAGAGAACAACGAAGAGGAGAGCGAAAGAAAATACACAGAAGAAGAGAAGCAACGTATATTATACGAATACCATGATGCACCTGTAGGAGGACATCAAGGTGTGGAACGCACCATAAACCGAATAAGGTTGACGCATAATTGGAGAGGATTAACTCGAGACGTCGAAGAGTACATTAATAAATGCGAATTGTGTCAGAAGAACAAATTATCGCGGAAAAATAAAGCACCCTTAGTAATCACAGACACCGCAGACAGACCATTCGAAAAATGTGCTCTAGATATAGTAGGACCACTGACGGTGACCGAAAACGGAAATAAATATATCCTCACGTTTCAGGATAATTTATCAAAATTCAGTAAAGCGATACCCGTACCTAATCAAGAAGCGAATACAATCGCGAAAGAATTTGTCACAAAGATCATCTTTGAATACGGTATCCCCGACAAAGTACTGACAGACCGAGGAACGAATTTCCTTAGCGAGATATTTAAAAGCACGTGTAAATTACTGAAGATCGAAAAAATTCAAACAACGGCGTACCATCCTGAGAGCAATGGAGCATTAGAACGCTCTCATAGGACGTTAGCAGAATACTTGAGACATTATATTAACGCGGACCAGACAGACTGGGACGAATGGACGCCATACGCAATGTTCGCGTACAACACGACGCCACACACGGCGACCGGGTTTACACCCTTTGAATTGGTATACGGGCACCGAGCGACACTACCGACGGCACTGTCGCAACCACCAAAACCAACGTACACTTATGACGATTACGCGCAAGAGCTGAAAGAAAAATTAAGAGCGACACAAAGAGTTGCAAAGGAACATTTGCGGAACGAAAAATCTAAGGCCAAGGAGACGTATGATAAGAAGACAAAAGAAATCAATTTCCGAGTGGGAGACAAAGTTCTCTTGCACGACGAAACGGTGCGTAGAGGGAGATCGAAAAAATTAGAATCCCCGTGGATAGGACCGTACGAAGTAATTGAAAAACACTCAGACGTCAATTACACGATCAAAAAGGGACGGAAAACCACGCGAGTACACGTAAACCGACTAAAGCCCTTTATAGAACAGTAAAAAGCGCAAAAGAGCAAGCAATAGAAAGTAGGCGATAGAAAGTAGAAGATATTAAAAAATAAGATAAATAAGATAATAAGTACTTACCGAACATCAAGCACGGCGAACCATCCGCACCACCCGTCGACCGGTGGCCACATCCACCGAGACTTCCAAGGGCATGATGGGCACCCATGTGCCCGGAGGTGTTAATAACACTTCCGCGTAGGAGGGAGGGGGCGACGTCGGCCCCGAACCTAAATTCGCAGCCACCCGCGCACTAGGCGCACGAGGCGCGGCACTCACGCTCACGGCGCCCGCACGAGCGGCGCGTAGCCAATACGTGCGCCAACACGCATCACACGTTGATGGAGCAAAATAGAGGTCACACCGTATGCACCTCATTTTAGATGGTCAGCTCTAAGCGTCAAGAGCGACTAAACGCGCGATGAAAAATTAAGGAGAAGGCATAACAAGGCCAAGAAAAAATTCGAAGAAAAGTAACACGAGTCCTTATCTTACAGGACGCTGATCGTCGTCCAGCACTTCGCGAAAAAAGCGAAACTTGAGACAGCACCATCGTACGAGATACGACAATTCAGCAGCGAGCCGGGAATATACTTTGAGAGAACCGGACAATTACAACAGGTAGAAGCTACATGGAAATTAGCGATCAAAATAGACATAGCAACCCTAGGAAACCGATATCACCAACTTCAGGAATTTCTACGGCAAACCGAAGAGTTATGCGAAACGATAATCGCAAAGGACACGCAACAGGCGTGCAAAAACATCCTCCATACAATAGAGAAAGATAACGAAAAATTAACGCAATTACTAACGCGATTACAGTCAATATATAGAACAACCGATAATAAACGTGGTTTAATAGATGCGATCGGCACGATCAGCAAAACGCTGTTCGGCACTATGGATGCCGACGACGCAAAACACATACAGGAGCAGCTTGAACTGATACAAAATCAGCAACAGACTCTACGGCACACCGCAAAAAGTCAATTAAAGGTGATAAATGCCACAATAGGCCACATGGAGGCCTTAGAAAAATCGTTATATCATAACGAGCAACTGCTGACGAACGTCACGACACGGATACAGGTGGACACAGCACTGTACGCCAAAAGAGAAAAAGTAGACGAACAGTTATTAGTACTAACCACAATTACTGAAGACCTAATAGAAGACGTGAAAGACACGATAGATTACCTCACATATTCGCGAGAAGGAATCATACTCACTCGCTTGTTACCGATAGAAAAAATAATAACGGAATTAAAAGAGGCGACGTCACAATTGACGCGAGGATCTCATTTCCCATTTAAAGTTAGACTGGAGAATTGGAACGACATACAAAACTACGTAGAAATTAACGCGTATTACGATAACCCGAACATTTATACGATAATCAAATTTCCCGTGGTAGCATACCCCGTGTACGAAATAATAAAAACGACACCACTACCTATCCACAACCACGCGAATATTTTTACATTTCTAAGAATTACTCATAACATATTAGCGATAGATAGAGAGAATCATAATTATATAACGCTAGGGGAACGCGAGCTAAATGATTGTAAACGAAACGGAATGAAATATGTATGTAACCGAAACTACCCGGTATACTTCATAAAAGCCGACGCACCATGCGAGGTGCAAGTTTATGTAAAAACGCCAGGATATGTAAATACCTGCGAGAAACGTCAGATACTATCCAATGTAACCCTATGGATAACATTAAGCGAACCACAAACGTGGCTATTCTCAACGCCAAAAAAGCAAAAGCTAACGATTCAATGTAACGATCAGGCGGAACAGAAAGTAGAAATCGAACGAACAGGAAAACTAATTATAAACGAAAATTGTAAACTAACCACACCCGACATTATTATAAAAACAAAAAGACAAACTATGAAACAAATAGAAATGCACTTAGCAGATTTTAACCTAACACTAACAAACGAAATAAAAATACTAACGGACAAGCGAAAAAAGAAATTAGATTAGAACCTGTAATCAGAAATCCGAACGAATTAATGGAATTAAGCCTAGACATAAGCGACATAAATAAAGAGTTGGAAAAACCCCAAGACACCCTAATAAAAAATCCCTACATCATATACCCCGTAGGCTCGACACTCACGATAATAATAATACTAAGCGTAATAGGAATAAGTATCTATATAATAAAAAGAAACAAGAAACGAGCAAGAGCCCAACCGCACATACAGGGCGACCCAGCGATATTATACTAGAAAATAAGAAAAATGTAAACCATAAAGAAGATAAACCACCCTAATAGAAAGAGGAGTAGGATATAAGCAACAAAACATTGTCACGAAAACTACAGACCGTAGTTTCCTTCTCTCAAAGGGGGAGGGATGTTGCGGCCCCAAGTAGTATTACGAAATAGATTAAGAAATACTGTTTAAACAAAAGGAAGCGACAAAAGGAGACGAGAGGGCAATGTGAGTCAGGGAGCAGACCAGTAACGGGCATCAAACGCGAATAACGATTGTAACGCAGAGTGACTATTAAACGTTATCCTTTATTCAAAAAGTGCTATTTAATTCCATCGACCCCGTACCCTCCGTGGACCAAAAGAATCCAAGTGACCCCTCGCAAAAAGGGGGCACAACAATATATATATATATATATATATATATATATATATTGTGACGTTGCAGTTTCGCTGCATCGTGGCAGCGCCCCGCCGCCGTCACAAGGCGCGGGTTTTCGATAATTATTCGTTTCGCGCCCGAGGACGGTTCACAGAGTCAGAGCGAGAGATCTCCAGGGGCATAATTATAATTGCGTTTCCGTATTTTGATCCTTTTTTTTGTTATTTTGTATTGATACGTGGCGCCTCACCGAGCCGAGACTGGAGTTCCTGAGGAGATGCAGCGGATCGTAAAATGCGGAATGATTCGACCGAGAGGAATCGAGCCAGGATATCGATCGACGCGGGCGGACCGCGGCGAGACTCGCAGGCCGGCGGGCGCAAGGGAGCGCGGAAGGACACGCGCGTGGCGCATGATACGGCGAAGGACGGACCCGTAGAGGTTGGGCCCCGGGACGCCGGGGCGGAATAAACTTCGCCTGCCCTTCTTCTTCTTCTTCTTAACTCCCTTATGGATCTCCGGTTATGAGAACCGTAGTACCACGCTTTTTTTACAAGACAACGGAACCAGCGCAGGGGGACGCTGGGGCCCTCTTGTGTATTTTGCAGAAGGCTTCAAGCCATTATATTCTCGCTGAGATCGATAACCAATATAAACGCGTGTAAAAATCTATAGCTTAATTTTACATTCTTTTATGAAAGAAAGAATAGCCTTAACTATCTTATAATTTAAATTGCTAAACAAGTACAAACATAAAAAAGGGGCCAAAAGCTTAAGTTCAAATAGAGATTGCAAAAACTTTTTTCTATTATCTTCAAGTAAACTACATGACCAAAAAACATGCTCAATGTCCTGGAACTCGGAACCGCATGGGCATGAGGGAGTTTCGCCGATACCAAACTTGTATTTAATAACATTAGTATAAGGGTAACCAGCAAGCAGACGAGCCATTATTCCGAAATCGCCTCTGGAGATTCTAAATTTAGAAAGAAATATCAGGTTCAAGTTTAAGTCAGCCAGATTATCCATATAAAACCTGCCCGAACCATTATTAATATGATCCATAAACTTAGCGTCTATATCGATGTATGTTTGCAAAAGATGCGAGGACATGTCTTTATGAGAGACTTTATTATTAAGTAAAGTGCCGTTTATTGAGGCCTCCTTGGCAGCCGAGTCGGCCTGCTCGTTACCCAATATTCCCCGATGTGCAGGGCACCAAGAGAATCTGATCGTACTTCCGCATGATGCGGCAAGACTAAGCTTCGTCTTGATATTCGGAATTAAAGGACTAAGCTTACCGTTACTGAAAGGTTTAACATTAGCAATGGTCTGTAACACGCTCAACGAGTCCGTACATATATTTACATAGTCCCAAGAATTAGAAAGTGTTAGGTCTAAGGCAGTAATGATTGCCAAGGCTTCGGCGGAAAAGGAGCTCGAAAATTTGTTCAACTTGAACCGTAAAGTGATGTCCTGTTGAGGGATCCTTATCGAGCAACCCGCAATCGGTACTCCATTTCTCTCCGATTTAGAGCCGTCAGTGAAAATATCTATCTCCGAAGAGGAAGATCTTTTCAACGAAATTAGATTCGTGAAGGCGAGATTAGGGTTACCATTATCTTTAGCGAATTGCCCAGAGGTACTATCAATGGAAGGATCAACAGCAAAAATATGTTGAGGAAAGGAGAAAACCGGATGTATATCCCAGGTGTATAAATGACTGCAAAACGGGGCGATCATAGGCCATCGAGACACTATGAAAGGAATATTCCTAGGAGCTATGTTTTGGCGATCACTCAGCCAATGCAAATTGGAAACCTTGTTTATCAACCTATTATTACGTAACTGAATAGATCTACCCAGAAACTGATCACATTTGTACGATATCCTCCTAATAAGCGATTTCTGCCCCGAAAACGCCCAGCATACCCTATTGGATGAAGACTTTGGGATATTCACTGCCACTTTATAAGCTGAACATAATAAGCTTTCGACGGTCTTGAGATGAGACCGAGCGGCACTTATGTACCACATAGAGCCCCACTCACAGATAGCTCGGATAGTAGCGTTTATGAAGTTAATAGCTAAGATGGGGCTAATACCCCATGTTCCTCCGGCAAGCCATCTCAAGATATTCACGAATGTAAAAGTTTTTGTTCGCAGAGAAGATATATGCTCCTTCCATCTAAGACCACCATCCAGAACTAAGCCCAGATATTTAGTAAGACGGCTCAGAGGTATGGTGCCACCAGGCAAATCCAGACCCTCTGGGAGGGTCAAAGATCTTTTTCGGTGGAAAACAGTGAACTGAGTCTTCGGGAGAGAGATAGACAGATCTAAGTCGTTTAACCATTCCTCCACCCTGATAAAAGTCAATCTCAGACTAGAGATAATATTGTCCAATCGTTCATCCGAGCACAAGATCGCGATATCATCGGCATACTGTACTGTAATCACGTTATGGGGAATATGAAGTAGAATAGCCCTGACGTATAAATTAAATAATATCGGGCTCAGAACTGATCCCTGAGGCAAGCCTTTTTTCAGAAGCCTGCTGCCATACGAGCAACCTGATTCATAGAAACAGGCTGTCCTAGGGGAAAGAAAGCATTTAAAAAATCTCTTATATCCGGAAGGGATGTTGAGTTTGTTTATCATACTAAACAAAATGCAAGGGTTGACATTGTCATAAGCCGCTTTAATGTCCAAAAAGAGAGCCCCCGTCATATTGCGATGAGCAAAAGCTTTATAGATCACCAGATTGATAAGAGCCAAACAATCGTCACATGATTTCCCCCTTCTAAATCCGAATTGGCAGTTAGGTAGAAGCATCTCCAATTCAATATACTTCTCGAATCGGCCCTTGATCAATTTTTCTAATATTTTAAGGACATTAGAGGCCAAGGAGATAGGTCTAAAATCAACTTTATTAGGTTTAGGTATAAGCACCACATCAAAACATTGCCATTGAGAAGGATAAGATCCATCACGCATAATTAAATTAAAAATTTCCAAGAGAATTGATTTAGCAGAGACAGGTAGTAGCTTCATAAGGTGATAACCGATAAGGTCCGGACCGGGGGAACTAGAACTCTTAGAAGAGGTAATAACAGCATCAAGTTCATATAGAGAAAATTCATCATCAAACAGAGAACGGAACGAAGTATCCGATATGTTTTCAAATTGATTACTCACCCAAGGAGGTGATATGGTATCAATGTATCTGCGAATATTTTGCAATTTACTACTTGAAGGTAAAGTGTTTGGTTTGAAGAAAGTGGAATTTTTAAAAGAATTGATCGTTTTCCAGAAAGTCTTAATGTTAAAATTTTCATTCAGATCATTAACAAAGTTGACAAAGTTCTCTCTCTTTCTGCGACGAATTGTCTTTCTAGCCTCATCAGAACTTTTCCTGTATAGTTCCAAGTTTTCTCTGGTAAAATGTGCTCGGCAGTTCTGAAAAGCTCCTCTTCTACGAGCAATGGCCTCCTCACATTCCGAGTCCCACCTTGGTTTACAGCTTTTTACCTTGAATTTGGGTTTGTAGGATTTACAAGTTTTAGATTTCTGGTCGAAATATTGGATGAGTCCAGAAGCGTCAGAGATTGATGCGCCAGCTTTGAGGGCACAATCTAAGACCGTTGAAGACCATCGGTCGTAAGCATGTGCACCAGATATGTCGGACAAAGTTAGGTCTTTTATAGATTCGTCAATCAATTCACTGAAGTAATCCTTGTTCATTTTAATCAAACTCATCCTAGGTCTTTTATTGGGATTTGTAGAGTTGTGATCAGAGGAAAACTGAATATATATTTGGAAGTGATCACTACCAAAGGGTTCCTCAGAAATAGACCATGAGCAATCATGACATAAAGAGCTAGAAACAAAGGTAATATCAGGTCAACTCTGGAAATGCGGATTCTCAGAAACTCTAGTGGGGTCTCCGTTGTTAAGAAGAACTAAATCGTATCCTGAAATCGCTTCCACAAAAGAAATTCCATCCCTATTGTTCTTAGAAGAGCCCCATGTCTCATGTTGTGAATTAAAGTCTCCACAGAATATCACTGATTCCGAAGAGGCGTCCACGAAACATTGTATGAATTCCCTCCAACCGGCTTGATTGATATGCACGTCCGGAGGCTTATAGACCGAAACGACTAGGATTCGCTGATCGGATAACTTACTTTTCAGAAGCGAAATGCACGTAAATTCAATGCCCGGATTATTATAAAAATCAATATTTATAAGAATAGGATCCAGATTAGATCTGCATAAAATGGCTGTACCGCCACCATTAAAGGCATCTGGTCTATCGTTTCTGAAAGAGTGGAAGTCTTTAAAGGAAAAATAGGATTTTCCGTGAAGCCAAGTTTCCTGGAGACATACTATATCAAATTCAGTAATCATATTAGAAAATTCATGGAATTTACCCGTAATGCCCCTGCTGTTCCATTGCATTATCCTCATACTGAAAGCTTAATCAAGGTTCAAGTTTGCTAAACAAAACGCGCAAATACTGTGATACAGTATGAGCCCTTACGTGTTCGGAGTTTTCATTATTATATAACATTCTAATATCATTTAAAATAATTTCAGGAGCCGGGTATAAGCCAGACAACGAAGGTAATACATAATCAGAGATCAAGTTCGAAGAAGCAGAATCAATCTGGTAATCCATATTTTCTCCAGGCGTAGGCCCCTCGCCGGATGGGCGAATAGTAGTTTCCTGATCAGGGGGAGGAGGGGATAAGTCGGATCTGTTGCTAACACTAACCGAGCGATTCGATCTCTTACTCTTACGATGAGACCCAATACCCTCGACAATGCAATTAGGAACCACTTTGATCCAGGCGTAATAAGCCTGGGATTTAAGTTCGTTAATGGCCTGTTGGCAAGATTCCAACCCTCTGGATCTAACCAATCTCTTAGCCTGAGAGAAAGAAGAGTTCGTGTAAGCCATAACAGTGTTGATAATCAAGTGTGATGTATATGAGAGACAGGACGGATCAGTTGAATTATGTTTGCCCCTGCAATTAATACAACAGGGGGTTATAGTACATGGTTCAGTCGCAGGATGCGACACACCACATTCAGCACACAAAGATTCCCCTCTGCAAGCAGCCGCAGAGTGTCCCCATCTATGACAATTAGCACAGTTACGAACCCGGTTAACAAATGGGAAAACTCTACATTTGACTCTCCATATATAAACGAATTCCGGAAGGAGATTGGATGCAAAAGTGGCTTTAATTGATAGTGAGTCTTTAATTTCATCACTTGTCTTGTCTCTATATTTCATCCTCTCTAAGGAGAGAATTTTAACCGAGCCGTCAGGCCATGAAATCCCGTCCAGAATCTCCTCGCAGGAGAGACTAGCATCCACGTTTCTAATGACACCAGTCCTCAATATCCTATAATTAGGTATATAAACACACAAATCCGGGGGAAGAAGATTCTTATTTTCTACAAACGCATTCGCCTCTAAATATTCCTCAAATTCAACCTTTATTAGATTTTTCCCAAGTCTTTGCATAGTATTGATGTTGTTTTTTCTGCATAATAATTTACCGATTTTCATTGGGTGAGCGTTACCAATGTTGTCAGTGTTGGAGACGCTCTCAATATGTACCGAGAAAGGAGAAAGGGATCCAACTGTATATCTATTCTCCAATTGAGATCGAATAAAACGAAGTCTGGGGGAGATGGTATCATTAACTGGAACCTTCTCGTTCGCGGCTTGTAACCCCACATTGTCGTTCTTCCTAAATCTCTTGGGTGAAATGCCGTTTTTATCCTCTTTAGGAGAGGACGAAGAGCGGTTCCCCTTATTCCCTCCTTTAGTCATCATGAAACAGATGAAAGACACCTAAATTCAAGTGTAAGCAATATTGAATATTATACGAGAATTATATTATAAACTTTTAATTCCAACTGTACACACTCAAGAGTATTATGCTTCCGAGTGTACTCGAGCAATGTATGCACACAATAACACCGCCGTCCGTAACATAGAGACACACAGAGACCAATATGTAAACAAGCCGACCGGCTTTCAAGGCGAGCTCGAGAGCGTGAACAGATCAGACGTACTCATACCGACAAATAACATTATTATTATTATAGTATTAAACCCCCCCAGTTGTAGGAGGAGTAAATTTTGTCTTTAAATTCCAAAGCAACACGAAAGTCAACGCATGTGATAATTAAATAAGACTATCGGCGCATAAATATAATGTTATAGGATCATGAGTGCCCCCGTGAGCGCGCCCGAATCTGTGTACATAAACCAGCGGACCCAAGGGAACAATCCGACCAAACAAACTCCTCCCAGCAAACAGTCTTATGATATTAAACCCCTCAGTTTAAGGGAAAATAAATTTTAAACTTTAAGATCTAACGCAACATACAAGATAAAGCATGTGTTAAATAGGTAACCCATTCAATGCTGAGACAGCATATAATAAATAGGTAGCCCATTTAATGCTGAAATTTCCTTAGACACATAAATTCTGGAATGATATCCGAAGGACGTGAAAGAATATAAACATACATAACAAGCTAAAGGAAAGCTGCCTGTAGGAGAGAGCAAGAATCGTTATGTATGTAAACAAAACGAACGGTCTCTCAAAGTAACATACTCGTTAATTTTACATTATTCAGCCCTCGGGTATAATGTTCTCCGTAAATAATGTAATAAAAAAAATAAATTAATTATAAATAACTCTATATAATAATAACACGTGCGAACTATGTTATAAGATCGTGAAATTTCATTAAATAACGCATACAATAATGAAAATTCACTAAAACCAGAAAATACTTAGGTATCTAACGAAAATATAATATTATAAAACACCAAGTAATCTAGAATAATTATACGCGTGTATAATTGAAAGTTTGGTAACAGCGCAACCGTACCATACCAAAATCCGAATATGAAAAATATAACTAAAGAGAAAGGTAAGGCATAAGATTGAGAAGAGCAAAGACAATAGGATGTGGTTATCTCACTCAATTAGCAAACGGATATTTTCACAGAGTTCAGCTGTATGATCCTTGTGGTTTTCAGTTAATCTTCTCAATGGTATTTGTAAGTGTGGCTTCCAATTATATATTTCTAGGCTCTCCTACGACTCAAGTTTTCCTGTTGCGTATAAAGCCCTCCATCGCACACGTGACGACTTCCAAATTTGTTATGGATCACAGTAGATGACGGCTGACTGTCGCTTCGTAAATATTTAGCAATAAATATTTGATAAATGTTGAGATCGTCACTTTCCCGACATTCGGATAGATTCCGCCCGAAGAGAGTACATAGGATTCACGTCTGACCCAGACGGTGTCCCAAGACGGAATCCCTTCGCCTGCCCTCCTCACCTGCAAAAAGGACTCCGGGGTGGATGGCCACCACTCCCGGGCCGAAACGAGAAACACGGGGACGTTAGCGTCTCGTCCGCTACCGGAAAGGATCCCGGCGAAATCGTCGTACGCGCGAGGAAACCTTAAGCGCCCTGCGGGAGCCGGAATTGTCGGCCCTGCGCAAGGATACGTCGCGAGCTTGCGGGCTCGCCCCTAATTGGTCCGCGCGTTAACGTCGAGCGGCTGCGTACGCCCGGGGTGGGGCGCGCAATCGATTCCGCCATCGAGCGAAATTTCGGGAGCACTCCTGGATCGTCCTCGATAGCCTTCGCACGCGTAAAAGTTGTCGCGATAATACTTCTTGGCGATTCTGTTGGTCGATTTGGCGATTCTCCTGACCCTTGGGGCGACGGCAAGGAGCTTCCAGGGAGAGCAGAAGAACGGTGAGGTTGCCTCGGTAATATTCAGCATGTAAAGCCACGATGCCGCCCTCCGGGTTGCGCTCTCGCTCGGGAATAATTCAATGTCGACGTTGCTCGCCGACCAGGCGTAGATTTCGCGATTGAGAACGATAGCGAGGGGCACCGGAATGGTCTCTCGTGGCCACGGGATCTTGACCGAAGTTTGCGGGCCTCTGGAGATCACGGTCGATGCGTCGATGACGAGTTCCGATATCGGGAATTCGCCCCGTCTCGCGACCTTCGCGTTCGCGTCCGCGCGTTTTCTTTATGCGTCGCAATTCGTACGGTCGGGACTTAGATTCCACCCGCGGCAGTAATGGCGTTCGAATATTTCATGTTCGGCAATTTCATGCATTAGGATATTCGCGTCAGAGTAACATTTAATTCGCATTCGGTTATTTTTCGCGTTGAAGTAATTGCGTTCCGCTGGTAATTGCGTCGAGATATTATTTGCGTTAGATTAATAATTGCATTTGGTCGTTTCTCGCGCTGGAATGAGTGCGTTCAGAGATTATTCGCGTTGGAATGTTACTCGCGTTCGGTGGATCTTGGCGTTGGGATGTCAAGTGCGTTAGAAAATAATCGTTGGGCTGTTTCCGGCGTTAACGTATGATTCGCGGTGACTTATTATTGCGTCCCGTTTGATTTTCGCGTACGAATGACTGCGTTCAGCCCGTGTTTGCGTTAGGATACGATTCGCGTTAGAATGGCATTCGCGTTCATTATTGCGTTCCTCCGTCGCTCGCGGTAATTTCGTGTTTTCGCGTTAGTTATAGTATTTTGCGTTGTTACTCGCGGTAATTTCGTGTTCTCGCGTTAGTTCTAGCACCTTGCGTTGTTACTTGCGAGAATTCCGTATTTTCGCGTTAGCTACAGTATTTTGCGTTAGGTCAAGGGCCTCTGCCTCTCATTCTTCGCGTTAAAGTATTGCTGGCAATAACGTGTTGCGCTTGGACGTGGCTTGCGCTACAATTATCGCTCGCGTTAGATTAAGATATTCGCGTTAGATTAAGATACTTGCGTTAGAGTAGGATACTTTGGAGACAGAATTCCTGTGCGGTTTTGGACGTGGCGTTCACGCACTCCGAGCGTGGCCCACGACACTTTCGCGATACTTCGTGTTATTGATACTATGATTTCGCGTTTATCCCGGTTATGTCATATTCGGCTGTGTCGTTTTGCCGATATTCTATGTTAGTTGTAAGTTTAATTTTCTGGATCACGACGCATCCCTCGCGTCTGCTGTGAATTAACGTATGATTTAATCTGTTCCGTTACTGTATCTTATCCAAGCTCGAGACTAAAATCTTTCATGCTACGCTATCTAACTGCGTTCATTTACAATCGGAACAATTTATCTAAGGTCTGAGTTTGATATTCTCATCTTCCTTTTTCTTATTAATTATAAAATTAATGTCTGCCTTTCATAATTGCATTCTTCTTTTGTTCAACAATTACACGACTCGTTACAATAAACCTTGTTTTCTCAATTCATTAACTATGTGAGTATGATTTACGCGTCACCCCGCCGAATGTTGCGCTGCCCTTTTATCATCCCCGCCCACACTCAGTAGTCGAGCTGGCCGCTCTCTCGCACGCCGGATCTCTTGCGTTTTGGTGTTTCCGGATTTTTCGCGGTTTTGGAGTATTTCGTGGACGCGTGTCTACGCGTCTGGCGCCCAATCTTAAAGTTTCGCGTCGGGTTACCGAGCCGTGCGAGGAGTCGTCGGAGAGGCCCATCACCCTTTCTCCCCGGACCCCTTTTGATCCGTCGCACGCCCCGGGTACGACCGGGAGTGAAAAAGACGTGACAATATATGTAGATTTACACACACACACACACACACACACACACACACACACACACACACACACACACACACACACACACACACGCACGCACGCACGCACGCACGCACGCACGCACGCACGCACATATATATATATATATACAGGGTGTATCAGAATGTTTGGTACTTTTTTCATATTTAGATAGAGCGAGCCAAACTGAGTCGAAAAGTCATGTACCATTTTGCAATTTTCGCAATAGTTGATGAGTTATTAATGATTAAAAATCGCCGTATTGGCCCGGACCACCGCCAAATCCAAGCGCGCGGCGAGATGCGGCCGCTTCGCGGTCGGCGCGCGGGCAGTTGTTTACTTCAAGCGGCACGAGCGGCGCGTAACGCCGGGCCCCCGTCCTGAGCGATGATAGTTTCTCGCCTTTTTTAAATAGAAATAAAATTTTCTAACAACATAGAAAAATTTTTTGTGCGTACTTATGTACATACGTGTGTACATGCATACACAGTAAAATATCAATTGTACTGCTTAAAAAAGCGATTACTCAATTTACTTTTTTTTCTGTTAGTAAGTAACGGTTGTCTTTAAGAAAGAATATTTTCTTGATAATAGTCTTAAAATGTACAAATTTTAGAAAGAGTCTTTATCATGTACTCGAAAGAAGAATTTATACTCCTTCAAAGAACATAATAAAATTTTATTAAAGAAAAATCAAAATAATAAATAAAGTAATATGAGGACCCTCGAGATTAAAATAGGAGAAGTCAAGGCTATGAGGGTCAGACGCAGATCACAGTGCGTAATATCAGAAATAACTGATTTATTCGTCGTTTTGATACATTACATCGATTTGTACGTTTCGGCTCAGTTTTGAGCCATCTTCAGCGGCAGTTACAGAAATTAAGTTACACGTTCTCCGTACCGTATGGTGAGTTTACTGATTCAAAGTATCAGAAACATAGACCAATTGATCCATATCTGTAAATTTGTTCAATTAATGTTGAGATATTAAAAAGATTCCTTAGGAAACTCACCATTCGGTCTGAATAACGTGGAATACAGAGCCACGTACATAATGAATACTCTCTGGGAGAAGACTTGACGATCTTGTCGACACGACACACAATGATATGAAAGGTCTTGCAAGAAGAGGCATGTCGTAGGTCAACACATCGGCGAGGATTATAACAAAGCACGATTTGACACCGTCACAATATTGCATGTACCAATAGTAAAACTCCGATTTGCCAACGACCAAGTTCATGAGCATGGATTACAATTTGCTTAAAACCGTGACATATGCATGATGCAAAAAGCCGTGTTATTTTGAGACGGTGTCAAATCGTGCTATGTTATAATCCTCGCCGGTGTGTTGACCTACGACATGCCTCTTCTTGCAAGACCTTTCATATCATTGTGTGTCGTGTCGACAAGATCGTCAAGTCTTCTCGCAGAGAGTATTCATTATGTACATGGCTCTGTATTCCACGTTTTTCAGACCGAATGGTGAGTTTCCTAAGAGATCTTTTTAATATCTCAACATTAATTGAACAAATTTACAGATATGGATCAATTGGTCTATGTTTCTGATACTTTGAATCAGTAAACTCACCATACGGTACGGAGAACGTGTAACTTAACTTCTGTAACTACCGCTGAAGATGGCTCAAAGCTGAGCCGAAACGTACGGATCGATGTAATGTATCAAAACGACGAATAAATCAGTTATTTCTGATATTACGCACTGTGATCTGCGTCTGACCCTCATAGCCTTGACTTCTCCTATTTTAATCTCGAGGGTCCTCATATTACTTTATTTATTATTTTGACTTTTTTTAAATAAAATTTTATTATGTTCTTTGAAGGAGTATAAATTCTTCTTTCGAGTACATGATAAAGACTCTTTCTAAAATTTGTACATTAAGACTATTATCAAGAAAATATTATTTCTTAAAGACAACCGTTACTTACTAACAGAAAAAAAGTAAATTGAGTAATCGCTTTTTTAAGCAGTACAATTGATATTTTACTGTGTATGCATGTACACACGTATGTACATAAGTACGCACAAAAAATTTTTCTATGTTGTTAAAAAATTTTATTTCTATTTAAAAAAGGCGAGAAACTATCATCGCTCAGGACGGGGGCCCGGCGTTACGCGCCGCTCGTGTCGCTTGAAGTAAACAACTGCCCGCGCGCCGACCGCGGGGCGGCCGCATCTCGCCGCGCGCTTGGATTTGGCGGTGGGCCGGGCCAATACGGCGATTTTTAATCATTAATAACTCATCAGCTATTGCGAAAATTGCAAAATGGTACATGACTTTTCGACTCAGTTTGGCTCGCTCTATCTAAATATGAAAAAAGTACCAAACATTCTGATACACCCTGTATAGGTATATACACACACACACATATATACACACACAAGAAAGAAATTGTAGTTTAAGTATAATAAAATCAATTGGATCAGATAGTATACAGATTATTAAACCGGATTATATGCCGCTGTGTAAACATGGTCATTATTAATATTTATTCCTTATCAAGACCGACAAATGATCGGCGCGCAGTTAAATAAAGTTGAAAAAATATATGTATGTAATGTTTGAAAAAAATTATATATACACACACAGAAACTGACACAAACACTTTGTTACGGCTTTATGCCCCTTATTCATACGTTTATTTAATCTTTAGAGCCTTATAAGATTTTTATCCTTACTAAATCGAAATACTTGCTCATTTGCTTCTCCTTTTGTCTGTATTGTAATTCTCTTTGATCGCGCGATCCTTTTATTTACGCATCCTCGACCATTAACCCAAAAGATTATGATAATACCATAAATAATTCCAGTCAATAATCATGTATTGATAATACGTACTATCGATTTTATAAGAAGGGAAGTTGTGCATATTGCAATAAACCGTGGAAAACAAAAAAAACGGTAAACCTGGCGTTAAGGGGACCCACTTCCGATGACCTTGAATTTGACATATATTGTCAAAGACACCCTTCCGAAATTCTTCATATAATTCCTCATCTCCGCATCTCTCAATCTGCAAATTTTTTGGCTTCAATAGGATGAATGTAAGTACACATTTATATTTATAACATTTTACGAGTATAACATTTAACGAGATAACATTTAACGTTTTTTATGTTATAGGTTGATGTCGTTGATAATGACAACAGCATCTCAGAGAAAGATGCGAAAATAATCAAAATGGAGGCTGAGATTGTTAAATTACGGCGGCGACTCGCTGCAGCAACTCAGCCACCGCCGTCGCTGCCGCCGCTGTCGCCGCTGCCGCCGCTGCCGCCGCTGCCGCCGCTGCCGCCGCTGCCGCCGCTGCCGCCGCTGCCGCCGCCGCCGCCGCCGCCGCCACCTCCACCACCACCACCACCAGCAGGCCAACCACTACCATCATTAGCGGCACAAGCAGCACCAACAACAATGGCAACATTATTATCAGCGGCACAAGCAGCACTGACAACAACGGCAACAAGAATGGTGCCACTAGGAACATTACCTAAGTACAATCAATTAACCATTTAATCATTAATCATCGTGTAATTTCAAAGTTACTTATACTTTCAATTATATCCATTCAGTCATTTATTGAAAACTCACAATCTCGAGTACTCGCAACTCGTCGCGTCGCGTAAAAGAGTCACGGCCGGTCTCGTTCTGCGCGTACTTGATATACAGTCTGTTTATTTAATATTTCAACAAGTAAAGTTAATATTTCTACAATAAATTTATGTTTATGTTACAGCGAAAAGATGGCAAAGAGCGGGGCGAAAACAATTTAGCGGAAGAGGAAATAACCGCGGAAGAGGAAATAGCCGCGGAAGAGGAAAAACTTTCGTGCAAACTATTTATTTTTAAAAAATAAATAGTTTTCATGATCGATTGAAAAATATTCATGATAGAAATAAAATGTTAAAATAATACAAGTTAAGAATTTTTCGTTATAATTAAACTAATTATTACATATAATTAAACAATATAATTAAACTAATTATACAATATTATTATACAAATTATAAATTATACAATATAATTAAACTAATTACGTAATAATTAACCTTCCACGATGAGCGCAAACACGCGTAAGTGTGTGTGTGTGTTTGTGTTATATTATAATTTTAATAAATTATAATTTAATAAATTATGATTATAATTCAAATAAATTTTTTTACTTACTGTAAATAAATTCTTCCATTTTCTGTCAATTACGTCACCAATCTGTTACTTATGTGTCGTAGAACGTATTAATATTCTGTTAAAATGACAATTATTATTTAAAACTATAAGCTTCGTGTATAATTATCGTATATAATCATTTTTTATTTAAAAAATACGATAATTGTGTAAAGCAACGTCCACATCTAATTCCTTCCCAGCATATTATAATTGGTCTTCAGTAATATAATGGGCAGAATACTAATTGATGTTTGAATGTTATATCGGCTAATATAAATGCGTTTCTATATTCCTGTGTCACGACTAGTAATTTCATCCGTCGATAACCGAAATAGAGGGGGCAATTACATATACAATATTTATACTTACATATAGAAGAAATAAATGTACTCAGGGCAATAATTTGTAAATTATATAAGAAATAAGATATATAAGGCATTAAAACTATACAATAACACATGTAAAACGAGAGTATAAAAAAATAGAAGTGTCTCCTTTATACTAGAGTTATCTATATATATATATATATATATATACATATCCTTATCAAGATATTGATAATACGTACTATCGATTTTATAAGAAGGGAAATTGGTAGAGATTTTATAAGAAGGGTAGTGGTTGGCCTGCTGGTGGTGGTGGTGGTGGAGGCGGCAGCGGCGGCAGCGGCGGCAGCGGCGGCAGCGGCGGCAGCGGCGGCAGCGGCGACAGCGGCGGCAGCGGCGGCAGCGACGGCAGCGACGGCGGTGGCTGAGTTGCTGCAGCGAGTCTCCGCCGTAATTTAACAATCTCAGCCTCCATTTTGATTATTTTCGCATCTTTCTCTGAGATGCTGTTGTCATTATCAACGACATCAACCTATAACATAAAAAACGTTAAATGTTATCTCGTTAAATATTATACTCGTAAAATGTTATAAATATAAATGTGTACTTACATTCATCCTATTGAAGCCAAAAAATTTGCAGATTGAGAGATGCGGAGATGAGGAAATATATGAAGAATTTCGGAAGGGTGTCTTTGACAATATATGTCAAATTCAAGGTCATCGGAAGTGGGTCCCCTTAACGCCAGGTTTACCGTTTTTTGTTTTCCACGGTTTATTGCAATATGCACAACTTCCCTTCTTATTTCATATATAAATCATTAAAATTTGGTTGATTAGCTCTGGAATTATAGAAATTTCGGTAAATTTGGCTTGTTTTTAAAAAGAAATCGGTAACCCCTTTATTATTAACAATTTTTATTAATTCTATTATATTCTCCAGTCTTTTCTACCCCTATTTCATATATAACTTATTAAAATTTGTTTATTTAGAACTAATTTTATACGTCATCAAAAATTTATATACGAATTTACGAAAACAAAGTTTCCTCTATGAGGAAGCAAAAAATTTTTTTAAAAAGAACCCCTTTACCGATCATCGCCAAATTCAATACCAACCTTCCTTGAATGATACTCTATCGTTTAAAAAAAAATTCAGCCCGATATCTCAATATTTACGAAAGTTAGAGCAACCACGGACATTTATAAAAAAATTAAAAATTTTTTTTAAAAAGAACACCTTTACCGATCATCGCGAAATTCAATACCAACCTTCCTTGAATGATACTCTATCGATTAAAAAAAAATTCAGCCCGATATCTCAATATTTACGAAAGTTAGAGCAACTACGGACATTTATAAAAAAATTCAAAATTTTTTTAAAAAAGAACCCCTTTACCGATTATCGCCAAATTTAATACCAACCTTCCTTGAATGATACCCAATCGTTTAAAAAAAAACAGCCCAATATCTCAATATTTGCGGAAGTTAGAGCAACCACAACATCAAATGTGCACACACACACACACACACACACACACACACACACACACACACACACACACACACACACACACACACACACACACACACACACATACGGACATGCGATTTTAATGCGATATTTCGACATTTTAGAACACTCTGAACATATTAACATCAAAAACTCAAAAAACAATCTTTTCTTTGGTTTCTTCTACCCCTATTTCATATATAATTCTTTTAAATTTGGTTGACTAGACCCAACTTTATACGCGATCAAAGGTTCATATACGAAATTTACGAAAACAAAGCTTCCTCTATGAGGAAACAATACAAAGTTTATATATGTATTTTAAAAGATTTAATCGCAAAGAATTACAGAGGTAACAGTACAATATACAAAATAAAAATATTTTATTAAAATACATGAATTTTTCTTATAAAAAAACTTGGCGCTGCTAGACCTCGAAATTAGGTCAGCGTGGTGTGTATGTGCGAGCGAGTGATATAGGTGTGGGTGATGTGTGTGTGTGTGTGTGTGTGTGTGTGACGGTGAATAATGCGGTTAAGTATAGGATAAGTTTAGACTTTTAAGGTGCGTTAAACATTGTAAAAGCGATTAGAATAAGTAATATTTACATTTGTAAGATCTCTCTCTCTCTCTCTCTCTCTCTCTCTCTCTCTCTCTCTCTCTCTCTCTCTCTCTCTCTCTCTCTCTCTCTCTCTCTCTCTCTCTCTCTCTCTCTCTCTTAACGCTTATTCCTTTCGTGGACATATCGACTTGCTTGCACGTGAAATTGGATAACATTGTTTCTGGTATAGAACGTCTAGTGCTTTCATTCCTTATTATTAGTTCGTAAATTGCGCTGCGCCTTAGTTCTTAGTTTTATATACACTATTTAGTTCTCTTTAGTAATTCTGCTCCTTATCTTATTCTTTTTCACTGTACTTATTATTAGTTAAGTTGCGTTAGTTCTTAGTTTTTTTACAGGGTATATTATTGAGATTGCTGCTGCTTGCCTTATGAGAGAGAGCATGCACATCATACTAACTTCTGACCGCTATATTTCGCTTTTGTTTACATCTCATTGTATCTCTGCATCTTGTAACTGCTATATTATTGTAATTGCTGTAGTATTGTAACTGCTGTAGTATTGTGATATTATTGTAACTGCTATATTACTTTTTTGCCCTTTAGCCTTGCTTGGGCATAATAAACCTAATCAATCAATCAATCTCTCTCTCTCTCTCTCTCTCTCTCTCTCTCTCTCTCTCTCTCTCTCTCTCTCTCTCTCTCTCTCTCTCTCTCTCTCTCTCTCTCTCTCTCTCTCTCTCTCTCTCTCTCTCTCTCTCTCTCTCTCTCTCTCTCTCTCTCTCTCTCTCTCTCTCTCTCTCTCTCTCTCTCTCTCTCTCTCTCTCTCTCTCTCTCTCTCTCTCTCTCTCTCTCTCTCTCTCTCTCTCTCTCCCTCCCTCCTGTCCATGCGGCCGGCCCCCTGTGTTACTCTCCACAGCTCTCGACTCGCCTCGATCGTTCGATCGATCGATCTGTCGCGACGACTCACTGTTCCGTTCCTCACCAGTCGCGTCACCATCGGCAATCTCTTCGTCTCGTGTCAGCTCGATCGATCGTCGATCGATACTCCATGCTGCCATCTCACTCAACTCCCTCGTCTTGTAACATGGGCTGATACCTGCGTTCCTTCATCGGCTCGCTCGATCCTCGATCGAATTCTCGCCGTCGATGCCTCAGCTCTCCACCTTACCAAATCCCCGGCTCCCCGCCTTCCTCTCTCATCCCGTTGCTCTCAACCTCCTCCTCAACTGCTCCGGCGCCTTTGTACCTGGCAGGTAAGCATCAGCACCCTCGCCTTCTTCTCTCTCCCTACCTCCAATCTTCACCCGTCTTGAATCCCCCTCCTTGCTTCTCTGTCTTCTCTTCTCAAAAACCCTCCGTCATCCTAACCTCTCTCTCATGCCTCTTCTTCTCCTGCCAATTCCTGGTGCTCCGCTCCACTTTCACCTTCGCCTCCACACACTCCGCCTCCTTTCCACTTCCTTCACACCTTCCTTTCTTCTTCCGCCTTCCTTCTCACCCACAACACCTTTTTCCAACACCCAAATCTTCCCTTAATGCTCTCCACCTGTTCCCCCGCCGAGGGCTACGGGGGAACTCTATTTATTTACTTGTATATTTGAATATTTTGCCAACCAACTTCTCCTTCCTCATTGAAGTATCTACAGAATTCTTCGCGAATGTTAGCTGCGCGTAACGAATATGTTCTTTTTGAGTACATCTAATGTTAATATATGCACGAAAATCTTCAACATTTTGTCTCCAAGAGCCGTTTTCAATATCTTCATCTATTACAGGCCTATCTACAAGTTGTTGTGTTATATACGTTTCTTGCTCAACATCATGCTTTCTCAGCCAATTATGAAGCCAGACAATTGCTTGAATCATTTCTATTGCATTTGGTACTTTTGCTAAAATTGGTCGTCTCAGAAGTCGCCATTGGCTGGCTAAAATGCCGAAAACATTCTCAACCGTTCTTCGAGCTCGAGATAAACAATAGTTGTAAATGCGTTTCTCTAATGTCATTCCATTTTTTCCTGGATATGGTCGCATCATATAATCAGTTAACGGAAATGCCTCGTCTCCTATTAATACGTATGGTAAAATTGGACCATCTTCATTTCATATAATGCTTCGGGTAATGGAAGATTAAATTCCTTTCTTTCTAATAACAGGCCCATGGCACTATTCTTGAAAAGACCTGCATCACCCTGCTTTCCAGGGGCACCAATGTCAACGCAACGTATAATATAATTAGCATCACTTATTGCAAGTAAGATAATGCTGTAACTGCCTTTGTAATTATAATATTCTGATCCTGCGTTGTCTGGACACTGAAAAAATATTATTATGGTGTAAGTTTATATTTCAGTTTGAGTTACTATATACATATCTTTTATAATTTAACAATTACTTGAATAACGATGTGTTTCCCATCTATCGCACCAACACAGTGAGGGAAGTTCCATTTATTCGCAAAGTCGTTTGCGATTTCTTTCCAGTCGTTTGTATCACATTGTGAAAGCACAATAGGATACAAATGCTCCTATATAAAGGGACATGTTTCACGTATAATATTTGTAATACTGCTTACTGATATTAAAAATTGATACGACAATGATATCATGCTGTCTCCTGAGGCAAGATATCTGTTAGCATTATAAAAAATACAACAATTATAACAACCATTCTAATATGTACAATTGTACAATTATTAAATTTTATTAATTACATGTTATTTACAATGAAATATTGTTAATTTGAGTTTACCTTAAAGTTACTATTAAACGTTGCTCTTCGTTTATTGGCTCACGCACAACATAATGTTTTTTTAAATCGTGTCCTACTATTGACAACAGTTCTTCCAATTGTGTCGGTGTCATTCTTGTATAGTTTCTGAAACGAAGATCTTCCAACCTAATATTAGGAAGTACTGCATGATAGAATCCATGTCTCTGTCTTTCTGCAAATACTTTTGAAACCCAGCATCTCCTTTTCCTTTTATTTTTTTATTTTATTACATTCGCAATTATTGAAATTGCTGCAATTAACTCTGCTTGTTTTTTTTTTTGTGATAGTGCTGATTAACAATGGTATTACATTCTAATACCCACTGATGTAACCGATAATTAAATGATATCTTGTCTTGAAATATGTGAAATCGTGTAAAATCAACTAACTGATGGTGCATTTCAGCATCAATATAATTGGAGCCGTCAGATTAGAAATAAAGCTGTAAAATAAGATATGTTTGAAATTAGTGATCATAAAATTTATATTAATATACATTAAATATATGTATAATATATTATTATAAGAGAACGTAAAAAAAGTTTTTTAAAATTAATCTCTTAATACTTGGTTAGATTTTAATATGTGCCAATTGTGAAATTCTATAATAAATATTATCAATAATAATAATAATATTTATTACGTAATATGAATAAATATAAATTTTCAATATATAACCTCTTTACCTCTACGACGTTTATCGAGTCGTGTCACTAGCCACTTTATTAGCGTCAAGACGCTGAAATCTACACGTTTGGACATCTGCGCAAGAATGCTGCGCGCGTGTTTGACGCTTGACGCTCGACGCTCGATGCTCCCATCTAAACGCACCTTCAAGCGTCACGTGACCACTACACTCAGGTGTGACTTGGTCGCTCTAACCTATTGTTTTGGTTGACTTTACCAAGAGTTTGCTTCGAGCCGCCATACGCGACGGACGGGTGACCCGCGCTTATTCCGCCTTGTGTCCTGAGCATCTTCCTTCTTTTAGTAGTGCACCTAGTATTACTATTTCGAGGGATCTTTTTCGAGTTCCTTTTTTGGAGGAAACTTTGTTATTATTAGTTTTGTTTGCTCCTCTTTCGGAAGGGGAGCTCAAGGTCGGTAAATGGACGACGGCGTAAAGGAAGGTCTTCTCACCCACTTCAACAACATTGGCACCAAAATGGCGGTCGCTATCTTACAGCTGTTCAAAGTAATAGTTTCTTTGCCAGAGCTGTCAGTTTAAATAGAGGTTAAGGGTAGACAAGAGTTGTTCGAAAAGTAAATGCAATTAAAATTACAACGAGAAATGGTAAAATAAAAGGAAATAAAGTGTTTTGATAATAAAATTAATGTAATGAATTGTTAGAAAATTTAAATATTTATTTATATTCAGCAATTGTTTGAAACGTAATTATTATAAATTGTAACGATATAGTAATTTTGAAAATATGTAACGTATGTGTTATTATTTTATATAAAAATAAAAAACCATGACATATAAATTCTCAGTTATATTTATTTTTCTTAACATAAAATATGTTATTATAAATTTAATATCACATCAAAAAGTATATAATTTATGAGAATTATTAACTGAAATTGTAATAAACGCTTGTCTGAATGCACTTTTTGAACCAAAAGATTTATGTTTCGACTGTTTAATTATTTGCTTTTGGTTATTAACATGAATAATTTGACGAATGTGGATATAGCGACGGACAATATTTTGAAATGCATTACAAGATTTACAGGGTGGTATGGTAGAATGTACCCAAGTTTTAATCATAAGTAATAAGTGTTCAAATAATTGAGGATGTAGCGCACATTGATGCAAATGCACTTGAAGATGTGCTTCGACTGCAGTTATGTATTTAAAAAGTGGAACGGAAGGATTTTCTAAAAATCCGAAGGAGAGAACTTTGGTATAAATCGAAAATCGATTGCTGTCATTCGTAGTAAGTGTCATTGCACATGATCGACAAACGTAATGTTTGCGGAGAACGTAAGATATGGCACTTCCAATAACATTATTGATGACATTACATTGAATTGTATTTTCTATGGGTTTAACATAGCTATAATCTTCCTGCCGCCCACCTTCAAATTGTGAATCGTCAAAATAAAACTGCAACGACAACAAATATTAATTGCTTATTTATTATATTTGTTAAGAATTGCAGCAAATGTTTAACTATACAATTTTAAAACCTAGTATATTAATAACACACTTGCTAAGTCTCGATACCTATTATGTCTTAGTTAAATAAAATTTAATAATTTTTGATTTGCAAATTGTCCTGTACTAGGTTTTACAATTGAACACCATAGTATAAAATTATTATTTACATCAAATAATATTATCAATACCTCACATAACCTCGAATTCTTTTTCGGATATGTATTACATTACTTGCTCCAAATTTATTTACGCTGTTTATCGCGAGAAAATCTAAATAGACGAAATCCTTGTTCCGCACGATTACGACAATTCTTTGCACAACAAGCTGGCATTATTAAATGTATTTCCGTTTCGAACTAAATATTTCCTTCCTTCAACAAATTTCACACTACCTCCTATTTTACACAGTCGCTTTTCTCGTAGTGTCACCGTGACTGCAATTAATAATGCTCGATAATAATGCTCGATAATAGTGCTCAATTGCATATGTATAGAATACAGACCTGACAGACCAATACAGACTACCGCTCTCGTACGACACACACTCACACATACTTCGTGGACCCAAAATGGCGCCCGTGAGAAGCCTTTCCTTTACGCCGTCGTCCATTTACCGACCTTGGGGGAGCTTAATTCACTTATAAGAACTAACGGTTATGGCAGATCTAAGCGATTCGCAATTAACGCATGGTAACCCACAAGCATCTGACGATGAGACACCAAGAAAATCTAGCAAGAAGATGAAAATTAGTGTCTCGGAACAAGAATTCGATTCAGTCACTAAGGAATTTATGGAAGAGGAACATACTGCTGAGACGGATTGGTGCGTTACGAGAAACCGGAGGAATCTCTCTTCCAAGAAACAGAACTTAACAGAAGACGCAATATAGCCCTCAACGCCAGCGAAAATCCTCCGGATGACGATATGGAGGTTGATTTAGGAAATACTGACAATAACAATGACGCTCAGGACCGCGATCTTTTAATAAAACAAGTGGCCCTGATTAGTAGTTGTAGGAGTAATGACGACGGTATATGTATAGCGAATCAAGATAGTAATAAGAATAACACGGATAACGGCTCGGGATCACGTGATACGGTCGTGATCAACGACCCTCTCGACATTCGGCATGACAAGGAAGTTTACATGGTATGCGGCTCCGAGCTGAAAAAATGCTCACAACACGTATATTCGCCGGTGACCAGGTATGACGACAGCTTCCGAAGTAAAGCAAGAATTACGTTAAGGCTCCCCCCAGACCAGACCTCTACTAGAAAAAGTAAGAACTTAATAAAAATTTGGATGGTCCTATCTGAATGCCGTATTAGCCCTGTGTCGATGGTCATGTCGAATCATTTTTCGGCCGAGGCGGAATTTAAGGATTACACTGAGGCAAATTACGCTTTAAATATTATTGAAAAGCTCCCGGATCCAAAAAAATTAAAAGCCATCATGGAGCAACGGTCTGTTGTATGTAGAGGCGTTGTATCGGATTGGCCTTCGTCGATAGCGGACCTTTGGTCGGTAATTCAGGATAAGTCGGGTATTGTCGGTCTCGAACGTATGTACCGTCGTAAATGGGACAGCGCGGAGAGGAAATCGGTCTTATCGGAGACGGATAACATTATCGTCACGTTCAGAGGCACCGGTGTTAGTGATCTAAAAATCTTCGCAAACGATATCGGCCTTAAGGTTAGGCCATTCGTTCCTCAAGCCAGGCAGTGTTTTAACTGTTATAAATTTGGTCACACGAAGGTTTCTTGTAAAAGCGAAACACGTTGCATTGTATGCGGGGATAAAGCCCATGGTATCTGCGATAGACCGGTTAAGGTCAGCATAAATCCACGTATAAGAGTTGCCCTGTCTTTGAAAAAAATAAAAACATAAATATTGTTATGGCTTACAAAAATGTGTCTTTCTATAGCGCTAGACGTATAGTGGAGGGTGGAGAGATGCCTCATGACACCTCATGACATATTCTCAAATTCGAAGGCCTGACCGGAACTCCCCCCCCAGGGATAAGTCCTTTTCTGAGACAGTGAAACACAGTAATATTTCCGATGGGGGTCGAGCGGTTGCCGCCCCTGGAGGGGCTTGTACGAGCAACGAGGTGACCCCTCGCCACCGTGCCCTTGATATCAACAGACCAAATAGGCCTCACGGCGTCCCACACAGGTCTTCCCATGACTATTACAAACAGTTCGACCTGCGCGCTGAGGATATTAGTAAGGAAAAGAGGGGCATCCTTTTGTCGGCTGCCCGCAATGGGGCCTCCTGGTCGCGGACTGTGTCTGACGGGATTGGTGCTGATGCAGCTAGTGATGGGCTGAGCCCTGCTTGCAACGATACCGAGCGACTCGGTGACTGGTTTTCGATTAAGGAGGCGATCTCCGGTATTCTTCAGTTGTTGCAAAGAGGCTCGTGGTATGCTCTTAAACGCCATTATGAATGACCACGACCAAGGAAGGGGTAAGTCTCTCTCTTTTGAAAAATATAATGAGGTTAGAGAATCCAGGAGAAATGTTCCCATAAATCAAGATATAACGGATATCAGAGATAACGAGAGGTATCGTACGTCTCTCTTCTTACATTAACATTCAAACTCTTATTGTGGAATTGTCGTAGATGTAAGAGCAGCAAGTGTGAGCTCTCCAAGCATGTAATGGACTTCGACATCGTCGTTCTCACAGAGACTAAATGTTCGGATCATAATCATGCATATTTTGCAGGTTTCAAAACGTTGCACAGTAATAACCTTCTTGGTAGCGATGGTGTTACGGTGTCCGTTCGGTCTCATATCGAGTTCGAGACCATTTGCGGCTCTGACACGGCTCTTGTCGGATATGACTCTATTGGTATTAGAACGAGGAATCTGGCAACAAATCTGAACATTCTTGCCGTATACAGGCACCCTCGTGACTCTGTGACGTCACGGGATTTAAGATCTATGTATGGTCATATTGATAGCAACGAAGACACAATCATTCTGGGGGACTTTAATGCTCACAACACGGTCTGGAATTGCGACACGACTAATGGCAATGGTGAGACCCTGTTTGACACGATGCAAGATATGAGTTTTTTTTGCGTCAATGTTGACACTAAATCAAGAGTGGGCCTTCGTGGCCAGCGGGACTCCAACCTGGATTTCCTTTTTGGATCAGAAGGTATAATTAGTAGAATCGAATATCAACAGCACGATGAAACATGGGGTAGCGATCACTACCCCATCTCTTTTCTCTTTGACGATCCTGTTGTACCGTATAAGAAAATTACAAATAGAATCACCACAAACAAAACGGTCTAGTCGCTGTTTCATGAATCGGTGGACCGCGACATTAAATCTGATTTACTCCCTCACATTAATTCGTTTAAGAAAGATTTTGATGACTTCTACAATAAATTTATTGCCATTTTGAGGAAGGCGGTGGACCGCGCCTTCGGTAGAGGTAGTGGTGCCGCGAGAGGTGCTCGCCGGTCTGACCCTAGTAAGCGAAGAAGATCTCATAGATGGTGGGACGGCGAGTGTGATCGAGTTATACAGGACAGAAAACTTGCATTTTCTGTTTTCAAGAACAGTAAGAGTATTCACGCATGGGTTGAATATAAGCGTCGATGTGCTTTGGCCAGGGAAACTATCAACTGTAAGAAGAAAGAAAATTTTGAAAAGGGCATAGGGGGATAAGCATGTAAAAATGCCCCTGCAAGTATGAAGTTGACTTGGCGTCGTAAGTTAGTGACCTTGAACTCCTGCAAATATTGACCTTGAAATTATATTTTTGAAGGAGTTATGGAGGAAAAAAAAAATTTCTTTCTCGAAAACGGCTCGACCAATTTTTATAAAAAAAATATATGTTGTAGGTATCAATAATGGTGTTTAAAAGAAAATATTTTGTAATTTTTGAATAAATAATAAAGCTGAAAAAATTTTTGAATTTAAAAAAAAATTTTTTTTTGTATTCTTTTAGAGTGACACCTTTAATTTTTTTTGCAAAAACATTGTGCTAGTATCTATTTTATCATATAATTTACCCAGATTTTTAAAAAATATAGTTTTGGAGTAAAAAAATGAAAATCATGGTCGTGTCACCTGATGCTCAAGCGCCGGTCAAGGAAACTGCCGCATATATATATATCCTCTAAAAAGACATTAAAAATGTGAAAAAAAACGCCAAGTATGTTTCACGCAAAATAATTTTATGAATAATATTAGAAAAATAAAGAAAATATTTACTTAAAAAACACAAAAAAAAATAAATATAATGGCATAAAAAAGAAGTGAAATCAAAATATTATTCCAAGTATATTTATTAGAACAAGTAATATTATTTAAAAAATACAAAAAATAAATATAACAGCATGAAAAAGAAGTGAAATCAAAGTATTATTCCAAGTACATTTATTAGAGTAAGTAATATTTCGCAAGATATATATTTTGTGCGTGAATTAAAGGAATACAATATTTTATTGATAAACTATCTCTCAAAATTGCAGTAGACCTAATGTAGGATGCAGAAGACATTTAAAATGTATGAAATACAACGGCATGATAAAATGAAAATATAGAATACAATAGATAGCGTAACGAGAGGTGCAGAAATTAAAAAGGGTTTAGTTACATCGATAATAAGCAGAGGCAACAATCAAAGATGGACATAATCTCCAGCAGCACCCCAACGCCAAGGATGCTGCTGGAGATTATGTCCATCTTTGATTGTTGTCTCTGCTTATTATCGATGTAACTAAACCCTTTTTAATTTCTGCACCTCTCGTTACGCTATCTATTGTATTCTATATTTTCATTTTATCATGCCGTTGTATTTCATACATTTTAAATGTCTTCTGCATCCTACATTAGGTCTACTGCAATTTTGAGAGATAGTTTATAAAATATTGTATTCCTTTAATTCACGCACAAAATATATATCTTGCGAAATATTACTTACTTTAATAAATGTACTTGGAATAATATTTTGATTTCACTTCTTTTTTATGCCATTATATTTATTTTTTTTGTGTTTTATAAGTAAATATTTTCTTTATTTTTCTAATATTATTCATAAAATTATTTTGCGTGAAACATACTTGGCGTTTTTTTTCACATTTTTAATGTCTTTTTAGAGGATATATATATGCGGCAGTTTCCTTGACCGGCGCTTGAGCATCAGGTGACACGACCATGATTTTCATTTTTTTACTCCAAAACTATATTTTTTAAAAATCTGGGAAAATTATATGATAAAATAGATACTAGTACAATGTTTTTGCAAAAAAAATTAAAGGTGTCACTCTAAAAAAACACAAAAAAATTTTTTTTTTTAATTCAAAAATTTTTTTCAGGTCTATTATTTGTTCAAAAATTACAAAATATTTTCTTTTAAACACCATTATTGATACCTACAACATATATTTTTTTCATAAAAATTGGTCGAGCCGTTTTCGAGAAAGAAATTTTTTGTTTTTTTTCTTTTTTCCTCCATAACTCCTTCAAAAATATAATTTCAAGGTCAATATTTGCAGGAGTTCAAGGTCATATGGGTACTAACTTACGACGCCAATATCAACTTCATACTTGCGGGGGCAATTTTTACATGCTTATCCCCCTATGCCCTTTTCAAAACTTTCTTTCTTCTTACAGTTGATAGTTTTCCTGGCCAAAGCACATCGACGCTTATATTCAACCCATGCGTGAATACTCTTACTGTTCTTGAAAACAGAAAATGCAAGTTTTCTGTCCTGTATAACTCGATCACACTCGCCGTCCCACCATCTATGAGATCTTCTTATTTGCAGATCGTCAATATTTGCAGGAGTTCAAGGTCACATGGGTACTAACTTACGACACCAATATCAACTTTATACTTGCGGGGGCAATTTTTACATGCTTATCCCCCTATGCCCTTTCTGTAAAAATATTAATAGATTCACAAGCTTAAGTTATGTGTGGAATTCTATGAGAATCCTGAAAAATGCAAAAAAAAACGTGCTGTGGAACAATTGGCAGACTAAGAACAGAGAAGCAGAAATTAAAAGATCCATTGATAACCTTGCCCCTCCATTCGTCGGCTCGGATCCGGTCTGTAAGTCGTGTCTGCCCTATGCGGACTCGTCTCTCGAGGCTCTGTTCCAGCGCTCCGAACTGGACAGAGCCATCGACGTGATCAGAAGAAACTCCGCTCCGGGACTTGACGGTATAGAATATAGAATGATTAAGGAGCTTCCGGAGTCTGGTCGATCTTGTTTGCTTGAGTTATTTAATATTATTTGGTCTTCAGGTTCTTTGCCGGGAGAGTGGTTGCAGTACCAAGTCGTCTTCATCGATAAGCCTGGTAAAGAGAAGGTTCGGCCTATCTCCTTGTCATCATGTGTGGGCAATCTATTTGAGCGCATGGTCAATGAGAGATTGATTTGGTGGGCCGAAAAGGAAGATAAATTCAGTGCTACCCAGAATGGCTTCCGGAGAGGTAAATCATGCATTGACAATCTGGTCAAAATTACGTCGGATATTCGGGCTTTCCTGTGTGCAGGCGAATACACGCTTGCGGCCTTTCTCGACGTGTCATCGGCTTATGACAACGTGGACTACCGCATTATGATGGATAGATTGATAGCGCTTGATTGCCCCGCAGGTATCGTCAGATTTATTAGTAAATGGCTTTACCTGAGATCGGTTCGCTTCATTGTAAATTCTCAGGAATTCGTTGAACGCCTCGTCTTTAAGGGGCTTCCGCAGGGCGCTGTTTTAAGTCCGGCTCTGTATTCCCTCTACACGGGGGGCCTATGCTCTGACTTACCAGAGGGTGTGGAAGCAGTGGAATTTGCTGACGACGTCGGACTGTACGTTTTTGGCCCTAACAGACGTCGTAATCGGATTCTCCTCCAACGGGCTGTTAATCTGATCGCAGAAAGATTACGGGCAATCGGTTTAGACATCGAGCCGAAAAAAACGGTCTTAGTGGAGTTCAACAAATATGGTTACTGTGATAGATCTCTGAGCATCCGGGTTCAGGACTGTGAGGTGTTTAACAGCGGGGAGGCCAAATTTCTCGGTATTTGGCTCGACAACGGTCTCAGATTCTCCCGTCAGGTCCAGGAAATTAGGGGCAAGGTCGATAGAGCTAACTCTATCTTGAGATACCTATGCAAAGTCTCGAAGGGTTTGGAAGTTAATACGGCCCTCATGCTATACAAGAGCCTCGTCAGATCTGTTACCGACTACGGTAACTTCGTATATCATCCTAAGGACAGGGCCCTTCAGGACAAGTTAGAAAGAGCTCAATATAAAGGCATTCGGACAGCGCTGGGATACAGGAACAGTACCCCCAACAACGTTATTGTCGCTGAGGCTAAAGTCAGACTGTTGAGGGACCGAGCCGACATGCTCGCCAGAAACTTTATCTGCAGAACTGCGGCTTACAACGTCGCCGGCTTGTGTAACAAGATACAGAGGATGTACGACCTCGAAGTTGTCGTCCGTTATCGTCAACCCCCGTACAAGTTATCTCTGATGTCTCTGGTTTGGAAAAAATTCCTCCCTTTTAGGGCAAGTATTGGCCAACCTAGAAAACATGAGATTTTTCAGGGTTCTTTTGGTGCGCACATATAGGGCTGTGATTGACACTACAATAGGACAAGTTAGAAAGTCAAATAATAAGTATTCCGATGAATCTCTCATCTGTGATGTTTTGGCCAGGTATGATTTGAATTCCTCGTTGGAGAACATTTTCACCGATGGATCATATGACATAGCGAGTTGTGCGACGGGTGCGAGCTTGGTCATTGACAATCAAGAAATTGCGTATAAAATAAGCCTATCTAGGTTTTGCTCATCTTTTACTGCTGAGGTTTTTGCCATTAAGGCTTCTCTGGAACTGATGATTCTCCAGAACGAAATCAGAGACAAACATATTGTCATTTTATCTGACTGTAAATCGGCTCTCTCAACAGTAAGTAATAATCACTTAAATGTACATGAAAACCGCTATGTTACGAAGGCTAGACTCTATCTTTACAGATTGGAGAGGGAATATGATAAGAAGGTGTTTTGGTTTAGATCCCGGCTCACGTCGGTATTGCCGGTACTGAAAAAGCGGATGAGTTGGCCAAGGAGGCCGCTCGTGAGGAGGCTGATGCTGGGATTGAGATCCCTGTTGGCGACCTAATGGCCCTCGCCAGGAGGGAGACGTGGGAAGCTACCCAGGAGTCAATAAGGAGAGACTCTGCCCACAAGGGCACGTTTCATTTTGACAATTTCTACGACAATGATGCAGTCAAGCCTTGGTTCAACAAAATCAACGCCGAAAGATACTTTGTTACTCTTATCAATAGATTGAGAGCTAATCACTATAATCTGGGTGTTTCTCTCAAAAGAAAGGGATACGTGGATGCCGAGAGATGTGAATGTGGATGCGAATGTGAGGATTTAAGTCATGTGCTGTTGCGCTTTTGTAAATACGACGAACTAAGATTCAAAATAGACGAAGAACTCAGAGCTGAGGGTTACCTTGCTGAAATAGATCTGTACAGGCTTATTAAGGGAAGGAATTGGAACTTGACACACATAATTTTTAAATTGTTAAAAAAGATTGGTAAAGTGATATAGGGTCATATGTGCACTGGTGTTTGTATTTCTTTTGGAAAGGCTTAATTTGTTTGGGTATAAGACACCTTAATCCTCCCTCACCCGAGGGAAAATCTAAAAACCCCTTGACTTTACCAAGTTAGTTGGTTGATGGAACCAACTATCATGGCTGATGCAACCAACGGCCGTAGTTAATTTAACCATCTTTATTGATGAAATTAATAGACCAAAGCACTAGAAAATTATACATTTTTATGTGAAATATTTTTTATAGCTTAGTTTATCCGTAAAAATATTTTTTCTTATAATAAGAACAAATATTTTCACGGATAAACTGAGTTACAAAAAATATTTCACATAAAAATGTATAATTTTCTAGTTAATTGCGGTTTCTGTTGTTACCTATATAAATATGAAAGTATTTATAAAGTATTTAGTATTTATTTATTTATTTAAATTACATATTTTAATGTGACAAATAATTAACCGCTTGCCATTCGGTGCAGGATACATGGAAAATTAGTAAACAATGCGTCAAGTTGAAAGAAATTGTAATTTTTTGTACTAATTATAGAAATGAATCATAGGAATGTAGGTTTTCATTAAATCCAATGTTTGTGCACATGTTGTGTTACGTCCTGCAAACTCCACGATTTCCCTTTTTCGCGGATATTCCTATTAAGTGCTTAAGATATCCCTTAAGGTAAGGATAAATAAACTGAGCACGGACGGTTATCGATCGGCGAGTGAGCTTTGATCTCCTCACATTCCTTTTTTATGATCAAACTACCTATTTGCTTGGGCAACTAAAAGCAACCTTCCAGATGACGAATTACTAACAGACGGGGCATACTTGACCAGATTCTCATCAGCTTTGTCTGGCCCACTACTATAAAACACGGCGACATGACGCGCCAAAGGTGGCCTTAATCCCAGACGGAGTTTGCTTAGGATCTTTATTGCATCGCGCGACTAGCTCAAAATTGCCCGCGCAATGTTCCGACAAACAGAAACGAGATCTAAAATGTACTTTTGGAAATCTTGTAAGAGCACGTGGCGAAAGTTTCTGTTTGCAATAAAACTGTAATTAAGATTAGATGGAATGCATTTGTCTGTCGGTATTGAAAACAGGGTCGCGAGATAAATAAGGGACCCTAATAAAAGAGAAATCGGCGATAGTCGAAAACAAATGAGTCACTGGAAAAAGCGATGGGTTACACCCCCAATAAGACAGTGGGGGCCTTGCGAGGGGACTCACCAATGGAAAACCGGAAAAATCAATAACCGTCTCTAGCTCTCTAGGATAAGCGAAGACTTAAGAATCTAGCTCTTGGGTGAGAAACATCTCGCCCAATAAGAAATCCTTTAAACCAAAAATTAGAAACATTCCGCCAACCAGAAGTTCCCAAAACGAAAACCAGACACCTTCCACAACGAAATTCACCCTTTCCATCATTGGAACTTTCCTATATAAATCGCGACATCACGGGACTCGCTCTCTTAGTTCAGCTCCTCTTCAGACAGTTCACTTCTTCGCCCCGGTTCATCTCTTAGATCAAATTCTCTTCCCTCCGGTTCATTTTTTAAGTTCAATTTACTTCGCCTCTCTTCCGTTTTACGAATAGTATCACATTCAAATCCGATCTTAAGCTTTAAGTTAAATTCTGTGCGCAAACTTAAACTCATTGAGTATCGACGAGAGCCTATCCACAGGGCCCAAAGAGATCCAGCTATTCTACTTCAATTTGATCAGCGCCAAGTAGTAAGTCGTATACACACTTCTTTTTATTACCCTTATTTTCTTGTGTTCGGAAAGTCTCTCGGGTACATGTTCCTTCAAATCCTCTAGCCCTTTTTGATTTCTCATTACTCCTGAATTAGCTGATTTATCGGCGGACTCGGAGTAATCTCCTTTCCCTATTACTTCCGAATTAGCTGATTTATCAGCGGACTCGAAGTAATCTCCTTTCCCTATTACTTCCGAATTAGCTGATTTATCGGCGGACTCGGAGTAATCTCCTTTTCCTATTACTTCCGAATTAGCTGATTTATCGGCGGACTCGGAGTAATCTTCTTTTCTATTACTTCTGAGTTAGCTGATTTATCGGCGGACTCGGAGTAATCTCTTTTCTCATGCCTCAGTAAAATCCAACATAATAGTTATTTTAAAATTAAATGAATTATATTTCCAATAATGTCCTATTAAACGTCAATTAAATCGACGGAATCGACGGAACAAGCTGGTTATGGAATCAGTAAAATCAAACGTCCTAAAACCTTAAATAACCTTAACCTTATTTCAATGGCGGTATCCTTATTTTCCATGCATAAATTCTTGTCTCTCTGTTTTCACGCCGCGAACATCTCTTTATATTTTATTTTAATTGCGACTTAATTTAGTTTCAAACACACATATACACCACACGTACACTTAGTTGAACCATTATGTAATTCAATGCCGATCTCGATGTAATAATAGCGGGCAGGATGTCCATTTCCAAATAGGTTTCCCCTTCAAGAATCCTGCCCGATTGCCCCCGCACTAATGTAACACCCGCGATAACTATACTCACACACACACATACACACACACACACACACACACACACAAATAACATACACTCTGCTTTATCTCAATACCTGATTATCTACTCACAAGGGAAGGGTCAACCCTTGGGGTCACCGATTTTGTCGAAATTTTACTAAAATGTAGTATTAATATAGAAGTGACAAATGCTGTACGGAGACGATGCGCTTCTCAACCGTTGCCGAGAAATCGCGATGTGAATTTTAGCACGCTCCTTTCATACCATTGTAGTAAAGCGTCTTTCAAGTGTCAGCGTGGCGTAGCGAACTAGGCGTCGGACTACAAGCGTGAAGGTTGCTGGTTCGCGTCCCGTTCCTTTTATATAATTTTTTTTCTTTTTTTTTTTACTTATATTACAGCATACATCATATACAATATATTTATTATTATTATTATTACTTTTAGACAAAAAAATGTTTATGATTATAATTTTAAAACTGTGCATAAAATGTTCGTAAAATATTAGCGATTTTGAAAGTAACATTTTCAGGCATGCTTCTTGTAAAAAATTATTTATATTCGGTTATAATATTATTTTCTATGCATTCAAATTGCCTTGCATTGGAATTATGATGCATTGGAATTATAATGCGGTATACAGCACAGCCTCTTCCTAGAATTTTACGTCTTATATTTCAAAACATTAGGGACTGCCTTTCAAACCTGATCTTTTGTTGCCTGTTTGCCTGCTCATAGTATTTTTAAAAGAGCGCTCGGGCGCTAGGGTCGCATTTCAAATGCTGAACCGTTAGTCGATCGTTTACTGTCGTCGAAGACACTCGTCTGTTCCTGAACACTAACAATAAAATAGTGAATTGTGTGAATATTCTGCGCTAAAAGTTTTCAAAATGGAACAACCACCGGGTACATCTACTGCAAAAGAAAATTTAGAAGATGAGCGCGAACGATTATTAAAAGACGAAGATGTTAAGGGTGAATTAACAAATGCCCTGAAGTATTGTGATAGTTTGTTGCAAGCAAAAGATCTTCTAACAGATACACCTCCTGATAAAATAAGTTCTGTGTCTGTAGTTATGGGCGAAGTAATTTGTGAAAAAATTATCAACATTTTGGCAGATCGACAAATTGTTATAGAAGAGGATTTAATATTATTCGATGAGAGCGATACCGAAGGAGAATACGAAGAGGTATGTTAAAGTATTTCTATTATTGGCAATGAAATGAGTAAATTTCTCAAAATTATAGAAACAATTATGTGCTTTAACGTATATTAACGCTATTTTATTTTACATTGTTAGTCAATGTGCTAATGTTTACAGCATAAACATTCATAATTTACTCATGCAATTTTATTTTTATTCGCAGTGTAAAATTAATGAAGATGAAGATTACGAGCCCGAAAAATTTCAAAAACCACCTTTCGATTATATTTCTCTAGAATATAAAATGAAAACCGTCGCTCTGGCTGAAGCTCATCCAAAGTGGTCTTTAGCAAATTTGCATAAAAAAGGCTGCAGTCGTTTGAAGAAAAAAGAACATCTTAAAATATGGGCAGAAGATGTGAAGAAGGGTGGAACACACTTTGATAAGTGGACATACATTGATACAGAAACCTTCGAACGTTTCAAGGAAGCTAGAGCCTCTTATGAGCAGGTAAATTTATTGTTTTATCGAAACGGAAAAATAAACAAAAGTAGATAAATTTTTAAAACTATGAATATATTGATTTTTAACTTTAATAGGTGACAAGCAGGACAATCCAGCAATGGTCAATGGCAGCAGCATTTTCTTATATTTCGGAACAGTTTACTTTCAACGCTAGCGAATCATGGGTAAAATATTTCAAAAGAAGGCATAGAATAAAACAGCGGAAAATCACAAAATACGTTAGTGAAAAGGAATGCGCCACAATGGAAGAAGTACTAGTAGCGGCAGAAAAATTCCAAACGCAAACTAGAGCTCTGATTTCTAAATTTCAAAAAGATTTTGTTATTAATACCGATCAGACTAGATGCCAATATGATAGTACCTATAATAGAACTTTTGAGCATAAAGGTGCGAAAACAGTTTTGGTACAGAAAAAACAATTAAATAAGATTAGTCACTCTTATACTGCGCAGTACACTTTGACTGCGTCGGGAAAGATTATTCCTTTTGTATTTTTGTGCTTGCAAGAGCCCTCGGGAAAGTTTGGACCTTTAGTTCAAAAAAATGTTGATAAGTTGATCGATGAATATAAAAACGTTGTTGTCACTTGTTCGAAATCCGGAAAACTTACAACCGATTTATACAAAAAATTTTTGACAAATGTTATCTTACCATATGTTAAAAACAACAAGTTTTTATTCATTATCGATTCTTGGGGAGGCCAAACTAACCCCGCTGTACACGATGAAATTTTTGAAAATGAACAAGGAGAAGCAACGTGTACATTAAAAATTATACCGCCGAAATGCACACCGCTGTGCCAGCCCTGCGATGTGTATTTCTATCGTCAGGTTAAAAATTTTCTCAAGCGCTTGCAGAATGCTCCTATATTACTGCAAGAAAAAAGAGAAATAGCATCTCGTGAATATGTTATAAAAATTCACTCTTTAATATTGCATCAGTTAAATGCTCCGGTATTTTCACTTATGATTAACTACGCATGGTTTGCATCAAAACTGACGAGCGAACGGCCGAGCTTTTTGAATGTTAATGACGTGTGTTTTCCTGTCTCATTATTAAAAACAAAATGTGCTTGCGAAAAAATTGGATTTATAAAGTGTGCTTGGTGTAAGTCAGTTCTATGTTTCACTTGTTTTTTTTATTTCAATCACTCTAAAGTTTGTAAAGTTACAGAGCAAGACGACGAATAATCGCAATCATTTTATTATAATATTCTCTTTTTGTACGCCTTTTTTTATTGTAACCTTTTTTTATACCTATACAAAACTAATAAATAAACCAATAAATATACATACAATTTTTTTAATATTATGTAAATATCTCCGCCAATATATATATATTTTTATTTACTTTCAAAATCGCTAATATTTTACGAAACATTTTATGCACAGTTTTAAAATTATAATCATAAACATTTTTTTGTCTAAAAGTAATAATAATAATAATAAATATATTGTATATGATGTATGCTGTAATATAAGTAAAAAAAAAAAAAAAAAAAATTATATAAAAGGAACGGGACGCGAACCAGCAACCTTCACGCTTGTAGTCCGACGCCTAGTTCGCTACGCCACGCTGACACTTGAAAGACGCTTTACTACAATAGTATGAAAGGAGCGTGCTAAAATTCACATCGCAATTTCTCGGCAACGGTTGAGAAGCGCATCGTCTCCGTACAGCATTTGTCACTTCTATATCAATACTACATTTTAGTAAAATTTCGACAAAATCGGTGACCCCAAGGGTTGACCCTTCCCTTGTCAATGTCAGTAACAAGTATTATTCTATTATAATGAATGTTCAATTTGTTCAATGTCAGCAACAAGTATTATTTTATTGTAATAAATGTTTAATTTGTTTGATAAGATTAAATTAAATGTTTCTTTATTTTAAATAAGACCTCCCTCTCAAAACCCTTCCACCTCTCGAAATCGCACGAGGTCCGATCCTAAGTTAAAGGGATTAATTTCCCTGACTTAAAAGAGGACCGACGATCGCACCGCTCACGGAAGGCGTCCTACCGTCCCTACGGACGTTGACCCTTCCTGAGCCATCGAAAGTGCGTTCGGCTCGCGCCACGCGCCTCAGAGCGTGTGTGTACCTGCGAGCAATATTCTTAAGCGTCTGGTTGCGTTCTTTCGTACCCCCTGCTCCACTGGTTAGCCTTTCCTTCGCTTCCCAGTTTTCTTACTTTATTCCCGGGGTTGGACGTAACATGTTGCATTAAACGATTACTTTTTTTTTTCTCATTGCAGATAATTGTTTTAATAATGCCGAAAACAGGTAACTCATCCGAATTAAGTTTCAGAACTAAGCAGGTATTTAATTTGTACGAAATACCCACGGCACGTCGATATAAGTAGTTTGGAGTTCTGCAGCAGGTAATGAGTTTTCAATGTCCTCAAGGCATATTCGGTCCATAAGACTATGAGGCCCTACCTCAAATTTTGAAACGAGTCCTCGCCCGCATAGCTGTCTGAAAAATAATCTAAAAGTTTCTTTCAAAGCGAGAGTATATGTTATATTCCGTCGAGAGTATGTGGAATTAGCGCTTTGTTTGAATTGTCTATTTTTCGATTCGTTTCTTATTGTGCTTAGAGTAATTATTGGTCCTGACTTTCGCATTATTCTGGCATAGTGCACCATATTATGATGTTTAGCTTTTAGATTATCTTTAAATAATTTAATATATAATTAATCTATAATGTTCAGTAACGTAGTTGGCGAGTTGAATGTATCATCCCGGTTGAATGTCTTTTGCTGCAACAATGTCATAAATGTTTCTGAATGTCAAGTAAAATTCCCACATTTCATCCGGAGAAACATAATCGCCAATGAGCAGAGGAAAAATGTAGACAAAATTTACCATTTCACTACCTGTCATTGAGAGCTTTTTGTCTTTGATTTCACTATAACGAATAAGCGGCGGTTTATTAGTTATGTTATTGGCATTATAGTTGAAAGTGCGCATTCTTTCGTTTAATACTTCGAGTGGTATTTTTTTATTTGCATTAAAAATGTAGTAATGAAGTACATGAGCCATGCTATATTTAAAAGCTTCTTCAGACAAGTCATGTAACGGATCCACATAAAAGTTTTCGTAAATGTGGAAGAAATTTACGTCATTCCAAATTAAGCGTTTTTTTATACCACTCGAAGTCAGTCCCATTTCGAGGTCTTTTTCATATTCTCCAACACGTCTTAATTTTTCTTTCCTTTCAATCAAATCAGTAACCATCTCTTTGCCAGAAAGGTTGCAAAACCGACAGAAATGAGTTCCCCTGAAGCTTTCCACGAAATCGAAACGTGAATTCATCCCCAGATTATCTCCAGTGAACAATCCCAAGGCAAAGAAAATAGTTTTATCTATTCCTTTCAACTGTAAAGTAATTCCGTACTCTTGTAAAAAATTTATTTCATCAACGAGGATACGATAAATACTTTCATTTCCGAAAGCTTTTCGATCATCCGTGTGGAAAAGCGACACGAGAAAAATATTTTCAAGCGTGGATTTAAATTCGGGTGGTAGGCATGGGATCACCCCAGGGGTCGGGGGAGGTCACCGGGGGCCTTTAGGGTCCCTAGGAGCCTTCCCCGATACGAGTCTTGCGCACCCGGGGTCCCGAGCACATCAGTACCGTAACCTTCGTCAGTCTTCGGGCTGGCGGAGGCCGGGGAGTCCTTCTCAGGATTTGCGAGGTAAGCGACCTCTATAATAAGTTCGCCTGGTCAGGACGGGACCGTGAGGGATGAGCCTTTGCTCTCCCAACCGCCCTAAGGGAAGGAAAACCCTGACAGAAAACCGGGGGACCGGCTGCCCTGCTTAGGAGTCTGGGTCTGGCCTCGGCCACCCAGATTCCAACAGCCGGTAGGGGATGGCGACCCTGACTGCAAACGCCCGGTCGGCCGGGACCGTTAGGGGATTGTTATTCTTTTATCGGCAAAACAGGATGGGGTGGGCCTACCCACCGTCCATTGCACGCCGGTGCTCCGGCAGGACGGGGGTCAATCTCACGACCATTGCACGCCGGTGCTCCGGCAGGTCGTGGGATTGCGGGCACACCGGGGGTTGTCCGGGCCGCTCGGAAATGATCCGAGGTTGGGGCCGGGCAGGTCCAGAAGGGAGGACCCACCGGGCCGCCCGGACGTTTCCGGGTTAGGGCCGGTGGCGTCCTGCTGCCGGACGTAAAGGCCGTTCGTGTTGTGGTCCGTCGGTTGGCGGCTGCGACAATTGGGGGAGCATCCTGTGCCCTGTCCTCCCGCAGGCGGCGGGAGACTGGGATCGAGTTTACTCGGCCGGTTCTCTTGCTTGCGCGCGGGAGGGGTATGGTGGGGGCTTCCCCGGTCCGATTCGTCAGCCGATGGGCGGTGCATTTCCCAGGGGTCGGGGGCGGCCTCCGGGGGCTCTACGGGGCTTCTGGTGGGCGTCCCCGATACGGGCTTGGCAAACCCGGGATACCTGAGCTCGGGCAAGCTGGGCTCGTGAGGCCAGAAAGCCCACCAGCCTAGGAGAAGGAAAACTCCGAAATTCGCAATGTGATTTCTGCCCAGTGCTCTGAATGTCAACGTGAAGAAATTCAAGCAAGCGCGGGTAAACGGCGGGAGTAACTATGACTCTCTTAATCAGCTACCGGGCTGATACTCTCGTGGGCACGGCGAGAGATGCTCTACTGACGGGGGTGGTCGACGTCCAGGCTATCGAGAGATGGCTGGGCCTGATCTTCCCGCCGTCAGCTGTGCGCCCTCCACAGCGCGCCTCGAGGAAGCAGCGCAGTCCTCCTGACACAAAAGAGAGTAGGAAGCAGGAAAGAAAGAGAGAATATGCACATGTGCAGTCTTTCTATAAGAAGAGCCCAAAGGCCTGCCTATCGCGTGTCCTCGGAGGCGGCTCGGTACGTGAGCGGCCGTCCGCTGTCGAATTCGATGAGTACTGGCGTCCCGTTATGGAGGCGTCCAGTGGCGAGGATGGAGACATGACGGCCCTGCGCGAGTCGTACGGGGTAGCGGGGCAGGTAGCGTGTACTAGCCGGAGCCGTTCACCGACAGCCAGAGGTATTCATCTCGAGGGCCTAGGTGAGGGCGCCGCCACTAGCCCAGCTCGGGTGGCGGATAAGGCCTCGCTCTGGGATCCTATAAAACCTGTGGAGGTTCGAAGGATTTCGATCAAGACTGGTACAGCGCCCGGATTGGACCAGATTACGCCGAGGATGTGGAACGCCGTTCCCCTTGCTCTTCGTGCGCTTCTGTTCAATCTGCTGCTCTTGGCAAGAACGGTACCCTCGTCGATCGCCACAACAAAAACTGTATTCCTGGAGAAGGGGGGGCGTCCGACCGGCCAGCACCGGCGGACTACAGACCTCTCAGCATAGGATCAGTTGTGATAAGACACTTCCACAAAATTCTCGCTAAGCGATTAGCGGCCCTGGACGTGTTCGACACTCGCCAAAGGGGTTTCCGGCCGGTCGATGGGGTGTGTGAGAACGTCACAGTCCTGTCGGCCGTGCTTGGCGATGTCCGGAGGCGGTGTCGAACGTTACATCTGGCGTGCATTGACCTGTCGAAGGCATTTGACACGGTCTCGCACCCAGCTATACATAAGACTCTCGAAGAACTGGACCTCCCTTGGGAGTTTAGAGAGTATATCAGGGCTGTCTATTCGGATGCGCAAACGGTGTTAGCATCCAGCACCAGTGGAGTGTCGGCCGTCAAGATCGGCCGTGGCGTAAGACAGGGTGATCCGTTATCGCCGCTACTGTTCAATCTGGTCGTGGATAGAGCACTAGCTATTCTCTCGGAGGATGTTGGCTATCAGATGGGGGATGAGCTGATCAGCGCCTTGGGCTACGCAGACGACATTGTGCTCCTTGCTTCTACCAGGTCTAGTCTGCAGGAGAACCTGACACGGCTTCAGGCTGCCTTTGCGCGGAATGGACTAACTATCAACGCTAAGAAAACAGGAGTGCTGTCCATGGTGGCGTCCGGTAGAGACAAAAAGGTGAAAATTGACACAACACCGTACTTCACCGTGGGGGGAATGCTGATCCCACAAAGATCCCCTGTCGATATCTGGGCGTACCTGGGCTGCATGTACGAAGGTGCTAGGGAATATGCCAATGATCCACCCCTAGCTCAATCCATCGAACAACTTACGAAAGCGCCTCTGAAGCCGCAACAGCGGCTGAGGCTCTTGCGTGACTTTCTTCTACCACGGTATTATCATCGTTGGATAGTGGGAACAGTCACGGCCAAAACGTTGAGGGTGTTGATATTTTGGTGCGCAAAGCCATTAGACGGTGGTTACGTTTTCCCCATGATGTTCCTGCTGGATATTTTCATGCGCCGATACAGAGTGGCGGGCTTGGTGTGCCTCTACTCAAAACTTTAATCCCTATTCTGAAGTTCGACCGACTGCAGCGGTTGTGTCGCAGTACTCTGCCCGCGGCGCGCGCCGCCGCCGAAACCACTTTTGTGGCTAGGCGGCTGGTCTGGTGTGAGAACCAGATGCGCATCCGGGGTAATAGGGTGCAAACGACCGCTGAGCTCAGACAACAGTGTGCTGCCTGGTTGCGCGAGTCGTGCGACGGGAACGGGCTCAGGAAGGTGGAAACATCGAAACTGAGCTCCCACTGGGTGTCGGCGGGGGCCGACCTCATTCCCGGAGCCGACTACGTGCACTATCATCACATACGGGCCAACTGTATTCCGTCTAGAGCGAGAGTCTCCCGAGGTCGTGATGGGCGCGAGGTTCGTTGTCGTGCTGGTTGTCCCGATGTCGAGACGCCGGCTCACTGCGTTCAGCGTTGCTTCAGAACGCACGGAGAGATAATCCTACGGCATAACGACCTTTGCCGTCGAGTAGGTGGCTTCCTACAGCAGAAAGGATTAGTAGGGGAGCCCAAGAGGGGATTTTGGGATTTACTCGAGCGCGACAGATTAACATATAGGGGGATACCTTGCACCCTGTTGAGTACCTCCACTATATATAAGCCCTTAATATAGGATCGCGCGTCTAGGGCAGCCGATCAGAATAGTAAAAAAAAATCGATCGTTAGAAATACTCGAGCGCGTCAGATTAAGGTAAGGTGGGTTAATAACATGCTGAAAAGTGTGCATTTCAATAATCTGACGATTTGAGCGTGACGTAAGGGAGTGGGAGGGTCACAAACTTGCAAAAAAAAAACGTCACTTTGACATTCTCGAGCGCGGTTGAATTTTTTTTTATTTTGAAGGAAATAATTCAAGAATAACGGAAAAAATATAATCTGCCGATTTCCACAAGCCGAAGCAGCACAAATCGTCAGAAAAGTTTAGTGCGTGCAGCTGTAGTGAAGCATGTATTCCCCACTCTACGCCTCTATTTCCCTTTCACTTTTTCTCGATCTCTTACTCTCTCGCACCGTCCCCACACTACTTTCCGTCGCCATGACACCATCACAGCTGATCACACGCGTTCGTGGCAGTACAACGCTCTAGCTTGTTTGTCTGTTTAAATATTATAATATTTGTGTTAGTAATTATCTAATACGACGATGAGTGATGATACTCTAAAGTGTGTATTTTGTATGTATTTTCCACGGATGAAGATGAAGATTAAAAAAAATTTTTTTAAAGTTTTTTTTTTCATTTTACTATTTTTTTCTTTTGCATATATTATAATTGAAAGAAATAGATTTTTTTATTTGCATTCTATTTTCCATGCATTTTATTTGTCACATTTAGTAATTTAAAAAAAAAATTTTTTAATTTAACAATTTTTTTTTAATTTGTCAGATTAAGAAAATCCCTCCAAATAATCGTCAGATTATGGGTCAGCACGACTAGGACATCAAGCTGAATCACCTGTATAATAATCTGACGCGCTCGAGTATTTCAAAATGGCGATTTTTTTTGCATTATCAAGAAGCCGCCATGAGCTTGCGTCATGTCCGAATCGTCAGTCTTTTGAATGGGAGCTTCTTTCGGGTTCACTTAACATCCCCTCTGAATATCTGACGCGCTCGAATAAATTTTTTTTTCCCGTTTTCAACCCTTCCGTACAGCCACCCCCACCATGCAAACCGGCAGATTAACATACCTCCAATATCAGAGACACGTGGGGCGTATACACTATCAATATCTGACGCGCTCGAGTATTTTCATGTGACTATTTTTTTTTACATTTTTGAAAACCTGTAGACGCTTCCCCCACCGGTGAAAGGGTGTACATTATATAACCTTTTTTTCTTTCTACCATCTAATCTTCAAAATCCAATAGGTTCCTACGACGCTCGAGTAAATCCCCATTTAGCACTCTGGGCTCCCCTACTAGATGGCATGTCGATGCGGAGTTAGCCTATTCGACCTCTGCCGGCCTGAGGCGGCCCGACCTGACCATTGTTAAGGGTGATGAGGCAGTGGTCGTTGACGCGCAGGTAATTTCCAGTGAAACTGCGTTGGAGGTTATGACCGCAAGGTGGAGAAGTACCGATCTTGTGATGATCTGGTGGACCGGGTGGCGGAGCGCACAGGAGTGCCGCGTAATAATGTCCGTTTCACCGCCATTACGATCTCATGGCGAGGTGTCTGGAGCCCTAGGAGCGGGGGTGAGCTGCGTAGTTTGGGCCTAACACCTGCCCAGCTGCGTACGCTTACGACTCGGGTCCTCTAGGGCTCATGGCTAAATTGGAAACGATTTAACGGCATAACAACCCGTTATATGCCGGGGCGGAACGTTACCGCGATTAGTGGTGCACATCGGAATGGCACGTAGAGTTGGGTGCCTCCGCATCAGCGGACGAGTAGTAAGAATGTGTGTGTGTGCATGAGTAGTAGAGTGAGAGCTGCTAGACAGCTCTTTTCAAGCACTTCCAGGGTGTCCGCTGCAACACCGACAACAAACCACCTTGCAATATCGTTGCAGGTTTGAAATGACTGTCCATATTGCAGTCGTTTTGCCTTTAACGAAACAAATAGCCAAATGCCTCGTCATCTAATTAGTGACGCGCATGAATGGATTAACGAGATTCCCACTGTCCCTATCTACTATCTAGCGAAACCACTGCCAAGGGAACGGGCTTGGAAAAATTAGCGGGGAAAGAAGACCCTGTTGAGCTTGACTCTAGTCTGGCACAGGCAAACCAAATTTTAAAGAATCATGACAATGCACAACGAGGATCAGAAGAGACTACCTTCCCAGGGTGAACGGACACCCAGGGACCGGCGAGAGGGGTACCGTCCCAGCCCCCCTCCCGTCGTCATCCAACGATGGGCTACCCGGCGAGTTGGGAGCGAGCTCGCCAGGGGAAACGGCTATCGCTGCCGTTATTGGGAAGGAGAGGGATGGACAGATGGGAGTGGCAGACTCCCAGGCTGGCGGTTCTGGCTCTCTTAAGAACCAAGAGGGGACACGCACGATTAAACCGGGCAAATTTGCTGGTCCGGCGTGCGTCAAGGCGAAAAGGGATGGATCTCTGGGGTCTGCCTCCTCTTCGCGTGATGCGGGTGAGGCCTCCATGACCGGGGGCGGGGCAAAACTGTCCCGCAGCTCGGTCAAAGGGGGTCGATCAGAGGGCGCGAGCAGGGGCGCATCCGTGTCCCGCATCAGGTCACGGTCGCGCAGCAGGAAGAGAGATACGTCCCCTCAGACTGACGCTTCCACCGATGCGGATGCGCGACCCATACGACCGAGGATTTATATCGAAGACTCGGACGAAACAGGGGACCGGGATGAGCCGGCGGGAGGCAGGAGTAGTGAGGAGATCGACGTCATCCGTGTTAGCGCTGACGAAAATGCCCCCGCTCCCAGGAGAGACCCCGTGCCAGCGGGGAAAAGGAAGCTCCGCAATGACAATGCGGAGCTCATCAGGAAGCGAGGACGCCTCGTTACAACGGGCGTCGGACTCAGGAAGGAGCTCCTGAAGAACAGGAAGGAGCTCGTCCTGTTCCAGCAAACGATTAAGGACTTAGAGGACCCCGCAATAGTCCCGACTCTCTCCAAGAACAGAAAAATCTTGGAACTTGCGGAGGCTCGGAGACTTAAACAGTCTCCGACCGCGGAATTACTGGGCCTTATTATTGAGAGCCTGCGTGGCGACGACAAGGTGGCGAGAGATCCTCCAACTTGAACGGCACAATGCGGAAGGTGCTGAATGAGGCAGCGGCTAGAATTTCTGCCGCCACCGGTCAATTGATCCAGAGGATCAGGGATCCGGAAACCGGTGCGGGCAGGGATATAGAGCTGGAGGAGCTAAAAGAGAAGGTCTCCGCACAAGAGGCGGAGATCGAAAGTCTTAGGGCGCTACGCGAAACCAACGCGCGGCTGCAGGTGGAAATGCAGAACCTGCAGTCACAAATGGCGCAGATACAGCAGCAGCAGCAACAACAGCAGCAGCAGCAGCAGCGCGAGTACGTGCCACAGGAGGAAGAGAAGCTGCGCAGGGCTAACAAGCGCAAACGGCGCCAACTCGTTGACAGCTCCAGCTCAGAGGAGACGGCGGCGGTTGCGACCGAGAACACGGTCATGGACGCGGATGTTAACGATGTTAACATGGAGCTGGAGACGGAGGAGCCGAAGAGCACGAGGGACGAAGTGCTAGCGGGGATCGCGAGGGACGGCATGCCGGCGGCGATGAGACCGGCGATCCAAGGTAGGATCAAGGTTATCGACGAAGCGATACCGCCGATGACCACCGGAAAGCCGACGGATGCCACGCTGCCTGTCGACGGAGCCCGAGGAAACGAGGGCGCAAAGGAGCGGATATTCCGATCCCTCTCACAGAGGATAGATTCCAGCTCCCCCGGGCGAACAGGCCCCCAGTGGAAAAGACCTCGGCGCAACCGGAGAAGACGCGGGCGGAGAAGCCCCCCGCTCCTTTGGCAATCGGGAGGCCCATCATTAAAAAAGGAGGGAAGGGCGCTAGAGCTAAAGCCCCCTCGACGAAGAATATGGCGCCCGTAAACACGAAAGCCGAGAGGGGCCGGAGCGCTGGCAGAGGGGCGCAGCCTGCCACTCCCGGTGTCCCCGGCACCCATCAAGAGCACCACGGTTGGCGAGACGTGGTCAACCGTGGTGAAGAAAGGAAGGAAGGGAGGTGCGAATAACGCGCCCCCTAAGCCAGGCCCGAGCGGTACTACGACCCCGAAGCCGGATCCCACGCCCCGTGGGGCAGGTACTACGGCCAAGAGTTCGGTTCCCAAGCCCGGTCCTGGCGGTAAGAGCAAAACCGGGGGTGCTGGAGCTAACGATAAACAGCCCCCAGGAAAACAAAGAGAAGGGTGCCGCGCACAGCAGCCGTCACCCTAACGTGCCCGGATGGAAAGTACGAGGAGTGCATAAGGCTAGCGCGCTCCTCGATCAAACTCTCGAAGCTTGGAATCACCCAAGCTCCTAACATCCGAAGGACGGTTACCGGGGCCATCAATTTAGAAGTGGCCGGCCCGGATTGTGCAGGTAAGGCGGACGCCCTAGCCTCACGTATGAGGACAGCCCTATCAGGCAAGGAGGGCGTCAGAGTCGCACGCCCGGAGATAAAAGCGGAAATTCGTCTCACCGCGCTAGACGTCTCGGTCGTGGAGTGCAAAGTCAAGGCAGCACTGGCAGAGAAAGGGGGAGTCGACCCCTCTGCCATCCTACCAGGGCCTATGCGGCGGGCGTCTAACGGTTTAAATACCGTTTCGGTTTCGTAAGGTGCCCCCTCGCTGCCGTAAACAGACTTAGCAAGGAGACGCGCATTGATATCGGGTGGGCCAGGGCCAAAATTGAGGTCCTGGACAAACGCCCGATACAATGTTATAGGTGCCTAGAAATTGGGCACACAAGGGCCACGTGCCAGAGTGCGACCGACCGCACGGGCACGTGCTACAGGTGCGGCGAGGTCGGGCACGAGGCTCGCAACTGTGAGGCCCCCATTAGGTGCGTCATCTGCGCCGAGGCGGGGCGCCCGAGCCAGCACAGAGTAGGGGGCAAATCCTGCCCTAGTGCTAAGAAGAAGAAGGGGGGAGGGGCTCCACAGACCAAGAAGGGCGGCAGTGGAGTGGCTCCTCCCTCCACAAAGAAAAGCGGCACCTCCCGCAAAAAAGCCGGCGGCGAATAACGCCGGAAAGAAGGCGGGTGCGGTGTCGACGTCGAAGTCCGTACCTCCGACCAAGAAAACGGAGAAAGCTCCCCTCACCAAACCTGTGGTGACGGAGGAGATAACGTTGGTTGACCACAGGGTGGTTCTTGTGAACCCTGCGGCACCGACGGACGATGTCGAGATGGCATGGCCGGCGGGGGGGAACACCACGTGGTGGGTCCCCCAACCACGGCCGAGGGGCTCACCAAAGAGCCCGAGGCAGGCACGGCCCCTCCCACGAAGGAGCCAAATGCAATGGAGGTGGAGGGGGAGGACCTCATTGAGAGTTCTCAATAATGCCCCTTCGCCTCCTACAAGCGAATCTGAACCACGCCCGTGCCGCCCAAGACTTGTTCTTGCACACTATGGCAAAACGCGGGTGTGGTCTGGGGGTGGCGGTGGAGCCCTTCCGAGTCCCAGTGAATCACCCATGCTGGGCCAAGGACGCGACGGGCTCCGTTGCTATAACCTGGCGGGTCCTTCCCCACTCCCCTCCGTGTTTGAGGGACAAGCATGGTAGGGGATTTGTGGGAGTTAAATGGGGATCCATCTCCATCGCGGGGATATACGCCCCTCCAAGGTGGAGCCTGGCGGAATTCGAGGAGGCGCTGCGTGAGGTGGGCGAGTATGTCCGCAGGTGCCTCCCCGGTCAGGTGATGGTGCTGGGGGACTTTAACGCCAAGAACACGCTATGGCGGTCCCCCCGCACCGACCAAAGAAGACATGCCTTGGAGGGGTGAGCGTCGGTCCTGGGCCTGTGTTTAATTAACACAGGCCGAGAGAGCACGTGCGTGCGCCGGCAGGGGGGCCTCAATCGTCGATCTGACGTGGGCTAACCCCCCTGCCGCGCGGTTAATACGCAATTGGGGGGTGGTCACTGACAGGGAAACTCTGTCGGACCACCGTCACATCGAGATGGTGGTCCATGCCACCCCCCCGGAAGTGCTGGCCCGGCGCCAAGCCGCGAACGACTCGCGGCGGAGATGGGCCCTAAAAAAGTTGGACCAGGACCGCCTGATAGCGGCGGTCTTGGTCCTGACATGGGGCGATGAAGAGGGGCGCGTCGAGAGGGGGGAGGAGTTGGACGTCGATGCGGAGGTCGGTCGATTAGGTAGACTAATGTCGACGCTTGTGACGTGGCGATGCCTCGCATCAGAGGGTTCCCCCCCGACGCGCGGCCTACTGGTGGACGGACAGCATCGCCGAGCTCAGGCGGCTGTCCGTCCAAGCAATGAGGAGGTTTCTAAAGGCCCGCGCTGGACGCCGGGCCCTCGATATTGAGGAGACTGGAGAAGCCTGGCGTGCTGCCCGTCAGGACCTCTCCAGGGCGATAAGAGCGGCCAAGGAAATAGCTTGGAGAGAGCTGCTCCAGACTCTCAATGAGGATCCGTGGGGGCGCCCATATAAAATGGTCCTTGACAAATTAAGGCCATGGGCGCCTTCGTTCACGAAATCCCTCGACCCCCTGTTTGTCGGCAGGGTGGTAGACACCCTATTCCCTGCCGACGTGGGGGTGTCGTGCTCTTCCCTGATACAGGAGACCCGGGGTGGAGCGCGGAATTGGGGGTAACGAGAGAAGAGCTGGAGCGAGCTCTCCGCAGGGTCAGGAAGCGTAAGGCTCCTGGCCTTGATGGAATACCAGGCAAGGCCTGGACCTTGGCCGCTGGGGGACTGACCGACCACCTGCTCCGGATCTTCACGGAGTGTTTGAGGGTCGGTCGGTTCCCCACGAGTTGGAAGAGGGCCAGTAAGCCCGCGGACTTCCCGTACGCATACCGGCCGATTTGCCTGCTGGACGAGGTTGGCAAGATCTTCGAAAGGATCATTGCCGAACGCCTCGTCCAGCACCTGTCCCGGGGCGAGGGTATGGGCCTCTCCGAAGACCAATTTGGCTTCCGTGCGGGAAGATCAACGGTCGACGCGATCCTTCGCGTTCTTTCCCGCACAGAGGAGGTCACTAGAGAGGGAGAGATTGCGCTAGGCGTTTCATTCGACGTCTGTAATGCGTTCAATTCCCTCCCTTGGCCCATTATCGGAGAGGCCCTGTTGAGGTGCGGCGTGCCTTTGTACCTCGTGCGAATAATCGCCAATTACTTCCGGGACAGGGACCTGATGTTTGTCGACCGGGACGGGGTGATCCGGATCAGGTTGATCGAATGTGGCGTTCCACAGGGGTCCGTATTGGGACCCCTGTTGTGGATCGTGGGATATGACCTGGTCCTGCGGGCTCCTCTCCCCACGGGGTGCCGGCTCTCGGGATACGCTGATGTCGTATACCTGGGAGTCAGCGGGAAGAGCTGGCAGGAGGTCATAAGACGGGCCAACGTGGCGGCAGCGTGCGTGGTGCGCGCAATCAGACAGTTGGGCCTCCGGGTGGCCCCGCAGAAGACCCAGGCCTGCTGGTTCTTTAATTGGTTGCGGCGCGGCCGCGTAGAATTCTGACGAATAGACCGGGTCGACCCGCCAGGGAATACAACATGGTGCCTGCCGTAGCCGAGCGAGCTCTGCGGGAAGCACCTCCTGGAGGTCTCTGCCTGAACATAGAGGGCGTCCGCGTCCCAATTCAGTCCCAATTAAAATATCTGGGACTGTGGCTGGATGAGGCCAGAAGTTTCAGCGAGCACGTTGCCCGCGTGGCTTCAAAGGCCAGAGGCGCCGCAAACAGCCTGGCAAGGCTTTTGCCCAATCTGGGCGGAACCAGCGGGAGCGTGCGCCGCCTCTATGTGGCGACGGTCCATTCCGTAATTCTCTATGGATCGCCCGTCTGGGCCGAGAGGGTAGCGACCAACCCTCGCCTGGTAAGGAAATTGACGGCCGCCCAGCGAATCATCGCTAACAGGGCGGCCAGGGCATATAGGACCCCGTCTTCCACGCGGGGGCGACGACCCTCGCCTGCATTCCCCCGATCGCCTTGATCGCCAAGTCTCACGCGTCCCGTTATAGACGCGTGGCGAGAATCAGGGCCGGGGAAGGCATAATTGTGCTTAGGGCGAGGGCCGTGCTGAAGCAGCAGGCCGAAGAGGCCCTCCTCCGTGAGTGGAGCGAATGGCTCACGATCCCCCAGCTGGGGAGGAGGAGGGTCAGAGAGGCCATCCAGCCACATCTGAGGGAATGAGTGGAAAACCGCCGGGGACGCGGACTCACCTTTCGCGCGGCGCAGGTGCTCACCGGGCATGGTTGCTTCGGTGAGTATTTGTGCCGCGTCGTGGGAAAGGAGCGCACCACACGCTGCCATCATTGCCCGGAGGAGGCAGACACGGCGCAACAAACTCTTGAGCACTGTCTCCCTTGGAAGGAACAGCGCCGTGTCCTCCGGGCAGCGATCGGGGATGACCTCTCTCTCCCGGCCGTCATAGCGGCGACGGTCGGGGTAGGGGAAGGCGAAAATGGGATGCCTTCGTCGCCTTCTGTGAAAGCGTCATTGCTCAGAAGGAGGCAGCGGAGCGCATCAGGAGGGGGGAAATTGCCCCCCTCCAGAAGAGGAGGATAATAGCGACGGGGGTGGACCACCACCACCACCCCAGCCGCCACCATCACAGCACAGGGGTCGTCGTGCCGCCATGGGTGGGGCCCGCGTTAGAGCTCCCCCTGTAAGGCGGGCGGCGGCTGTCGTTAACAGGCGGAGGAGGAGGGAGGCGAGTATCCCTCCTCCTACTTCCAGCGAGGACGAGGAGGAGGACGTGGTCCGGCGGCACCGGCCATCGAATCGTCGGCGGTGCCGACGGAAACCGACAGCGAGGAGGACCACACGGAGACATGATACTAGGGGGATGGAGGGGGGCACCGCCCAGAGATGTGTCCCTCTGACCCCTCCCCTGGCGATTCCGACTGAGGTCGGATTCGGACGAACGAGGGGGATGGACGACGGCAGGGGGGCGGACCTGGTCCATCCACCTGCCGTTTTTCTTTTGTGCCGAGCAGGTCGGCGGTATTGCGGGCCGGAAGGGGCTGGGCGGATTCCCCCCGGGGTTTCCGCCACACGCGCTCCTCTCGGCCCGTGGAGGGTGGGGGTCGCGACCTGGGTACGCCCGGGCCTCGACTCACACCTACCCTCTATAGGGAAACGCAGGGGGAGGAGGGGACGGGTGTTTTCACCCTTCTCCCCTCCTCCCGCCTGCCTGGAGGGCGGGGGTGTGGCTTGGGGGACCATGCTCTCGCAGCTAAACATAATCAGCACCTCCAGAAGGGGGGGTGACGGATCGGTGCTAGTCCCCCCCCCGATTCGTCACAAGTAGCATTGTCCAGTAAGGACAAAGGGGTTCAACCCCGTGGGGAAATGGACGTGGGGGGTTCTCCGGATGTATGCTAATAGCAATTCCTGGGTTCCCCCCTCAAGCGTCGCGAGGGACTCGTGGGTGTTTTAGCTGGTAGGCCATGTACGTGGTATCTTCCGATGCACGCGCGTGGAATCCGGCACTCCCTCTGCCTCTCCCCAGAGGCGGAGGGGTCTTTCTTCCCGATAGGGGGGCTACAGGGCAGGCTCAGGGGCGGAAACGTCCCTGGAGTATCCCTGTAGTTGAAGATTTCACCAACGAAAAAAAAGGCATGGGATCGTACAGTAAACGCCTCCTAATTTTTGTATTCCAGCGTGACTTCCTAGGGGATTATTCACTTCAAAATCGTCATAATAAATAAATAGCGGGATGACAGTTTTTCCAGAGAAATTATGTTTGATTTTTTTGTTGCCACAGTTCTCCCTGAATAAAATTCAACAGAATCCCAGACTGTTCTGATAGGTCCGTCATGTAGTTGAGAACAGATTCTAGCACTCCTGGGAAACTGAAAAAGCAGTGCAGCGTTTTCCGCAATGGTATGAACTGTGCATATACGGGACTCGTTTCTTTTATTATTCTGCCATTAACAAGTTTATCTTCTACAGTTTCGCCCACAACGTAACTTTCGGGAAGTATAAAGCCGCCTTTCTCTTTGAACATCGAAACGTCGATGTTCAGTTGCTAGCAACTCAAAGGGTGCAGACATTGCATCCAAAGCTGCTGTGAACTCCGTTATTGTAACGTTACATTCAGCTCTGTTTTCCGATGTTGAGCTTAACGCTGATTTTGTAATGGCAGTCATGTGTTTGGCGTATCGCATTGTACATATTTTGTAGTTAATAGTTGATTAGTATTACATGTAGATTTAGTTAGATTAGTCGTACTATTGTTCTTTTTTTTCGTGCGAAACGTCGGTGGATCACGATCGGCAGAGATCATGCGACTCACCAATTGGTGCTGCCATCGTCCATTTACCGACGGCAGCAATTACCCCCAAAAAGGGAGCAACTACTCGCCCGCGGCACACGTTGCAGGACCGCGGGCACTCGCCGTTAAGAAGTCATAAAACGCGCATCTAAACTTTGGGAACGCCCGGCCGCACGCTCACCGATCTCTCGCTTGCCTTGCCCTGCTTGCTTGTGCCTGCTTGCCATTGCGAATCTCGCTGCTCTATATGCAATGGTGTGAATGCATGCCGAACTAAGTACAATTAGCCACGAGACCATGGTGTAAAGAAACATGGTGTGCTCAATATTCAGTGACTTTTCAGTTATTAGTCTAAAAAACCTCGGAGAAGCTCAAATTGTACCAACCTCTAGAAAACAAAATTAAGATATAAATATTGGCACACCTGATTGTATTCGTCCTTGTCACACTCACTGCAGTAGAGAAAGAGATACATAGCATCGAGATCGAGAGTATGTAATACGTGTGGCGATATGAAATTTTTATATTTATGAAATAAAAATGGTGCGGTGTGTAGTACGAAGTTGTAGAAACAACTCGGCACAATGTCGTAAAGACATAAGTTTTTTCAAATTACCATCCAACGATATAATTCGCGAGGGATGGCTACAGAAAATTGGAGAGGTTAAGTTACCAAACAAAATTGAATTCGGTAAGTTTGCAAATTTCATAACTTTTATTAATATTTAGTTGAATTAACAGTCATAGATTAAATTTCTGTTATTTTATGTGGAACTTAAGTTACTCTTCAGACCATGGCTTAAGTTGTTCTTGATATTAAATAAATGTAACTACTATGTTAAGAATTCGGAGCAATCTTCTTAGCATAGATACATGTGAAAGAATTATGTATCATAATTTGTATCGTATATGTTATTAATTTCTATATTTTTTATAACATTTAGCACGGATATGCTCAGACCATTTCAATGAAGAATGTTTTGGCTATGGGAAGAAGTCCAAAAGACGAAACCTTTTGCAGACTGCATTACCAACGTTGTTTTTAACTTCCCCGAAAGTTAGGTAAGTTTTAATATATAATGTACATATACAAAGTGTACCAAAAACAATATTTTAATTTATTTTGTATATTAATGTATATCTTTTCCTACGTTAGAGTCGACGAAACAAATTTGAATTTCAATATAGTTCGACGAAATTTTGTACTTGTTTCTACCAATAGTGGTACAAGCACCAATGATTCAAGTACGATCCAAAGAAGTGACACTCCCACATCTGAAAATGATGAATGGTGTGTAGCAGGTCCGTCAAATGCTACTCCTGGTGGCTCTAATAGTTGGAACGAGGAAAGTGCAATGGACAACATTGATGAGCAGAATACATCATCTCGAAGGTACATACATGCATAATGTTATCCCTACGAAAAATTTTAGATACGATTCTTGTAATAATCACATGCCATAATCTCATATATCTTATGACATTTTGACATGTGATTCTTATGAGAACCTATATTTTTCACAAGGATTAAACGACATTTTTTGCTCTATTATAACATTGACATTTCTTATCAATGATTATTCATAATTTCAATTAATGTATAAAGTACTTTTTAAAGTGTTCAACAAAAGTATACTTTTCTCATGAAATAAGCAGGCAAATACTATCACTTGTAAAATTAAGTAAAAACGTAATTTTTGTTTAGTAATCCATGGATGGACATAACGTTTCGAGCCACTCGAACACCACCAACCTCATCGGAAGAGCTGTGTCATATGCCAGACCGAACGTTTCCAAGAAGGTATGAAATATATAATATTAAATATTAAATTTCAGTTTTTCCAAAGGAAATACTTGTCGAATAAAGGAAGTAGATCTAAAATGTATCACCGGTATTCAAACTGTACTTGTATTTTTTAATTATAATTACTGAAAACGTATATTTGTACAGATCTCAGAGATCGAAAGTCTTCTGCGGTCGTCTGGGAGTTTTACGTAGAAAAAACACGAAAGAAGTGACGAAGATGTTGCATTCGATTTTGAGAAGAAGAAAACGGTAATTTTAACTTTACTGTACATATTAATGATTAATAATTAATTATTAATGATATTATTATTATTATTAATAATATTATTATTATTATTATTAATTATAAATTATTAATGATTTTTAGCGTACATAATCATGATTTCATAATGTGAATAAAAGTACAAAATACGCTTGACATTCGTGATCAATTTCATGGAATTTTTCAAAAAATATTAAAAATGTCGAAAAATGTTTCAAATTAAAGTTGTAGATGTTATTAAAACAGACATTTTATGTTGTATGCATTTTTACTTTAAGAGTGATTGATAATTATGATAATTATGATATATTATAGTCTTAATGTCTTCTATTTTTTTTATAAATAAATGTTCATAATTTTAGGACTACATCAAGGGATGAACTACTGGAATATGTGAACGAAGATAACGTTCCAATGTTAAAGCGAAGACGGTTGTACGTATTTACATTTTATGTAACAGACTCATTATGTTTTATTGAATATATTTCTATTTTATTAACTTTCTTTTCAATTACTTTTTAACTATATTATACATCGATATTATATATTACATCTATATTATATATTCTAACTATATTATACATCGATTGATTATATATTATATATTACATCTATATTATATATTCTAACTATATTATACATCGATTGATTTCCTAATGAGTTAATTATGATATTAAAGATTCATGGACGGAAATGAGATCGACCTCGCCAACATAACGCCACGGACAGAAGGAGATGACCCGTACGAGACTATAAAGTCACTGAAAGCAGAACTGCAACACTATCGAGAACTAAATGATTTTCACCTGAAATCAAGATGTACTTATGTACAAGTGGAAGAATCGTTTTATGACGAAGTGAAAGCGTTGAAATTGCAAATGTCGGAGAAAAACAAAGAAATTGAACAACTTGTAGCAGAAGTAAAGGACATGAAGAAAATTATTAAAGACTTGCAAGCTAAATTGGAGGCAACTCATGAAGATGAGAAGAAGATAAAGGAAGACAGCGAAAATGAAATGCGAGAGCTATTGAGGACGTATTTCACGGAAGGACAGATAAGATGCATCATTAAAAAGCGGAAATGGATTCATTGGTCTATTGACGACTATGCTGCAGCAATTTCATTACGGAGTATCAGTCCGAAAGCTTATCGGTACCTTCGATTGAAGCTAAACTTCCCTTTACCATCACTTTCCTCTTTAAGACGATGGGCACTTAAAACTTTTGACATCCGTGAAGGCTTCTTAGCAGATGTTTTCGCTGTTATGAAAGAGAAGGGTAAAGATCTGTCACCAATGGAAAAAATTACAGTTTTATCTTTCGACGAAATGGGCTTATCACAAGAACCGTTCTTCGACACGAAACTGGAAAAACTCATTGGTCCATGCAGTAAAGTACAGGTTATTATGTGCCGTGGATTGTTTGCCAATTGGAAACAACCTATTTTTTACAAATTCGACCAGCCAATGACGAAAGATATCTTAATGGAATGCGTGGTGCATTTGCAAGAAGCTGGATATGAGGTTGTTGCTGCTGTTTCCGATTTGGGCAATAAAGGAGTATGGGGAGAACTGAAAATAACTCCTGACAATTACTTCTTTGAACATCCGTTGATTGAGGGTGCACAAATATTTGTTTTCGCTGATGTTCCTCATTTATTGAAACTTCTTAGGAATTGGTTTGTCGATGAAGGTTTGTCACTTGGAAATTGCAAAAATATATTCACTGCCGACGTTTTTGAATCAATCATTAAACTGGGCAACTCTGGTGATCTTCGAGTAGCTCATCGTATCACTGAACGTACATTACACGTGGTTGGTTCCGCGAGACAAGCTGTCAGACCTGCAGCCAGAATTTGGTCCCACACGGCCGCGAAGGCAATTGAATGGGCCGGAAATCAAGGATTGTTGGACATTCCCGAATATGAAAAATTTTCATACTTCGTGTCAACAGTGAATAAATGGTTTGATGTCCACAACTCGTATGCAAAATATGGAGCACATCCAGGAGTTAATGGCTTTGGAATCGACCTAGAGAATCAGATGCAATTGTTGGTACTCATGTCAATGTACATTGAGAACATGCGAGTGGGCAAGAGAAAATCGCTAATGCCTTTTCAAAAAGGCATAATCATCAGCAATGCTTCTCTTAAAGGGTTATTTAATTACTTGCAAAGTAAATACCCTGAACACTGCAAGTATATATTGACACGGCGGCTCCAACAAGATATTTTGGAAAACTTCTTTTCTTATGTTAGGGCGATGGGTTCGGGCAAAGATAATCCATCGGCTTATGACTTTCGATACCGTCTTCGGTGGTACATTCTTGGGAAACATTCCCATGCAGTGTTCACCATGAATAAGAATACCGAAGAAGATGAAAGCACAGTTTGCCTATCTTCGTCAATATGTTCTTCACGTACAACTGATTCACCGTTTGCAGCTGTTACACCGAACGATCCACGTGCTACGTCGACTCCATGTCCTGGTATTACACTTCATGCTCCGGAATCGACGAATGTGGATTTGGATAACGAATTCAGTAATGAACTTGACTGCACTCAATCGGACGATCAAGTAATTCTTACCGAAGAATTATTTAGAAGCATTATTGACATTTCACCCGATGACTTGTTGGAAGATGCACTGGAAAACGAAAAAAATGACGAATCGGATATAGATGTTTGCAATGACACTATCGACGACGATGAAGAATTGACAAGGTTCATCAAACGCTATTTTGAAAGCTCCACGCCAATTCTTGGCTGCAAAAATGCTTCTGACATTGTTCAGGAAGCTGGTCTGGAGTACGTTGCAGGTTACGTTGCTCATTGCTTTAAAAATATTTATTCGTTTTTAGGCGACAAAACGAAGGATATACACGATAATGACGAACAAAGTTGGGTAAAAACTGTTTCTAAAGGTTACCTTACATATCCGTCTGAAACTTTATTACTTGCGAGTAAAATAGTAGAGAAATGTTTTTTAGACTTTCATGGAAATGACTTTTCGAAAGAAGAGTTTGTCATCCAAAAAGTTGTAAAAATGGCAAAGAATACCAAACACTATCCTTCACAAATTCCTGACAAAGTTTTACAGTGCCTCGTAAGAACGCGAACTTATATTAGAGTTAAGGAAATTGGTAAACGCTTGTTTGACGAAAAGGAACAGCGAAAAAAAGACAAAAAAATGAAAAAATTTGTTGGTGCTACGAAAGCTACATGATTTTTATTGTAATAACACTATTATCATTGTACATAACACTCTACTATATGTTCGTAAAAAATGTATATACCGACTATATTTCTGTACATAATAATTTTAATGAAATTAAATGTCCTATTAATTTTTATAATTCAATGTAAAATTGTAAAAAAGAATATAAAAAATAAATTTTGGATTTTTGAAAGTACAAAAGTTTCCTATACAGTAGCAGCAATGAAACTTTGAATTGTAAAGTTGTAAAGTCTCCCAGATAGCCAAATGTTCTGATTTTGCAATCGTGTTGTCGACAACCGTTGCAGAGTTGCAGCAAATTGTCCCGGTCAAGCCATTAAATGTCCCGGTCAACCCGCTAAATTGTTAAATTATATTTCATTTTATTTAATTTTACGACATGCACCGATTTGTTTTTTGTTTTTTATTTTCGTTAATTTTACTTATTGACGAATATAAACATTCTAAATAATATATTTTAAAGAATATATTTTTATTTGCGTCAAAAATAAGTTCTTTATTAATATAAATAAATTATCTTGACATATAATACGGTCTATTTGCCTCCCTTCCCCTTCTCCGTCATCATCCTTGTCCCGGTCGCTTCACGACAATATGGCAACCCTATATTATATATATCCCCAGATTCTAGGAACTTTTTTAAGGTTGGTACAATTTGAGCTCTTCGAAGCCAGAAATCAAGAGAGAGAAACGATTTCCGAGAGAGACACGAAACCAAATGAGCACACCATGTTTCTTTACACTATGCACGAGACAGAACAAGAATCGGTGGACTTCTCCAGGAGACGACCGGCGGACCAATGGTGAGTCGCTTTTCGTTATTTCGTTGCATGCGCATCTTCGCTACTTTGCTTTACAAAACTTAGCCGTGAGGGGATTTAATCACCCCCCTGTGGTCCTTCGAGCAACCATAGAAAATCTCGCCTCCGGGGAACTGACACCCCCCCGTACATTAGTCCTTCGAGCCGGATTTTCGCGTTAGAAAAATACCGCCGACCTTTCGCTCATCTCGCTTTATTCGCTAATATTGCTAATCTCGTTCGCTTTTGTAATCGCGAATTGCAATAACGCGTGGCGTGTTAAGAGGGGATCCTGATGTAGCGAGTCAAAAAAGTTAAGGTATTTTCAGGATTTTTTTTAAAGGTATTAAAAATCTCCGACCATTTCGGCAGTGGCCCAGTATATTGTACCATATTTCAAGAATACAAAATGATTTTTTTTTCATTGGCGGAAAGAAAACAACTCTTGAGATATATCGCTGAATGTTCGAAGGTGCATGTTCGAAGGTTCACCGACAAACTACAAGTTTAAGCTTTAAAACGGTGCTGGAATTTTTTGTTTCAGACGACCCTGCGCCGAGCTATTACGCCCGCCAATTTCCTGGGAATTTTCTGCACCTTCGAACATTCGGCGATATATCTCAAGAGTTGTTTTCTTTCCGCCAATGAAAAAAATCGTTTTGTATTCTTGAAATATGGTACAATATACTGGGCCACTGCCGAAATGGTCGGAGATTTTTAATACCTTCAAAAAAAATCCTGAAAATACCTTACTTTTTGGACTTGTACACCAGGATCCCCCCTTAATAATATCTAGTTTTGCGCGATATCTCTCGCTCGCAATTCTCTAGTTTCGCTTCGCGACAAGAATACTCGCGTGAATTTCTCACTCGTCGTAACACGTGTCATTGTCGTTATCTGCATTAGTCGTGAATTTCGCAATTGTCGCGGTAATTAGTCGAGAATAATAATCGTTCATATAGTACCCGAAATATTCAAATCTAGAATATTCTCGGACAAGCCATACGTTTTCACCTAACTGTCGGCGGCCTTGACGCTCGGTCGCGAGCCGGGCCGTATGTACACAGTTTTTTTCTACATAGACTCGCGCTCAATAATAACGCGCTACATTAGTTCTCGTTGCTGTTAGGTCTGTTTTCGGCACGACTCGAAATACATACTATTCCGATCGTTGGAATTCTTCCAAACATATTTGCCATCGATCGAAAATATTGTTTGTCGGCACTGGTTTCAGGTATAGAATATCTTAGCACTCTGGTAATCTTTCAAGTTTAGATATTAGAATTGCAATTATAATCGAGTCAAAAGAAGTTGTTGTAATTAATGCTTGTGTCGTGGATTATTGCTCGTGTCGTATATATACTGCTTGTGTCGTAACACCACGCGCAACATATCCTATTGCTGAAACTTTGATCTAATCATAACGCCATAACTACTTGAGTGCATTTCTCGTCGTAACCGGATACCTGTGCCAATCTGTTTGATATAGTTTTGATTATTGATCCAACTATTATTATTTTGTACACCCTTTGCAACCATCTTACTTGATAGCTATATACTGTGTTTGATTCTCGTTTCCTGTAAGCGTTCGCGTGACCTTGCGCTCGCGTCCCACTTTGGTTCACGTAGTTTCGCTTCGCGACGAGAAGACGCGCGCGGAATTGTCGTTAATTACTCTTGCGTCAATCAAATCGTCATTTTCGTTATCGTGCGAACAATACGATTTATATATTATAGTTGAAAAATTCTCTCGCGAATATTCCATCGTGCTTTCGAAGAAACTCAAACCGAGCCATCCGTTACTCGTTGCCTTGGCGAGCGGAACAGTGTTGTTTTACCTTTTTCTAGCTTCCGAACTCGAAGCCTATTGTGCTTCGGAATATTTGAAGATGTTTTCGTACTGAATTGAGTTGTCATTGCCTCGAGCTCACGTTAAACTTTCGCCGTCCTTCAACCGTTCCTGCTTCGTATATCCTAAGTCGACATAATTGTTGCGTTGACTTGCCGGTCCGCGGTAAAGAGACTCGCGGTCTCGCTCTTGTCGTACTGCGTGCCCTTTGTCGTTAATCGTTGTCGTTAACTGCTATTGGTCGTATCAACTCAACATGTCTAAGTCAGCTCACTCTCGTCGCGAATTATGCGTCCGGCAGATGCGGGAGATTCATGATCTTTCCCTGCAGGCCTCGACTGAATCAGCGATCCGAGCGAACTTTCTTGCCTGCTACCCGAGCGTGGCGAAGATTGCCGACGACTTTGAAAACGCGCATCTAAAGGTCATACAGGAGACTTGCGAATTCGAAACTGAAGACGTGATCCGTGCAGAATTCGATAAAATGCACTACGCCGTAAAGGGACGGTATCACGTGATCACGGGCGCGTCGCTCGGAACCACCCAGGCTCAGTCCTCGGGCCAAACGTCGGCTATCAACTTGCCTAAAATTACGCTTCCGCAATTCTCGGGCGATCTCGCACTTTGGCCTTCCTTTATCGCGCTGTTCAATACTTCGATTCACGATAACCGGCAGATCTCCTCGATGAAAAAATATCAATATCTGCTGGCCTCGTTAAAGGGGGAAGCCCTCAACGTAGTTAAGAACCTGCCTTTTTTTGCGGAATATTATACGATAGCCTACGACTTGCTGCTCGCCAGATATAGGAACAAAAGAAAGTTAGCGGGTCATCATTTAAAGTCGATACTCGAGGCTAAACCGTTGAAATCAGAATCGGCCGATGCTCTCCATATTTTGTTAGATACGTTCACTGAAAATACGCGCGCGCTAGCCCTGATGAAATTTCCGACCGATTCGTGGGATTTCATTTTACTAAACTTCTTTTTAGACAAGCTTTCCCGCTCATTGTGGGAAAAATTCGAATTTGCACATCGGGCTGAAGAGATACCGCGATATGCTCAACTCACTGTTTCTTTCCGAGCATTGTAAAGTTCTTGAGGCCATCTCGGGTCCGTCAACCATTTCGCTCAAATCGCAGTCGTCTTCGTCGAAAAAATCCGTGTCGGTTTCATCGCTTGCAACTCGAACTGCCGAGTGTCCGGTGTGTAAAGAACAGCACCTCGTTTTTAAGTGTCCTCGATTCTTGAAATTGACTCCCAGGGAAAGGCACTCAACGATAAAAACCTCGAATTTGTGCCTTAATTGCCTCCGCGCGGGTCACGGCGTTAACAACTGTCCATCGACGTGGGTGTGTCAGTCGTGTAAGGCTAAACATCATACGCTTTTGCACTTCGAACGGAATTCGAGTTCGACGAGTACCCCTACGGATACCGGAACCTCCTCCGAATCGGAAGCGGAAAAGAGTTCGTCGCCGCAAAATAGTGAGCACCTCGTCACCATGACCAGCGTTGTGGAATCGAGCTCGATTGTATTGTTGTCAACGGTGCAGGCCGAGGCTCTCGACATCCACGGAAATCCCTTCCCAGTTCGCATTCTTTTGGATAGTGCTAGTCAACTGAACTTTATTTCGGAAAACTGCATGCGAAAGGGTGGTTTCGGACGAACCAAGCGTCGTACCATAGTTCTAGCGGTGAATGATACTAAGGCGGCTGCCACTCGAGGTAGCACTTCATTCGTGATTTAAGCACAAGGCAATAGCAATACCCGCATTCCAATAGAGGCTACGATTCTTCCACGCATCTCCACCCAATTACCTAGTAGTCAAGTTGAACAAAGAACGTGGAAACATCTAGAGAGATTGAAGCTTGCTGATCCGCAGTACCACCGACCTGGTCCCATCGACATCTTGATTGGCGCAGAGATCTTTGCGTCATTGCTTCAGGATGGTCGTCGTGTAGGGAAGAAAGGTGAACCAGATGCCTTTAACTCTATTTTTGGCTGGGTTCTTGTCGGCTCGGTGTCGACGCAGGCATCCCAGTCTACACATTCGTTTCTAACTCTCGACTCTTTAGATGCATCTCTTAGTCGATTTTGGCAATTAGACAAGATTCCCTCAGCTCCGCCGTACTCACAGGAAGATAGACTTTGCGAGGAACTATTTGCGCAGACCACGCGTCGCGATGTATCTGGTCGCTTTATAGTGTCGTATCCTTTCGCGAAGGATAATCCTTGCTTTGTTGGCACGCGACAAGTAGCTTTGAATAGATTTCGCGCACTTGAACGTCGCTTTAAACTAGATGCAGAGTTTAAAATGAACTATAGTAAAAGCAGGATTATTTAGATTGTCACGTTCTGTCAAGTTAATGTAAATTGGTCCGTTTTTGGGTCAAAACATTCAAGTAATTTACCCGGGATTTGGACCAGGTTGTGCGATTAATCCAGTCCGAAGAGAAAACGAATTTTGTATATTTGATAACGAGGGTCAGATTTGTTTATTAAATTATAATCTGGAAAATCTATTTTTAAATCAAAAGGGATTAATTTATATGGAGTGCAAATTCTATTATCTTGAATTTCTTTTAATTTAAGAAATAATGAAAAAGGATCTTGATTAAATTGAATGGCTTGTTTAATCTGAAATTTAATCTTTTTAATTTGCGACCTTTTGCCCCTTTTTCTAGGCATGAAACTAGATTAAAGGAAAACTCCTGTTGCCACGCTATTTGGCAGCGACAAGAATCAGGAAATTTCTGTTGCCACGCAATTTGGCAGCGACAGTAAAGGGTTGTGGAATTAAAGAATTTATCGAAAAATTGGTTTCAAGAATTAAAATTAAAATTACCTTTATTTGGGGAAGAATTTTCTTATAACAGTTATTTAAGATCTGGATTATAATTAAGATCTGTCTTGAGATTTGCAGAAGTCAGAATTTAATTAGCTCAAGTAAAGATTGTCGTAAGGAAATGATTAACTGATTGACAATTGAACTGCCGACTCCCAACAACTACTACTATCGATGATTTTTCGCGCTTATTTATATTCAAGTGGCAACCCAAGCAGCAAAGCAGGGCATCTTAACCAAACCAAAATCAGATTGCCCTAATTAAGTGAAGAATTACCAACTTTCGACATAAAAAATGTCTTAAAAATCAAATAGCGTTTGAAGTCTTAAGTACAGGTCGAAAATTACGTAGTTCAAACCTACAAAATGCCTTCAAAGTCGATTCAACTTATAAGTCAAAATTAGAGTCCCATTTGAAGGAAATGTGACCTGGTTGTATTACCTAATTTCAATTTCGTAGGCGATATGACTTAATTGGTCAGGATTACCTAATTTTTACCATATATAAGTTCTGTGTGTTTGACTTGACTAATAGGGAATATTTTAGGCGCGAAATAAACCTCGCGGCCGTCTACGAGTTAACTACAAAGTTGAGATTACCACGGAAAATGACCTATAAGGGAAATTGGTCCGAGTTTAGGTCGAAATGCCCAGCAAAATTGCCCTGAGAGTTAGTTATTGGTCTTGGACCTTAAATTATTGAAAGTTACCATAACCTATCTATAATTATTGCACGTATCGATTCCTGTTTGCTGGTAAATAATTATCCATTTTGTAAGACCTTTTGTAAGACGCATTATCGAAGAAAATAAAGATGCCGAGAAACATAAAATATAAACCGTATCGTTTAACGACAAGTTATTATCGGAATTTAAAGAAAAATAAAGAAAGTAGTAAAAATATAAATATATGTGCACACACCAGTCATGATGTTGTAAGTACAAATAGTGCTAAAGAACAAATAATTACGGAACCACAAGATTTGGACGTCCACATAAATGATGCACGATATAATCCATCAACTGAAGAATTCTTTGAAACTGATCTCATTCCTGAAGAAGATGAGTTTGACGGAAACGAAGAAAAAATATTAGAAGATAAACTGACATTATTAACCGAACTCTATCATTGGGCGATCTCACACAAATTAACATTGGCTTCAGTTACTGATTTGTTGAAAATATTGAGAAGTCATGACATGATGGAACTGCCAAAAGATGCCAGAACGCTTTTAAAAACTCCTAGTGTAACAGAGATTACAGAGATGGGTGGAGGCAAATTTTGGTACAATGGAATCAGAAGCAATTTGGAATCAGCGCTTTTAAATTATGATATTCAACAACAAAGAACAATTAAATTACTTTTTAACATCGATGGAATGTCACCGTTCAACAGTTCACTGTATCAATTTTGGCCTATTTTATTCATTGTTGAAGACATGCATCAGTTGCAACCAATGGTTGCAGCAGTCTATTACGGTGAAAGCAAACCTCCACTTCAGTTATACTTGAAACAATTTGTACATGAATTGAATGAAATTCTTAGAGATGGATTAATCATAAATAGACAGAAAGTAACTGTCGGCGTAAAATGCTTTGTTTGCGATACACAAGCTAGAAGTTATATTAAAGGTAAGTTATTGTAAATAGTGTTTGATATATGATATATTGATACGTTTCATGAACTGAAATGTTTAATTTATTTGATATGATAATATAGGAACTCCTGCTTGTAATGCCGAATATGGAAGTTGTATTAAATGTACAGTTGTCGGTGAATGGGATAAAAGGGGAAGGCACATGAGCTACCCAAGATTTGATTGCCCTCAAAGAACTGATGAAAGCTTTCGCAATAAAACGGACGAAGATCATCACAAAGAAAACACACCTTTAACAGATTTACCAATTGATATGGTGAAAGACTTTGTAGTCGCAGATTCCCTTCATTTATTCGATTTGGGTATATATTAAATTTTTAATAGTCATATGTATACTACTGTTTTATTTTTCATGACATAAATAAATAATTTTGTACAGGTATTATGCGCAGGTGTTTATATGGGTGGCGCGAGGGAAGTTATAATTTTCGTACGAAATTGTCGAAGAATCAAGCCGATGAAATGTCACAGATGTTAAAAGCCTGTAACGATATGAAACCGATGGATATCCAACGATCTATACGTACTCTGAAATGCCTTAAATTTTGGAAAGGTTCGGAATATCGAGTTTTTTTATTGTATCTTGGTCCTGTAGTCTTAAAAGATTTTTTATCGTCAGAAGTTTATGAGCACTTTCTATATCTCAGTACTGCGGTTACAATACTTTCCTGCAAATACTATTCTCAGTATTTAGATATTGCTGAAACATTATTAAATTGCTATGTTGAACAATTTATAGACATTTACGGAATCGATTCAATAAGTAGCAATGTTCATAATATTTGTCATGTCATAGATGACGTTAGAAAGTTTGGTTCTCTACCTGAAATTAGTTCGTATCCATTCGAGAGCCACCTTGGACACATAAAGGCGTTGGTTCGTACTGGCAATTTGCCACTAAGTCAAATAAGCCGAAGAATTCTTGAGTTATCCACATTGCATCCTTCAAAAAGTACAAGAAATTGCTGCATATATGTCGAAAATAAAATTATTAATCATGTTCATGATATACCAACGTGTAGAAACGCTTATAAGCGGCTACATTTAACAAATAATTTTGTTTTGAGCAGTGATAATAAAAATAGATATTTTATGACAAACAATGGACAGGTTGTATCGATGATAAATGCAACTTATTTCGAAGATAAAATCCACGTTTATGGTGCTAATCTTAAAAGCAAATATGATTTTTTTGTCAAACCTTTTTCATCATCTCGACTCAATATTTTTGCTTCGAAAGGAATAATCGATAAAAATTCAGATACAAAATATATATGCGATTTTAGTGACCCGACCTTGTATTCGCTAAGTAATATAAAGTGTAAATTATTTTGTCTTCAGTATCATAATGAATTTATTTTTATTCCTTTACTTCATACATTAGGTATTGAACACAAATTGTAATTAACAATTACTATTTTAATATCACAGCAAGTACGTATTTGATACATATGTGATGTACATTATTAATTGATAGTAGTAATAATTAATATAGTATTAATATAGTAATTAATAATAATTAATATAGTAGTAATTAATATAGTTGTAGCAATTAATATTAAAATTACGATTGCACACTAAATTATGTATTATGTATTGTTTATACGATCTCTTCTCCCTCTGCATGAACGTTATTTTGTAACGGAAGTTCTGCATTGTCTGCATCGATAGCATCTGGCACCTTATCAAATTCCTCTTGTCTGCCGCCAGGAATGTTTCTTTTTCTTTTTTTTGATGCCTCATTTATTTGTTTTGCATGCTTCAAAATTCGCATTTTGAACAAATTATCGTTCTTAGTGGTATTCCAGCGTGAATCTGCCAGTAAAACTATTTCAGTAAAGAAATTAAGGATTCCGCAGCAAGAATGAAATGCTTCTTTCTTCTCCACTCCCGTGGTTCTGGATATTCCTGTCCACGAAAAGTTAGTCAATACCTCTTTCGTGAAGAGAATAGCCAACAAATTTCTAGCAACGGTTTTCCCTTCTTCGCCTCCTTCAGTACCTCCAATTGTTTTGAAAGTATTGAACTGAAAAGGTAAATCATCATGCAAATATAAATTAAAACTTAATTTATTGTTTTATTTTAATTAAAACTATTTCATCTATTAGAATAAAAGTTACAAAGTAGTCTGTGATGAGAAAACATTGACAGATAATCTTAACTATATTATATATTCATTTATTAGACTTATGTTTGTAAGTGCAAAAATATTATATTAAATTCTATTTGCTATAATTTCCAGATACATTATCAGGATTTTTATTAAGACGTATATTATTACAACAAAGAGCCGTTTGTGCAACAAAACACAAAATTGATATTTTTTTATTTTGAATACGCTTCGACTTTGCTTCCGACGAAACCACCTCTAGCGATACCTGTTCCGACAATGAATAAAAAGTAGCTTTAGTTCAAAATTGACTGCGTCTTTGATAAAAATAGAAATGTTGATTTTGGTCTTATGTTTTATTATTCTGCTTTCTATGTTACAGATCATGTGTAACAGTGTGTCGTAATCGTCATTGTTCTACGCCACTTTTTTCTATGCATATTCAAAATAAAAAATATTAATTTTGTGAGTTTTGTTCTAATTCAAATGGCTTTATTTGAAATATACATTATAATAGAAATCTTTGATAAAATGTGAAAAATATAATTAATTTGAATAAATAAATAAAATAAATTTATAGGTTAGTATATTATCTGTCATATTTACCCATCAGTGGCTACTTGAAAACTTTTATTCTGAAAGGCAAAATTAGGCGAATAGAATAAGTGCAAACCAAATATTTTTTGTAGTCCGCATTCTTTTCGATTTCTGAATTAAACGCCTGTACATCAGTAACAGTGCTTAATGGGAAAATAAATTTGCTCGCAAACCCAGATTCGTTTGGCTCTTTGTGGCTGGTTGTCGGCTTTGGAATATTCCCGTCGTGCAAGTTTTTTATCATATTATATATTTGGTCTAATGTTAATTTCAAGGCAGTATTGTCGGACTGTCGCATTTCCAACATGCGTGATTGATCTTTTTCAATTTGTAGTTGACGTTCTTCAATCCTCAAAAGTGTTTGAAATACTGTAAAATATCATATTAATGACTATAATAAATAAAATTTAATATTAAAATAAATGACTATAATAAATAAATGACTATAATAAATAATATAATAATAATGTACTATAATAATAAATAATTATAATAAATAAAATTTAATATTAAGATAAATTAATACTTACTAGTATTCAGTGACACTTCCTCTTGATCTTTTGAGATCGGCACATTATCTGCAGCGCCGAACGTATTATCATCGTACTCTGGAACCAAGATTCCACCTTCGTTTCGAAACGATAGATTTATATGCTTTGATCCTATATTCGTTGAAGCAGCAGCATCTATATTTACGTTTGGCGTTGATGCAACGATATTGTCGAATAGTAAATCAATATTTGATTTATTGATTGTCGTGGCCATTATTTTATTGCCATTGTTGTTAATGGCCAAACGCTGCTGATTAATTGACAAACTACAAAAAAGTTCACAATTATATTACATTACTTTTGTAACATAACTTTTGTAGTTAAAGTTGACATTCGACAAAAATGAATTTGAAGAAAACTGACAATAGGTGTTACTTACGTTTCTTCAGATTCAGTGCAAGAAGCATTTAAGTACTCTTCTTCCCACAGTTCGGCTTCTTCTTTTCCAACAATGAAGTCTTTTTTTACTTTACACTTGAATTTTTTCCACTCGTGTTCAGGAGCACTTGATGGGTCATCTCTCAAAGTCAGGCATTTGTTAGGTGGCCAGAACACAGACCCATTTTTTACCCATTGATGGGGAACATATGCATACTCGACTTTTGTTGCGGTTCCTCTTTTTTTTATTATAGCAACAATTGTAAAATGATCTCCCATTTTGCCTATTTTATCGCCTACTGTAATTGATTGCCTGTTGTAATTTCCATGTTATGTTTATCAATCGAGTTCAAATGTTTGTTGGTACTCACCGCCCGTAAGAATTATATAACGTTCCGACTATTATACGTACAATAACCTGTACCAACATGTATGGGAGCTAAAGCTCCAAAAAACCAATAAGTGTTATAGAACACAAAGAATATTATTGCCGAGATATTTCGAATATTATCTAGAAGGCGAGCGTCGCACCTCGTGCTTGTAACGTATTGCTCGTTCATTCCACGTATGATAACGCAATATCACAGGTTTCTTCGGACAATCGCAAAAAAATCCACAATGAATTATCAATCGATTCCACAGATACTTCAAATATACCAGGCACATATAATCCTGTCAAACATTATTTCGTAACGTTATAATCTTCACTGTTAATGTACGTGACTGTAAATAATACTTCTCTATGAGACTTACCTGCTACTTGAGAAAATTGTTCCTCATCGATAAATGAATAAATCGAGACAAAATCGGGCGTTAACGGTGGGTTAACGCCCGACACACACTAATATCTTCCTACTGTATTTTTCTCATTGTACAAGGCTTGCGATCGTTACGCTAGGAAACGCAAACACACGGGAATTAATTCGGCGCTCGTCACCCGGAGGGGATGAGATTTTCGAGAAGTTACGAAGTGCAGAAGAAATCTCTATACTGTAATAAATAGAATAATCGAGACGATTCGCGCGAGCAACAGCGAATTTGCGAGAAAGAGTCGTTACAGGACAAAACACGTTCGCACTCGACCGCGTCACACGGTGAACTCATGATCAATGTTTACGTTCGCGGCACAGCCGACCGGCATTTCTCGATATATCGATCCACAGATCTCGAAGCACGCCGTGTCTCGAAGTCGATCTTTGAAGTCAATTTAACTTATAAATAGGGAAATCAGACTTATTAGTCAAAATGCCTTATTGATCGACAAGACGATTTTAAAGTCAACGACTTTGAAGTAAAAATGCCCTAATTAAGGAAATCTGCCCTCAAAGTTTAGTATTTGGTTTTCACAGTAGGGAAATTCGACCTACAGGTCGAAATTCAGACGAAAACGTTAAATCAGCCATTATTATGAGAACCAGTATGTCCGCCATGATACATCAAAACGCTTTCTAAAATTATAGGCATTATAAAATAAATTATATTATATCTCTCGGAGTAACTAAGAATTGAAAAAAAAATCTATTTCGCGATACTTTTCACGTTAGGTGCAAAATTAAAATATTTTTATTGTGCTAAATGCAAAACATATTATTGCTAAATAATTAACGATTAATTAATAATTGCTTAAATTATTTATTTTCGACATCGCGTTGCTTTTAACGAAGTAAAATAAAATTCTGTACAGAAAATTTTCTTTCGCACTTATATTTCTGTTACATGTCACACGATATTCAGTTTCAAAACCGACGTAGTGGTGGATTCTATTAATATTTTATTCCGAGTTTCCATGGCTGGTTGGAACCATATGCTATGACTGTAGCATAGACCCGTCTTGGTAGAACTAATATGGAATATATATTTTTTCGTGATGTCCAGCGCTGCCATCTACTAGATGTCTCAAAGACAAAGGTTAGGTCGAAGAGAGGGCACAAATTGGTCAAAATTACCAAAATATTACCGATATTCGACCTTCTGATAGGTCCATTTCACCAAATCAGACTATGACTTATAAGGCGAAATGCCTTGCATTACCTAATTTCAACCGTACAATTACTTCAACTTTATTCCCACTTACCTTCTTTCGACGTCGATTCGACGTAAGTTGGGCTTGGTCGAACAGACTTTTGAACCTATCAGAAGGTCGAATAAACGTAATTTCGTCCTATTTTGCTGCTTGGGAAGAACCCCCCCCCCCCCCGCGCGAGCTTCTCACCACTTCTATTGTCTTTACGTCTTGAAGGAGGAGGAAGGTCTTATCACTAGGTGTAATTTTATGCCTTGTGAACCGCGGCCTGAGAACCGTCTCCCCATTAGAAATCGGATAATTAATCGATATTGATTACATTCTTGGCTATTTTAAGATTGGTTGAATTTTGCTCGCACGTAACAAGATAGTGGCCATATGAAATTAATTAAGCAGCCGTTCCCGGTGGACGGACCTGTCTTCTATTTGCCCCATCATGGGGTATTCAAATCAGATAGCACAACTACGAAGTTGCGTGTCGTATTTGACGCATCGGCTAAGGATTTGAACGGCGTCTCGCTGAATCAAATGTTGCGATCCGGTCCTAAGTTACAGTCAGATATAGTTGTGATATTGTTGAGATTCCGGATCAGTCCTGTGGCGCTTACCGCGGACGTCAAGCAGATGTTCCTTCAAATCTTTGGAATAGTCGCCGAGAGTGGTGTAGTGATCCGAATGCTTAGCGCCAAATCAAAGGTGGCCCCGCTCAAGGCCATCACAATGCCGAGACTCGAGCTTTGCGCGGCTGTTTTGCTTTCAGATTTATTAGAATATATCGGAAACATCCTCCGGCTTGAAGTTGCCGTCGACGATACGTACGCTTGGTCAGAGATTCTGAGGTTGCCCTCGCTTGGATACACTCGGCTCCACACCGTTAGAAGACGTTCGTGCGTAATCGTGTTGCCCGCATTTAGTCCAACACAGATATCTCTTGCTGGAAACATGTCGATATTAAATCTAACCCAGCTGATTGTTGCTCAAGGGGCCTGTTTCCTCAAGAATTAGTGGATCACCCGATTTGGTGGACTGGCCCTGCGTGGCCTCATTAAATTTGAACCCACTCAAGAAACGATATCGGAAGTTGATGATCTTCCTGAGGAGGAAGAAAAATCTCGCGCCTTTGTCTCCATAAATCCTGCTGATGTCGTAAACTCTGCTACTGTTGTTGATTCGCTTCTCGATCGCTTCTCGTCGTTGGATAAACTCATCAGAGTATTCGCTTATTGTCTACGGTTTGTTAATAGACTCAAATCAAATTCGCTCAATAGAACCCTCGTTGTAGATCAAATTGAATTCCATTCGACCTTGCTATATCTCGTTAAATTCGTTTAATCTTGTTGTTTTGCAGAGGATATCGCTAGATTAAAACGCAATCAAAATTGCTCCAAACCGACTTCCGTTTCCGGCGCTATCGTGACACGTGTGTGAGTGACTGGGCGAAAATCAGGCAAAGAGAAGTGTGAGAGGGTGTGTGAGAGGGCAGCGAGTGGGTGAGAGAGAGAGAGAAGTGGAGGAGTGAGAGAGCGTGTGTGAGTGGACACAGGTCAAAGGGAGAGGATAGGGTTAGATACAGGAAAGGAAAAGTGGCGTAAGGGCAACGGTCAGACAGGTAGGCACGGAATAAATCAGAAGAGAGGGGCAAAGCGTATAGGCAGGGACGTCACGGCGTCACGCTGTCGTGGCGACACGCGTGGGGGCATAGGCTAGTATAGACATAGAAGGAAAACTCATTGAGACATAGAATAGCTGGAGAGATATGACGGAGGAAAAAAGGAAAAAGCGGCAAGATTGATAGAATTAGAGGGGGAAGAACAGGAGGAGGAGGGGAGAGAAGAGAAAGTACAGGCAATGTGGAATTAATAAAGAGAAAGAGAGGGGAGATAGAAAGCGGGGAATCGGAAAAATAGGCCTTCAACAGGAGCAAGAAAGTGCAAAAATCACCGCAAAAAGAAGGCAAGGAAATTACAGGAGACGAAAGAAGCTGGATAGAGGATAAAAAATGAGGTAAAAGCTGAGATGAGAGAAGGGATAAAGGAGATGATAGAGATAATGAGGGAGCAGGGGAGGGAAATTAGACAACAAAGGAAAAGTGTGGAAGAAAAGGGGGGAAGAATAAGAGAAGCAGAGGAAGGAGGCAATCCGGAAGAGGAAGACAAGGAGGACAAAGAAGGTAAAAAGGAGGATGAAGAAGAGAACGTAAGAGGAAAAGACAGAGAGGAGGATAAGGGAAATGAGAGAGAGAGAGAGAGAGAGAGAGAGAGAGAGAGAGGAGGAGACTTGAAAGGTGGTTTTCTGGAACGTGGCGGGCATAGCAAACAAGGATAAAGAGTTCAGGGAAGGGATAAAAGAATGGGACGTAGTGATAATGATGGAGACATGGCTGAATGAGAAGGAATGGGAGAAGATGAAATAGAAGATCCCAAGCGAATACAGATGGAGAGTGCAGATAGCGACCAGGAAGAACAAAAGAGGAAGGGCGAGTGGAGGCATGTTATTAGGAATACGGAAGAGAATAGAAGAGATAAATGAAGAAAGAAGGTTAGAGGAAGAGGAAGGAAAAATCGAATGTAAGATAAGAATAGAAGAAGAAATATGGAGAATAATAGGATTATATGTAAATAATGATATAGACAGGAAACTAGAAGGCTTGAAGGATAGGACGAAAGAGGGGGAGAAGGGAGTAAGAACTATAATAGGTGGAGACTTTAATGCTAGAACGGGTGAGGAAGGAGGATGGGAAGAAGAGGACGAGGAAAGAACGGAAGGAGGAGGGAGAAGATCAAAAGACAAGAAAATAAATAGGGACGGAAGAAGGCTACTGGAATTCATAGAGGAAAGAGGTTGGATGATATTAAAAAGAGGCGTGAAAGGGGATGCGAAAGGTGAATTTACATACACAGGAGGGAGAGGCGAGACAGTTATAGATTACGTTATAGGGGAGGAGGAGGTTAGAGAAAAGGTGGAAAGACTGGAAGTAGGAGAAAGAGTAGACTCAGATCATCATCCATTAATAGTATGGGTGAGGGGTAAACTTGAGAGAAAGCAGGGAAACAGAGAGGGAGAAAGAATAAGAAGAAAAGGAGTATGGAGCAAGGAGGGAAGAACACAATTTAAAGAGAGGGATGATAGAAAGTGGAAAAGGGGAACTACAAGAGGAGATAGAAGTAGGAATGTCAAGGATAAGAAAAGTAATAGAGGAGAATGAAAACGAGAGTGGGAGAATGGCTAATAAGAACAGAAGAGGATGGTGGGACGAAGAGTGCAGGGAAAGAAAAAGAGAGGTGAGGAAAGAGCTGAGAAAATGGAGGAAAGAAAAAGGAGAGGCGGAAAGGTACAGAGAAGGGAGGAGGGAGTACAGAGAAATGTGCGAAAGAAAGAAGAAAGAGGAAAAGGAAAGGATGATAAGAGAAATAGGGGAAGCGAGAACGGAAGGAAAGGTATGGGAGTTGATAGGCAGAGTAAGAAAGAGAAGGAAGAGGATAAACGAAGAGATAAAGCTGAAAGAGTGGAAGGAGTACTTCATGGAATTAATGGGTGGGGTGGAGAATAGGGTAGTGAAAGAGGAGAAGGGGGAAGGGACAGGCAAGAAGAGGAAGAGATAGAACTGGAGGAGGTAAGAAACGTAATAAAGAAGTTGAAAACAGAAAAAGCAATAGGCAATGATGGGATACCGAACAAGGCGTGGAAATTTAGAGAAGAAATGGTGAAATGGATGAGTGTGTGAAGTTGGCCTCCCCAAATCATCCAAATATAGTTCTGTTTAGAGTTCTGGCTTCTTTTGGGCAATAGAAAGAGTTCCTGATAAGTTTTAAAAAGAGTTCTGGCGATTAAGGTAACGAAAACACCTTTTGAAAAAAGGGGGCCAACTTCACAATTTTTTTTATTGAATTTTGTTGGCGAATTTCGTTTCCGGGCGTAACTCCGGTTTGCCAATTAGCGTAAGACGCCGGGTTCGACCCCGACAGGGATCAGGCATGCGGTTAGGAGAAGACACTTATGTTTCGTGGAGTAATGCACAAAATATCTTTAATAGTCTGTCTGTACAATGTAAAGTTACGGTGAACGCACTCGTACAATGTGAGCGCGGTACTCTGCGCGCACGTGATTCAGTGATGTGTACTGGGCGCGCTGATCACGTGTCGCGGGTATGTTAGCCGGTCGCTGTAGCGAGGGCAATTAGTAAGCGCAATTTGGAGCTTGCACTTAACAAACGCACTTGGGGCGTTATACAGCTGTCGCACTTGTGGTCGTAAAGCACAAGACGCGAGAATGTTCATCAGTCGCGGCAGCGATAAAGATGAACGGGCGCACAATGGCGCGGCACGTAGCGCGCACTGAAACGCGTATGTTCTGAAAGAGCAGTAAGACCCGTGTGCACGACGGCGTATATGCGACCGCGTGAAACGGAGTAAAAGTGAACGGATGCACGACGGCAATTATGCTACCTCGTGAACCGGAGTATCTTTCGCTACTACTAAGACCGGAGCTCTCGCGGTTCCGTTTCGAGAGCTTTCGGGCGCGCGACGCGCATCGACCAATCATTCGCGTTTACCGGATCATGCGATCACGGCATGATAGGATCGATACGCGTCGGAAGGAACTCCCCTTGTTCGGAGGGCGACTAAGGGGTGGCGTTACGGGCACTTTATTGATCCGCGATCGCGACGGATTGAAAGATTTCCGAACATAACCGCCCGCCGCGAATAGCAATTCGCAACAAATTAGAGCCGCCCGCCGTGAGGAATGTTTGATCTCGGGCCGCTCGCCGTACAGACCACTGCAAGTGCTGAAACAACTTAAACTAAGCTTAGAGATCTAAATTTACAGAATATGCGGATATGTACAAATATATACAGACGTAGAGTTGCTAACGAGCGCAGCTCGCGTGATTGATGTCGAGGAATGTCACTCGGGATTAGTGTGAATCGGTATTTACGTCAACCGGTAGAAAGGACAACTTGACGACTGAACGTTTATACGTTGATCGGGCCGTTTTTACAGAAACGACTCGCGTTAGTCCGTCATCGCCGGGGTGACACTCCACGATTCGTCCTAACTCCCACTTGTTCGGAGGAGCCAAGCGGATTTCGCAATAGTACTAAGCGTCCGACTCGAGCGAGATTCTGAATTTCACGCCACTTGGGGCGTTGCTGCAACGTGTGTAAATAGTCATTTGACCAAAGCTTCCAAAAGCTGTCGCGCATTTGTTGAATCAGCTGCCATCGAGTGAGACGCGTTTCCTTTTCCTCAAGCAAGGGGGTGGGAGCGCTTGTCAGCGCCGTACCTATCAGAAAATGACTCGGTGTCATTGAATGATAATCGTCACAATGGTCGGACAGTTGAGCTATGGGTCGCGAGTTTAGACACGCTTTAATTTGACATAACAGCGTGCTTATTTCCTCAAATGTTAGCGTGTGAGTCCCGATAACGCGTTTCATATGGTATTTAACGCTGCGGACGCACGCCTCCCATAGGCCGCCGAAATGCGGCGCGGACGGAGGAATAAAATTCCACCGGACGCCTTGAGTTGCAATTTTATTTTGAAAGTCCGGATCGCGAGTGGCCTCACTCCATGCGACGGATATTTCGCGCTGAGCGCCGTGAAACGTGGTCGCGTTGTCCGAATACATATCGCTGGGAACACCACGACGGGCACAAAACCGATCGAAAGCGGCGACGAACGCGGGAGTCGTACAGTCGCTAACTAACTCCAGATGAGTCGTCTTTACTGTCATGCACACGAATACCGCGATATATGCTTTTCTCGATTTGTGACCTCGACCGGGAGTGGATCTGACCTGAATCGGTCCCGCATAATCCACCCCGCAGTGTAGAAAGGCTCGAGAGGTCGACGTAACGCGACACGAGGGCAGATCGCCCATCAACTCGTGAACGGGTTTGGCGCTTTCGCGAGCGCATTTGACACATTTGTGGAGAATCGCGCGGATCGTTTGACGCGCGCGTAGGATCCAGTACTCCTCGCGGAGGAGATGCAAAGTTAACTGTGGCTCAGCGTGGAGGGCACGGAGATGAGTGTCGCATATCAACGCGGTCACTAACGGATGTGCAGCGAGCACAACCGGGTGCTTCTTGTCGTCCGGAAACGCAGAATGCCGGAGTCGACCACGGACGCGAATGAGCCCGCTTTTATCAAGGAACGAGTTTAACGATAGCAGTTTACTGCCTTTCGAGATTCGTTGTGATGACTTTAATTGAGCGTATTCCACGGGGAATAACATTTGTTGCACATTCTTGAGACAGAATTCGCGCGCGAGATTAATTTCTTCCGGAAGAAGCTATTTCGAAGCGGTTTGTGAATGCGCATTGACGGATTTTGAGCGACTCATATCGCGAGCGCGACGAGCGAATCGCATGATATAGGCGGTGACTCGCACCAGCTTGTTCCACGATGAGAATCGTTCACCGAGATTCCATCGTTAGCAAGGTTGCACAAGGTGAGCTCGCTCTTCCGGCAGCGATTCAGGCGAATTTGATTGAGGCTCGGAGGGCCATTGATCGGACGATAGTTTGAGCCAGTCTGGCCCTGTCTACCACAGAGATTGAGTAATCAAATTTTCGGGTTTGACGCCTCGCGAAACGAGATCGGCAGGGTTTTGTTGCGATGGCACGTGATGCCATTCGAAGTTTGGCAAGAGGGTTTGAACCTCATGCACCCGATTGGCGACGAACATTTTCCATCAGGAAGGGGGCTGCGAAAGCCAGGCTTTAGTGACTTTAGAATCGGTCCAACAATGATATATCCGAATCGCAATGGTAAGCGCGGATCGCACTGCGGCGATTGCACGCGCGAGCAGGACCGCAGTGCATAACTCCAAGCGAGGAATACTCATGGGCTTGAGCGGAGCTACCTTTGATTTCGACAGAAGTATCGTAATGTTCCGTCAAGATGCGTAACCTTTAAATAAATAACCGCTCCGTATGCGGAGGCGGAGGCATCGGCAAACCCATGAATTTCCGCGGTAAGCGTATCGGAACCGTAACCGGTCCAACGCGGAATGGTGATTTGTCGCAGTAGCGATAACTGAGAATAATAATCTCTCCACTTACGGAGAAGATCGTCAGGGATGACACCGTCCCAATTGCAGCGAAGCAGCCAGAGCTGCTGCATCAAGATTTTCGCGGTGATGACCACGGGAGCCATCCAGCCGAGAGGATCGAAAATTCGAGCTATTGTCGAGAGAATTGAGCGCTTCGTGTCGGGAACCGACTCTGGAAGCGTGACGTCGAATTGAAAGACGTCCGTATGAGGATGCCACTTGATACCTAGCACCTTGAGGCGCTCGTCGAATTCGAGCGTTTTTGCTGAAGCAAGACCATGATCCTGCGGATCGATGCCTTCGAGCAATAAGGGATTGTTACTCGCCCATTTTCGAAGGTGAAATCCTGCTCGTTTCAAGAGAGAAATTAGTTGATCTCGCGTCTGAAGCGCGAGCGGTATGTCATCGGCGTCGAACACACAGTCATCGACGTAAGTGTGAAGCCGTAATACCGGAACTGCTAGAGGGAAATCAGCACCTTCGTCTTCGGCGACTTGTTCGACCACGCGAAGAGCGACGTGTGGCGCGTTGGCGTTACCGTAGGTGACGGTAAGCATTTGATATGCTATCAAGGGATAGTTTGGCGCGGGTCGCCATAAGATTTTTTGATAATCCACGTCGCACTTGTGGACTAGAATCTGGCGATACATCTTGGCGATGTCGGCGGTGAAGACGAACCGAAATTGACGCCATCGCAAGATAATGAATGATAACTCGGATTGTAATTTACGGCCAATCATTAGGTGATCGTTCAAGGAGAGACCATTGGAGGTCCGTTGAGAGGCATTGAAGACAACGCGCAAACGAGTTGTCGCGCTATGCTCGCGGACAACGGCATGATGCGGTATATACACAATTTGACCATCAGGGGGGTCTTCGAGGGGTATCTTGGTCATGTGGCCAAGACGTATATTCCGCTAAGAATTCGTGGTATTCCTTTGCAAGGTCCGGATTTGCTTTTAACCGTGACTCGAGACGCGAATACAACGCGATTGCAGACTGCTTAGAGTCGCCAATGTTGATAGGGGGCCCCGATTTGAACGGCAGCCGCACTATATACTGCCCGTTGGGGGCACGAGAATGCGTCGACACGAAGTGTTCTTCGCATCAAATCTCTTCAGGTGAGAGATGAGTCTGCTGAGAAAGTTCTTCAACCTCCCAGAAACGTTTTAACTGGTCGGAGATTTCTGACAGCACCATGCAGTGGTGCGTTTGAATGCGAGCCGGCCGTGACTGCAACGGCATAGGCATCGGTCCGGACAGGAACCATTCGAAAATTGAGTTTTGAGCGACGGGCTCATGAGGGGCGCGATTACGGACCTCCGGCAGTAAGATCGCGCCATACAAATCAGCACCGATAATTACGTCAATCGGCGCCGCGCTAGTCGGATCGCTATCAGCTAGCTTAAGTTTGCGAATGTACGACAGTTTCGTTATATCCGGAACGCGTTGCGGAATGTAAGTCGTGAGCGACTTGAGAACAAGAGCGGAGACGGAGGGCGACGGGCCCGTGCCGTCACGCGCTGACACGTGAACTTTAGCTGCGCTGCGTGCTGTGGCAGCCGTCTCGCCGATCCCAGTGATAGAGACGGAGACGCGCGTACGCGGTAAACGCAATCGCTGAGCCAAACGTTCTAGTTAGGGAGCTAGCTGCCATGTCGGTATATGATTTGTTCATGTTTCATATCGATAGGGATTAAAGTTCAGATCAATACGAATCGATTTGGTCCAGTCAATTAAGGTCCTACGTCGCTGCGTTTTTGCGTTACAGAGCTTCAAAATTGTAAAAAAAAAAAGGGTACTAAATCATTTGCTCATGTCTGCCTCTGGGGCTGATGGTCAAAATCATCCTGAAAACGAAGAAAATCCATGAGGCAGACATCCAGGGCTCTGCATTATCACGGGACGTAGTTGTAAAAATGTAAAAAAAAGCTCTACTAACAAGGGAACGGTCGGAAGTGTCCCTACCCGATTTGGATGCGCTTTGGATATGTTGTTGAGCATCAAAAAATATTAGACTCGTATTTTTTTTTGCTGCTTATCTCGACGTTTATTGGTTGAAAAAACCCGATTTGGAACCTACCCGATTTGGATGCGCTTTGAATATGTTGTTGAGCATCAAAAAACATTAGACACGTGTTTTTTTTGCGGCGTATCTCGACGTTTAGGGGTTGAAACAACCCCTCGAAAATAACAGATTTTATAGTTTTTTGCGAATATCTTCGAAAATATAAGGCGTAACGACAAAAAATTTGTACGAAATGTTTATGGCTTTTTGTGCTCTTTACAATGGCGTAATCAGATTTTTCAAATTTGTCACATTTTTTAATTTAACCCCACCCCCCCCCCCCCTATTATTTTTCTCACGCCTTTGGCTCGGGTGGCAAACTTCACACTCGTCTGAAAAACGCTGCTTTTTCTCGGTGCACAATATACTATAGTAGGTGCTTACAACGTGACATTTTATGAACAAAAAAGATTATATAGTCACTGGCAAGACTGGCAAAGATTGAGTAAGAGCTGAATAAAAAGTTATATTCAATATCAAAGAAAAAAGTAACAAGCGTAAGAAAAAAATAAAAGTTAACAATAAAAATGCACTTACATGTTCACAAAACGACAGCGTACAACACAGTTCTTTACACTTCAGACTTATGATCTAAAATGCTTGCTTTTCGGAATTATGACACAAGCAAATGATATTCAAATGCGTGAATTTGGTTGTTGATTTTGTTGTGCCGTAACCGGGATAGTATATTATTGTAGCGGTTAATGTGACGCACGTGTTCGTTCAGATTATGATTTGCGACTGCCCGCCCAATATTACAATTCGGCGGTATTTATAATGTCGGAGTCGACATTCCGTTGCTAGTCTAGGACTCTCGAAATAGCGTTAACCTCTCGCTGTCAGTGCCTTGCGCTGGCCCTTGCATCAGCGCTTTCGGTCATCCCGGAGTTGAAATGGAAATTTTTAAGCGTACGGCGCAATTGAACAGAAATAACGCAACACATACCTACAGCGCGACGCCTATACCACATATCATCTCGTCTTGCCAAAAATCTAATAATGGTATCATAATAAAAATTCACATGGCTGTATTTGGCATTTGACGCTATTAAATTTGCGTTGGAAAAATTGTTATATTTGGCAAAAATAATAGGTGGGGGTGGGGTTAAATTAAAAAATGTGACAAATTTGAAAAATCTGATTACGCCATTGTAAAAAGCACAAAAAGCCATAAACATTTCGTACAAATTTTTTGTCGTTACGCCTTATATTTTCGAAGATATTTGCAAAAAACTATAAAATCCGTTATTTTCGAGGGGTTGTTTCAACCCCTAAACGTCGAGATACGCCGCAAAAAAAAACACGTGTCTAATGTTTTTTGATGCTCAACAACATATTCAAAGCGCATCCAAATCGGGTAGGTTCCAAATCGGGTTTTTTCAACCAATAAACGTCGAGATAAGCAGCAAAAAAAATACGAGTCTAATATTTTTTGATGCTCAACAACATATCCAAAGCGCATCCAAATCGGGTAGGGACACTTCCGACCGTTCCCTTGTAAGTCATTTGTTCATGGTTCTAGTTGCGTCCATTCGATTCATTATGACTCCCTGAATACGAAAAAAATTTGGCAGACATTTTGCTCACTGATTTTGAGCTGTAGGGGAGACCGGGGCCTAACCGTCGCCGGGGTTGAACCGTCAAATCAAATATCTCGGAACCTGTATATTGTGCGAACTCGCTATTAACATTGTAAACGCTGCTTATAGTACCCATGTGACCAACGGAGTTTCGGCAGGTTACCTGCCGTGTTATGATTTTTACGAGGGCAAACGTGTTTTCGGAAGGTGAAAGTTACATTTTCTGCGCGTGGAAATTTTGTAATATCTGCAATAATATTTGCTCTCCAAATCTCGAGGTACGTGATTATAAAGAGTAATGCATGCTGAACACGAATCCAGTGTAGTTTTTTCATTATCGTTGATGTCTAATATTTCGTGGGCGATCAAACCTGAAACTTGTGTTTGGGGTTAATCCGTCAGTAAGCAGTCCGGGTGCATTTCCAAGGCATTTCCGGGCATTTCCAGGCTCACTGCATATGGAATATGGATGAGACGGGAATTACAACCGTTCAGACACCGAATAGAGTCATCGGACGTCGAGGAGTGAAACAAGTCGGGCGAGTGACTTCTGCGGAAAGAGGAACCCTCGTAACTATTTTTTAATAATGTTTCGCATAAAAATTTTAAATAAATTTTTATATTTTTCTCTTAAAAAACAATTATTAAGATGTATCATATCATTTTTCAGGATTAGATGTACGTATATGTATTGAAAATGCAGTGTGACGGTTAAACCCCGGCATTTTTGAGATTTCAATTTTTCCACCGTTGTCGTTATTGCTCTATACCGGTTAAACAAAGCGACGTAGATAAATATTTCCTATATAAATTTTGTAGCTAAAGGTTCACTCTTTACAGTGGTATACCATATTTAACTAAAATTATTTATTTTCTTGTTAAAAATCGGCACCGAAAAAAAACTGACGGTTAAACCCCGGTCTCCCCTACAATTTTTTGAAATTCATGCTGAAATCAAGGGAAAGCTGGTATTACGACTCATTATTGTTATTATTAATAGTTTTACTATTATTATTTTGTTTAGTAATTTTTATTAACTCAACCCAACAGGTAATGAAAAAGTAAAAAAGAGCAAATAAATTTAAAAAGCGTCGAGTTTTTCAAAAAAATATTCAAATGGTCTGCCTTTGGAATATCAGAGGCCTGGATGTCTGCCTCATCGATTTTCTTTTTTTTTATAAGAAATCTAAACATCAGCTCAAGAGGCAGACATGAGCACATGATATAGCACACATTTTTTTTTTACATTTTTGAAGCGCTGTCAATTGACAACGCAGAGGTAACATGCTGGCAGACCATTTTTCTGTGGTCTTTCACATTGTCTTTAATCGAACAATTCAGGTCTGCCAAGTGTACACTTTATATACACTTTTTTAAATCATAAAAAAAACTTGAAAAATTGATTACTACAAAAGTCAGAGCCCTGGATGTCTGCCTCTTCAATTTTCTTCGTTTTCAGAAGGATTCTGAACATCAGGCTCAGAGGCAGACATGAACAAATCATATAGTACCCCCTTTTTTTTAACAAATTCGAAGCGCTGTCAATTGACAACGCAGCGCTACCATGGTGGCAGACGCGGTCCTTAATGTTTCTTATGGTACAATTATCGCTATTAATAATGTCTGCCACATGAACAAATCATATAGAAATTTTGGCAGCCAGCTCCCTAACTATTCGGTGATCAGAGTTGTGTCCGAACCCTGATCCAATAACGCGCGGACTATGCTGGCTGCGTTTCGCTATTCACTGTAAGTACTGACGATGTGACGTCATTGAGCACAGCTGCGAGATCGTTCCGTAATTACTTCTGTTGCTTTTACCGCATATAACGCTGCAATAACGGAACGATATCCGCAGTACTGCGACTGTTGTTATGTATAAGAAAGAAATATAACCTATCTTAACCTTTAGACACGGCGTGACACGACGATAGGAGCACCTATTCTAAACATATAAAAAATAATCTTGTACTTAAATTGTGAGTTAAGTGGACCTTATCCCCGAAATGGATCGAAATAGTGTGCTCCTATGTGAGTTCGCGAGATTTTTGGTGGAATCCTCAGACAGTGATTCATCAGATGAGGAAAACGAGTTACTACTAATGATAGCTAAGCCACATGTAATGCCACATTTTCGTTGCCAAAATTACGTTGAAAATGTTGTGCCTTTATATACTGATAAAGAATTTAAAATGCACTTTCGGTAAGTAAATAAAAAATAATAAAAAAATAGGTGTGATAAAAAATGTGTAACCAAAAAAATAATTATTATTAGATATAAGTAAAAATAAGTAATAGTAATAAATAATAAGAATAGACACATTTATAAAGAAAGATTATTATCAAAGTAATTATGAATTGTTTTAGAATGAGACGGAATACTTTTCAATTTTTGTTAGAGTTATTAAGACCAAAACTCTGCAAACAGACAGAAAGATTTGGCAGAGAACCAATTTTACCTGAGAAACAATTACTTATTGCAATATGGATGTTGGCTACACCAAATTCTTATAGGTAAGCAGCATGCATATGATTGTTATTGTGAATTATAATAAGAAATTACAATGTATTACAAATAAAGTATTCAGATGTGTTTCAGACAGATTTAATGTAGGTAAAGGCACTGCATGGCGATGTGTGCATAGAGTAATAAATGCCTTATATGCAGAAGTAAGGACATTTATCAAATGGCCAACTAGACAAGAAGCAGAGCAAACTATGGAAACCATTCAAAATCAATACGGTTTCCCAGGTGTTATTGGTGCGGTGGATGGAACATGTAAGAATTGCTGCGCCACAAGACCACGGTAAATCATACGTAAATAGAAAGGGATTTCATTCTATTCAATTACAAGTAAGAGTTATTAATGTTTATGTTACTATAAATGTATAGTTTCAACATTACAATTATTATTTTTTTATTATTCTTTATATAATTTTGTTTTAGGTTATTTGTGACGCACAACTACGGTTTATTCATTGTTACACGGGACAAGTGGGATCTGTACATGACATGCGTGTTTTTCGATTATCAAATGTTGAAAGCATGTTCACAGAGGAAAATTTCCCACATGACAGCCATATACTGGGTGACGCAGCATATCGCATTAGCAAATATGTTATGGTACCATTTAAAGACAATGGTCACCTAACTGAAAGACAAATAAATTTTAATAAATGTCAGTCTGGTGCAAGGATGATTGTTGAACGATCGTTAGGTTTGTTAAAAGGTCGTTTCCGAAGCATTCTGGATACACTTCCAATGCGGAAAACTCGTGTAATCCCGAAATATATTATGGCTTGCTGCATTCTGCACAATATCTGTTTGTTAAGAAATGATATGATAGACATTCCTATTATTGTTGATGAGCCAAATATTGCGCAACCTGCACAATTAGAAGACAATGTTGAGCAGAGACAGGGCATTGATAAAAGAAATGCAATTATGTACAATTTATTACCAAATATGTAATTAAGGTTTGTTCACATTTTACATATTATAATATTTACATTTATTATTAAAGTAATTATACATTTATAAAATAAATATTACACAATATTCTAGCTCTTCCCATATTCAAGATTATTGGACTTCAGAGACCTCAAATTTTGATTGGAATGAATATTTGGAAGCATTGTATGCTAGTGCAACGCCTGAAAACTTATTTAGTGAATATACGAGTGCCAATAAGACAGATTTTGAATGTGGCATGAGATTGGAAGCTGTCAATCCAAAACATAAACATGTAATATGCGCCGCTAATATTAATTTTGTAAAACATTTTAAACCTCTGTTACACAAATGTATTGTTACACAGTACATATTTGCCGTTGTGAAACTGATCTTTGTATTGCAACTGGCAGAAAGTAGTAAAGATTATAAGATAAAGAATATGATGTAACAGAGGTTTAAAATGTTTTACGAAATTAATATTAAAAGTAACAAGGTCTCGTCTTTCCGCAAAATATGAGTGCCTGTAATATTATAAAACGTATAACACTTTGAATATTTTACATATTTGTAAGTAAATGACCTTTGTCAACGACAACAAACTGATTTTTGTAACACCCGTAACCTATGTTTACCTAAACCTAAACAGCGAATAGATATATGATGTATTAACAGCATTGGATCTAATTGGAAAATAAATAAATCAATATTTAGTACTATTTTATTGTTGTAGTTATATAGAATATAAAGCTGATCTTTTTAAAGCTCAGAGGATTAATGGAAAGTACAAGGATTCGGAATAAACTTTATGATCAATTTGTATATAAAGTTATATAAAATGTATGTATTCTCTCTCGTTTCAATACATTGCGCGTATTAAATAAAAAAATGTCAAATTATGTCACATATAATACTTAAAATATGAAAAACCAAACTCTTATCATTAGTATCACATAATATAATACTTAACCCTCAGGGTACGGACTATAAAAAAGTTACGTTCCGTACGGACATGGGTTAGCCTAACCCGACGACTTTGATTGACTGTATATCGGGCTATAATTTGTCAATTGAAACAATTTTTTTTTTTGGATCGGAAATTTTCTCAAAAATACAATGGCGTTGATAGATTTATTACATTATTTGTTTAAACAAAGATACATTTGAAAATGTCAACGATTCTCAAAAAATTTTCATAAAAATTCATATTTTTTTTAAAATTGCATAACTTTATAAAAAAAAAAGATATCGACATTTTATAAGTCGCGTTTGAAAGCTAAAAAGTTGTTCTTTAAAATGGCTGAATTCGTTTTTTGATCCATTCCAAAAAGTATATTTTTTTTTAACTATGAAAATACCCGTTTTTTTTGCGATAGCGATATAACGTTACTTGCTTGATTTATCGTAATAACGCAAAAAAAAATATCTTAAAGTAAAAATAGTTCTTTTGGATGTTGTTGATTAGTATAATATAAATAAATAACAAAAATTGATTATTAAATAAAATTTTTATTGTATAAAATTAAAAAAAAAGAGAATTACACGGTGTTTCCGCATTCACAGCATATTTTCGCTACATGTTCTTTGCACATAGCCTTGTCACATCTTAGGCACTTGTAAAAAGTTTTACAAGTACAAGTACGTTTTCAGTTACACTCTCATCCTCGGTTTCTCTGTATAATTTTTCGAGAGCTGCAACACTCCGAGTTCTCCGACGCGATGCCATTTTCACAAAAAAACTCTGCAATGATAGATCGTAAAAATAAATATTAGAAATCGTTATTCGACGCATCGTACGAAGAGTTATGCTAAGAGTAGCACAACTCTTCGAGAAATAACATGCATGCACGGATACGTTATGCTGGTATGCTACAGAGCATCATTTTGAGGTTAGAATGCATAAAAGTATATTAAAAATAGTAAATTATACATACCAGAATACTCTACTGCAGCAAATACTCGAAAAACACAAATTTTTTTTTTTGAAAAACGGATTTTGTAACGTTCCGTACGGACTGGGTGTAGACTACCCGAGTTCAATTTTTAAAATCGTATAACTTGAGCACCAAGCGTAGACTGACGCTGCCCCTTGGCGCTCACATAGTAGCTACCTCAAAGATCCCCCCCCCCCCCGGTACGGACCCCCACCATTCACTTCCTTTGAAATGGCGCTACTTTCAAAATTCGCTCGGGTTACGCTAACCCAGTCCGTACCCTGAGGGTTAAACTCAAAATATTGCATCACATCTAATGCTTAAACTTAAAATATTGGTTAAAACACCAAACTCTTATCGTTAGTATCACATAATATAATACTTAAACTCAAAATATTGCATCACATCTAATGCTTAAACTTAAATATTGGTTGAAAACCCAAACTTTTATCATTAGTATCACATAATATTTCACATAATTAATCTTTTTTTTGTAACAGTTGTTCCATTAAATTATCAATCCGCTTAAACGCACCCATTCTTTCATCATGCTGTTGTTTTCGAATCTCTCTTCTTTTCTTTCGTTCTTCCTTATTGTCTATTATATATTGCTCTATAAATGTGTTTAATTTCCTTTTTTTAGTACCTAAAATTATAATTATAAAATATTTATATCTATAATAAATTTACTTTATATGTACATAGGTATATTTAATCTTACACTTTTCTGGCGGATTGTCCTCTTTTTCTTCTTCACTTTCATCAACATGAGATCCAGCCACTGCCAATGGTTGCACCCACGGCTTGTCCGCAAATAATTCCTGCATAATCTAAAGCAAAAAGAAGGAGAGAGTACATTATATTTAATTTCTACATTTATGTCTATAATTAGATATAATTTCTATAATTTTTATAAGTTTTTAAAGATATATAATTAACAACATGCATACGTCTTTACATAAAAATAAGTTTTAAAAAAATATACAATATGTTGTGTGGCGAAAGTCACCGCGCCCTAATTGCGACACCTAGCTGTCAGCGCTACTTCCGGATCTTGCCAAACTCACCTGAGGTGGCATTCCGGGTTTTGCAAGCGGCATCCAGGTCGCTCACCCGGAAGCAAAAGCGCTGACAGCTAAGTCAGCATCGCGGAAGCTAATGCGCGAGGAGATAAAAGCCCGCCCTTCCAAGAAGCGGCGGGCAGTCTAGAACGAAAGGCTATATCGCGCACGACCGAACGTAACCTAATATATTGTGAACGCCCAACGCAAGTCAGGGCAGCGAAATAAGAAGATATCTGTATCATTCAAATAATAACTTTATTAAACATCGTTTGACCAAGAAACTGGCTGAGTTATTCTCCTTCCTCCCGGCGGATCCAAAAGAACTCCGTGCCGACCCTGCGATCCAAGGTACGGCACAATAAATTGGTGGCAGCGGTGGGATCTGCCAACCGGACGCGAGGACATCCTGCCAGAAGGTACGCCTGCAAAAGGGAACGGGTCATAAGACGGCAGCAATACATCCCGGAGAGGAACTGCCAGCAGATCCCGAGTGAGTGAGTGAAACGACGGTAGCAGCCGCCGAGTGCCCCATCTCAGCAACACCGGAGAGGCCCCGACCTACCGCACAGACTCGCCAGCCCGAGGCAGCGCCACAGGGACGCACCGAGCCAGCGAAGCAGCGCAGCAGGGAAACCGCGAAGCAGAGACGACACAAAGCAGCGGAGCGGCCCTGCAGGACTCCGACACAGCAGAAAGCGGACACCATGCGTTGCGCGGCAGTACTGTAAGTCCGAAACACTTTGTAAGCCGACCACGGCACGCGCCGAGCGTAGAAATAGTGAGCGTCCCCCGCGATCGAACGCTGAGAATCAATTTCGCGATTACAGGAAATACAACCGCAAACGCCGAAAGAAACTTCGCGATTACAGGAAATACAACCGCGAACGCCGAAAGAAACTTCGCGATTACAGGGAATACAAGCGTAAACGATAGATGTCGGACGACTTATCCCGGCATCTCCCTGTCAGCAACGCGTCCTTCGTGCTAAGCGAGCGCGCCCAGCGAGCGATAGAAAATAGCATCCGAAACCGTTTTTGCGCCGCACGACTTACGAACAACGAATTAGACCGCGTGCGCCGAAACCTAGACGCGCAACCTGACGGCGATAATACGCCTGTGCTCGAGTTACACCCTAACGTCGTAGTGGAACGCGAATTCGAATTCTTAGACGCTAGCCTCTATAACGCGACCGAAAACCCGCGAGATAATGTAGCTAACCAAAGCGGCGACGAAAATAGCGACAATCACGACAGTGACGCACACAGATTGCCCCCGACCGACGGTGACGCACGATCGGACACCTCGGCCGATACGCAGAGCGAGAACGTAGGGAGAGGAGAATTCTCCCTGACCTCGTACGACAGCGATACATTCGACCCCGCAGAAGAGGATTATACCCCCCGGGCCAACACGATGAGCCAGCCACGAGCTGCAGCGACTATCGCACCGCGTGAGGACATATCACCCGCGCAGATTAACGCAAAAATAGAGCGGCTCAGACCCGCGACAAACGGGCGACCGTCCGAGATTGATCAAAGTCGAGCCCCCGAGCCGACGCGAACAAGCCCAGGAGCAATAGACTCCGTGCTCAGCGACGTGCTACGCATGATGCGCGACATGCAGGAACGCATGGACCGCACAGAGGCCGCAGAGTTCGAGCGCTCTGTAGAAGTCCTTCGCGCAATCCGCGAGATGCAGGAACGCATGACTCGGCTAGAATCCACCACTTACAATTGCTCCGACGCACGAGAGCGACGCGTACGCAGCCAGGGCCCGCTGGACGTCACCTACGGACGAACACGTAGCGACGTCCGTAGTCAGCCAGGGCACCACGTCGGATTCCTTAGCCTAAAGGAAGCCCGTAACATGATTCCCGAAATAAACGGAGAATCTAGAGAGCGCGTTCGCGAATTCATAAGCGCAAGCACGTACGCAATGAAGAATATTCAGCCCGTAGATGAAGCAATGCTGTTAGAAGCAATATTATGCACCAAATTCAAGGGCAAAGCAATGACGGATTTCAACACGCGCGACATTCGCGATTTCGAACAACTAAAGCGCGAGCTAGAGTCAGAATATCTTAGCAAGCGCGGCATGACCCACCTGCAACTGGACTTTAACTCCCTAAGACAAAAGCCGGGAGAAAGCGCGCAGGAATTCGGGCGACGCGTGAAAAAATTAGCACGCGAATTATACGAGGCCATGGAAGAAGGCCAAGGACACTCACAGGAGCAGCAAAAAGCTATCCTCGAAAGCATTAAGATGCAAGCACTGCACAATTTCCAAATAGGACTGCACGACGACATAAAAATGATAGTCAGAGCGCAGCGATACCGAACTTTGCAGGAAGCAATAACCGGCGCCAGTGCGGAGAAAAAGGTAAAGGGCCCCTCCCCGCGGAACGGACAGACGACAAACAAAACTAACTGTAACACGGAAAACGCGCGATATCCGGGGAATGAGGCGATACAGTGCCACAAATGTGGAGAAACAGGCCATTACGGGCGAGATTGCCGTACGAGCCGACATGCAAATAGATTCTCGTTGCCGAAAGCGGACAAGCCCGGCGGGATAAATACGATCGAGTGCACCTACTGCAGAAAGACCGGACATAAGCGAGAAGAGTGTTGGTCGCTGAACGGACGACCCAACACGGAACGATCAAGCTGATCGAAAACGGACGCCCCCAAAAAGGCGCCAGTAAATGGTTTAAAAGTAAGAAAAAAGAAATCGCGAGAAACGAGAGATGAATCTTCCTCTAGTAGCGGCAGCGAAGAAGACGAGAGACCAAAGAAGAATAAGGCACGAGCCGCCGAGGAGTATCAAGTGTTGCAGATAACGGGGAAACATAACATACATACCTTAAACCTGATAACACTGCCTATTCAAGAGGCCAAGAAAGGCAAGACAAATTTCTTATTAGACTCAGGAGCGATCCTGACGCTAATCAAAGTAGGAAATTTAAAAGGCGACACTATGGTGCGAGAAAAACGCCTGACTTTGACCGGAGTGACGGGACACAAGATCCACACTCTCGGAAAAATAAAAGCAACCGTAGACTTCGGAAGCCAGAAAATACGCCATACCATGTACGTGGTAGAGGATGATTTCCCGATCGATCATGAGGGAATACTGGGGAATGATTTCCTCACAAAGCGCAAAGCCGTTATCTCACACGCCACAAAGCAGGTACACATCGGAAGAGTTACATTTAAACTCCGACCATATAAAAGAAGGTGAACTCACCACCCCGCAGCAGAGTAGGTATCGTAAAAGGTAAAGAACCTACACCAAGAGTATTCATCGGACACTGTTTGATGGAGCCGACAGATTTCGAATGACCGATAAGCATGTCCAACGGCGTGGAAAAATTAGTAGAGACACCCATACCGCGCGTAACTCTAAAAGAGAAGCCGGTAAGTGACACAACTGACGTACCCACGTTACACGCGACCAAAAAACGCGAATCCATTTCAGCGCAATTCAAAAAATTATACGCGCAATTGCAAACTGATCATTTAAATAGCAAAGAGCGAAAAGCATTAGAAAAAATTTGCAATGTATTTTATTTAAAAGAAGATAAGCTGAGCGCGGCGACGGACGCATCAGATTTCGCCACCGGAGCCGTGCGTTCTCAGGGGCCAGTAGGCCAAGTTCGACCGAACATCTACGCCAGCAGAAAATTAAGCAAGGCAAAACCACCAGACAAGAAGAGTAACAAGGACACGTTTAAAGTAGGTGACAAGGTACTATTACATGACGAGACAGTACGACGCGGACGATCGAAAAAACTCGAGTCCCAATGGATCGGACCCTACGTGATCCTCGAAAAGCATAGCGACGTGAACTATACTATTAAAACAAAACGAAAGACGTTACGCGTCCACGCCAACCGTTTAAAAGCAGTTATAAAGGAGTAAAAGCAAAATATAGATACATATTAATAAATAAAACAAGGAAAAATCCTATTTTAAACGCGAATATTATAATATTAATAGGATAATCATTATTAGCGAACATCACGAAACGAGTAGAACAGCGAGTATCGAAAATACTACGCCGCGAAGAAATAGACGAACCCCTGTTAGTAATAACCGCCATAACCACTGACCTAATAAGCGACGCCGACGTAGAGAATATCATAGAATATTCTACCTATACGAAAAACGGTGCAATACTCGTGCGATTACTACCCCTCGAAACCATTGTAGCGGAATTAAAAGAGGCGACTTCTCACCTATCCCGAGGATCACATTTTCGTTTCGAAATACAAATTGACAATTGGAATACCATTCAAAACTATGTGAAAATAAATGCATACTATGAAAACCCTAACGTTTACACCATCCTAACCCTCCCGATTGCCACGTATCCGAACTACGAAATTGTACGCAGAACGCCCTTTCCGGTGTACGATAATAAAAACATATTTGTAATATCTAAAACCACACATACCCCCCTTGCGATAGATAAAGAAAACCGTAACCATGCACTAAAAGAAAGCGACCTAGATAAATGTACACACATCGACACAAAACTTGTATGCGACATAATAAATTATCCCACGTATTCCATAACCGCGCACGCACCATGCGAGGCTCAGATATATGTAAAAATGCCAATGTAATTGTGGTAACGATCATGTGGATAATAAAGAAAAGAACAAGGAAAGACACACGACGCGACTTCCGCAAACAACTAGGAAAATAAGCTGTAATATGATGTAACTTCCATGGAAAAAGGAAGCAGTGACGAAAACTTCATACCTCAGTTTTCTTTTTCCACGGGGGGAGGGATGTTGTGTGGCGAAAGTCACCGCGCCCTAATTGCGACACCTAGCTGTCAGCGCTACTTCCGGATCTTGCCAAACTCACCTGAGGTGGCATTCCGGGTTTTGCAAGCGGCATCCAGGTCGCTCACTCGGAAGCAAAAGCGCTGACAGCTAAGTCAGCATCGCGGAAGCTAATGCGCGAGGAGATAAAAGCCCGCCCTTCCAAGAAGCGGCGGGCAGTCTAGAACGAAAGGCTATATCGCGCACGACCGAACGTAACCTAATATATTGTGAACGCCCGCAAGTCAGGGCAGCGAAATAAGAAGATATCTGTATCATTCAAATAATAACTTTATTAAACATCGTTCGACCAAGAAACTGGCTGAGTTATTCTCCTTCCTCCCGGCGGATCCAAAAGAACTCCGTGCCGACCCTGCGATCCAAGGTACGGCACAACAAATACCTTAAAGTATTCCCATTTCTTAGGGTTATTGCCACTTTTGTTATTGTGGTCTACAATTCCTTTGTACGTACGTTTTAGGGCTTGAAATTTCGTAGAGCATTTTATGCCTGTTACGTCATAACCTTTGTCTTGCATAATCTTTGCTATATTCTTCCAGTATTGTTTTACAGTACATTTGCCGTTGTGATACTCATCTTTATAATTATTATATATACTTAAAAGTAACAAAGTCTCATCTTTGCTCCAAATATGAGTGCCTGTAATATTATAAAACGTATAATGCTTTGAACATTTTACATATTTGTAGGTAAATCTGTACAACAATTAGAATATAAGGATCAAGTTTAGCTTACCTTCCGTATTTTCATTACTACTATTGCTGGTACTACTGTCCCTACTGTCACTAGTACTGTAATTACTGTCACTATTACTGTTACTACTGATACGTGTACGTTTACCTAAACATCAAATAGGCATATAGACATATAGGAATATAGGCATCAAGTTTAGCTTACCTTTCACATTCCAACAATGCTGGTACTACTGTTCGTACTGGTACTCGCTGAAATACATAAAATAAATTAACATAACCTGCATATGATATTACTCATTTCATGATGCATCACATAGCCCAAAGGCAGGGCCGAAGGCGCCTACGCTCATAATCCAAGGGGAGCTAACCTCCAAAAAAGAAAAAATTACTCATTTCATATATTTATATTTAAGTATACCTATTATGATATTTACGTTTATTGGTAGTAAGTGATGCAGCATTGCAAGCCTGCACGGGTTTTTTCCTTCCTTAATACTTTTCAACAATAATGTTGCAAAAGTCATGTCTATAAAATAAATAACAGTATTCAGATTTATGAAAATATCGAAATTATTTATTATTATATTAATTACATTAATTTAGTAACCTTTTCGGGCTTTTTCCGCATCTTCGTGACTAACGATTATTCTATATTCCTCGTTGTTTCTTTCCACGTCCACAAGGACCAATTCTTCCAAAGGTGCCGCCCACGGTGCCGCCATAGCCGCCATGTTCTTACTGCGAATGCCTCACCTCGCGAGCCGCAGTAATGAAAGTAGGAAGTGACGACAAAATCTATGACGTCACATGAACACGAAAACGCTCTGACAGCTTACTGCCGCGTATATTGGAACGGATTTACAGTGCTGCCAGTACTGCGAGTGAATAGCGAAACGCAGCCTATGTCGACCGTTGAGCCCGCTCACCTTAATCCAGGCGGTGGCTAACAGAATATTCGATTTCGAAAAGCTAGTGTGAGATAATAAATGCGAAGTTATCTCGGCATTCGTGTCTGTTTTCGAGTCCGTGCATGAAGGTGAGCTCTCAGTTATCGAGCCATTATTATTTACATCGGTAGCATGAAGCAACGTATGGTGCTTTTGCTGACATTGACGGCACGTGTTCTTGCTCGAACACGCATCACGAGTGTGCCGTGTACTCAAACAATTATAACAACAATGGAATTTCTTCGCGAAATCACGCCGTTGAGCGATGCTCTTATTATGAAAGTCCGGACACGCGGACAAGAAGTGCGTCTTCTGACACATGGGACATTTGTTCGAACATGCGTTAGCTGCGTGAGCTTGAACCGAGGAATTTTGTTTACTGCTCTTGGCAGGAGACGAAGCCGGGAGAACATTTTCGAGCGCACGTATTCGTGATAGAAGAAATTTGTCAAGCCAATTGTATGTTGGATACTCTAACGTATCGCCAAGTTACAATTCCGAGGCCTTTCGTGTGCCTTTATCAAGTTTTTGAACGAGCAAATAAACCAGAATATTGTCCCATGTATCAACAGACGGACCGAGGTTCCTTAAAGATTGTATCGCTATGTTCGCCTTATTGCGCAACGCGGTGAGAGCCATGGCGGAATCAGAGTTCGCTTGGGAAAGCGTATGAAGAGCGTGTACATGATCATGTACCAAACGACGGCAATTATCATACCGCGTTATTAGCAAACTCCAAGCTATCTTAAAATTCGCGTCAGTTAATGCCAGATTGCGTATGGCATCGCTGGCTTCACCCTTCACACAAGAATGCAAATATTGCAAACGATTAACGTCTAACAATTCGCGATTGTCAATAATCAAGGCAGTAAATTGATCTCGAAACGCTTTTCACTGGCGAAACTCCCCCGAGAATTTAGGAAGACTTATACATGGAAGGTGCGAAAGCGAAAACGCGGATGCGTCCGAGCGCATAGTTGATGCGGCGAATGACTGGTTGTGACTCACGACTGGCTCCAACTCCTCCAGGCACTCCGACATGTAATCGGAAACGTTCTGATACCTCTCCTCATAGGTCTCGTACTGCTGCTCCCTGAAGTAGGCGAAAGTCGTCCGCTCGGTGTCGGGAATAGCGGCCAGGAGTGTAAAGTGTCCATCTTTGATGTCAGCCCAGACATCCCTCAAGGCACCGATGCGACTGCGAATCTTCGCCGCAGTCAGATTGTTTTTGCCAATCTTCTTAAAATTGTCCAGCGCGCGGTCAACCGTTCTCAGTCTCTGGGACTGTCTTTCTAGGAGTTGCTCACTCATAGTTAGCACGGATGTGCGTGTCGTACTCTCCTCTTGACGAGAATTGCCCTCAATCCGTTAATTGTGCGAATGAAAAGTTGCACGCCGATCCGGCTCGAAGGACCAGAATTTATGTTGGCGAATTTCGTTTCCGGGCGTAACTCCGGTTTGCCAATTAGCGTAAGACGCCGGGTTCGACCACGACAGGGATCAGGCGTGCGGTTAGGAGAAGACACTTATGTTTCGTGGAGTAATGCACAAAATATCTTTAATAGTCTGTCTGTACAATGTAAAGTTACGGTGAACGCACTCGTACAATGTGAGCGCGGTACTCTGCGCGCACGTGATTTGGTGATGTGTATTGGGCGCGCTGATCACGTGACGCGGGTATGTTAGCCGGTCGCTGTGGCGAGGGCAATTAGTAAGCGCAATTTGGAGCTTGCACTTAACGAACGCACTTGGGGCGTTATACAGCTGTCGCACTTGTGGTCGTAAAGTACAAGACGCGAGAATGTTCATCAGTCGCGGCAGCGATAAAGATGAGCGGGCGCACAATGGCGCGACACGTAGCGCGCACTGAAACGCGTTCTGAAACGCGAACAAGACTTTAAAAGTCTCTCGCGTCGCCCCCCACTCGCCACTTGCTGCTTGTCTACCGTCGCTCGTTGACTCCACCTCTCTTCGCCATACCGCTCACCGCGTTCAATCCAAGCGCTCATTTGCTCTAATATTTAAATTAGTTACTCGATAACTAATAGGAATTTTGCAAAATGGTACATAATTTTTCTTCTCGGTTTGACCTAATCTACCTCCAGTTTTTGTTTTGGCAACCTTAAATCAGACATTCTGTATAACATACAACATAAATTAAAATATTAAAATAAATGTAAACCATATAACATACATTTACATTTTATTTATAGATTATTTCTAACAATTAAGTACTTACGAGTGTTTTGTTTTTCGATGCTGTGATGAGATAATGATTTGTTATGGCTAGATGACCTGTGTGAGGATTGAGATTTATGGCGGGACATTTTTTTTTCTTGCCATTTGGTATTTAGTTTTAATAAGGTATTAAACTGCTCTTGAAGATCTTTATGCTTTTGTTGTAATATCAAAAAATCGTTCTTCCACTTCTTATTTTCTTTCTTTTCCAAATAAAGAGTTTCTATTAATCTGTCTTTCTCTTTTAATTTTTTAGTTAAATTTTCAAACTCCACTGAGAAACTATTATCTTCGGGTTTTTTTCTTTTCTTTTCATTAGGAAAAATATTCGCAAACGTTGAAAAAGTATTTAAGTTTTTTGCATTATTAGCAGAAGAGTTTTCTTGTTTTTTAAAAAAGTAAAGCTCAGTGTCAGATAGATTAGCCTTAAAAAAATAGAAGTGTGATTAAAAACAATATGTAAAATAATACTTGAAAAAAGAAATGCAGAGTAAAATACAGGATTAGATTCTTCACTTTCACTCTTAGACATATAGGTAAGAGATTGCGAAGATTCTGTTTCCTCCACGGTTGATTGAGTGATGCGATCAAGATTAAGTTGTCTAGCCCTTTCACTGCAAGACTTGTTCTCTTTTTTAATTTTGCCCTTCATTGACTGTCAAGGAAAATCAAGTACAACTAATGATTGAAAATTGGACAAAAGCAAACGTTCACTAACTTTTAATCATACAAACAGAATGTACCTGCTTTTTAATCTCACTAGAAGTTGAATTAGCATTGGGTTTCAAAGGCCGGCGTCCTTTTGGTTCTTCAAATAAAGCCAGAAGTTCTTTTAGAGATCCTGAAAACATACGTAAATGACCGACGATACATGCTATCCTTAATCGCATCTTTAATCGAGTTTAGTAACATTGAGTTGTGAGCAGACTAACTGGTCAATTATAGCCATTTCATTCCTTCTGAAGAATGTCTGTAATTAGACCGTCAAAGAACTATCGATGCTATTTAACCTAATTAAGGACAGTGTGTAAATGTAATCAATAAAACAACTCTGATGTAAACTGGTTATTTTACTTGTTGTATGTGAATTTATATTTGGATAACTATATTTTATATTAATCCGCACAAACCTGCAAATTGTATCAGCTTGGCATTGTAGTATCCTGTAATAGGACCACTTTTCTTCCCACGTATTATTTTTTCCACATCGAGAATTCTTCCTTGTTCTTTAAGCATCTTTGCTGGAGTATTGGATGATTTTTTGCTCCAAAATACTTTATATTCTGGTCTTCTCACATTGTTTTCCAACTCTTTCACTACAACTTCATGATCTTGAAAAAAAGATATTGGCACATCCACTTTCTCCTGGTCAATTTCGTACTGTACACGTGCCCACATAATTTCTTCTTTTACTTATTATTCTTGAATATTTTTAGAACACATTCTTGATATTCAAAATAATTCTAAAATAAGAATTATTGCAAAAACCGGCTTTTTGTGATAATCAAGTCACTTAACCTAAAATATTTAACTTACAATTAACAGAGCGGCTAGATTATCGAACACTACATGTACAATTGTACAAATATATCAGTGTAGCCAATGGCCATTGGCCATCTCACCGTCGCTACATTAATACATTACGAGCATTTAGTACACTTACTACTTTACTGACAATGAGCTCAGTGAACGGTCGTAATACTGAATGCATCTGTGTGGTTATGTCTCATGGAGCCTGTTCTTTTTCGCTACACTGCTGCACTGATTGCATCGCATATTCCCAAGGAACATGGGTATGTCCCCAAGGGACATGAGCATATTTCCAATTCTCATGGGTATGTCCCCAAGGGACATGGACATATTCCCAAGGAACATGGGTATATCCTCTTGGGAACATATATCCTCTTGGGGAAATACCCATGTTCCTTGGGAATATGCCCATGTCCCTTGGGTACATACCCATGAGTAGTGGTGGGCGATGTTTAAAAAAAGCATCGATTCGGAAATAATCGATGCAAAATAAAATCGATGTTTGGACATCGATGTTTTGCCGAATACATCGATTTTAATCGATTCTTTTTTTACCGGAATAAAGCGCGCTCGATTTGAATAGCTGCAGTTAAAACGGGAAAGAAAGTTAATAAAGAAGCTAATAAAAAGCGACTAAAATATCGACAAACAAAAACGTACTAAAATAAACAAAATTAATTTCAAACTGGTGTGCATACTGTGCATATCTTAAGTAGTATTCTTTTTATTCATGGCCATGTACAAAATTGAGCATGAGATGTTGATGTTCCTGGTTCCTGGTGATTGGTTTGAGTGGTGTATGACACTGTATGATGATTTATAATTCCAACTTCGTTTTTGTGATTCCAGAATTGTATCTGCCTGCAAATATATACCTACACAAAGAAAACATTAATGAGTTCTACATTCATAAAAATAAGTTTTATTAACAGTGTTTATGCGATACTCAATCATTATTGCCTGTATGTTAGAAAATGGATTATACCTGGATAAAAAATAGCGCAATAGGAGTGCAAAACACAAAAGCTTTAGAAGCAGGTTATAATTTTAAAAAACTCAAGAAATTTGATATTATATCATGTTATATTATTAAAATTCTTGTACATATCAATTTTATGTACAGTAAGAACATTAGTTCATGCGTCTTAAACTAACACCTTAAATAATAAGATCACAGAAAATACAGGTTATATTAAAATTCTTGTACATATCAATTTTATGTATGTACAGTAAGAACATTAGTTCATGCTTCTTAAACTAAGGGCGGTATTCATAGTCGGATCTTTATTTCAAGACCGCCTTAAGTAATGTCTTAAGTTGCTAATACGGTCATTTAATTGGCTGGACGTAGTCTTAAGACTGCTTTTGACCAGACTTAAGATGATCTTAGATATAAGATCCGACTATGAATACCGCCCTAACAGCTTAAATAATAAGATCGCAGCAAATACAGTAGGTGCACAAGTTATCACATGAAGAAACTTAGTTATAAACGCCGTTTATAAAATATGCCAATATTCTTTGCTGAGGGAACTAAGGAATACTAAAGTATTAAGTCTGTCTCCCGTAAGTTGACTACGACGTTCAGCCTTAATCGCGCCGGCTTTTGAGAATAATCTCTCTGACGGAACGGATGTAGCAACAATGCTTAAATATTTTAGAGCGCATGAGTGTAGTGTCGGATACGCAACTTTCAACTTGTCCCAGTACTCGATGGGGTTTTCGGATCGCGAGACAACCGGCTGATTCAAATATTGTCTGATTTCGAGAGTGAGCTTGTGGCAATCGGAAGGTATTGTTTGATTCTCGGAAACGATGAGTTTATCGTGAAAACTCCACACGCAATCGTTTTCTATCTGCAAATTATTTTTGTCCTCCATCCGCGTGATAGGACTTCCGTTTTGATGTAAAGCCGTTTCAATAATCGTATTGATCTTCGTGACTGCAGTCGCGGCGAAAACAGGCTTTTGAAAGTGCAGCTTTTTAAACCGCGGGTCAAGAATAGTCGATATCGCGAGCAGCTCGCCCTTTACACTTAAGAGAAATCGGGTATACGTATTCGTGGAGCTCCAGAAATCGCTCGATCATAAACAGAGTGGAATTCCACCTTGTGGGAACGTCTTGTTTAAACTTAAGAAGTGTTGCTTCCGTTTTTCCGTCCCGTTTTTGCAAGCGCCGCAATTCGTCCGAGACGACCACGCTGCGTTTTGTTAACGTAACAATGGCTTTTACTTTCGCGATTGATTGTTCGACCCCAGGCGTAGCCTTTATTGCATCGGGCACAATATGTGATACGGCGTGAGCAAAACACTGAATGTGTTTGGAAGCACCAAAACAGTCTATTACTGCTTTTTTAATGTTCGCGCCGTTATCAGTTACGATCGCTGTCACGTTTTCTTGATTGATCCCAAAGGACTGAATTCCCTTCATAAGAATCTCCGAAATGTAATGTGCTGTGTGGCTTTCTTCTAACGGCAATACGCCCAAGCATCCACTTTCCATTTTATTATTACGTAAGTAGTGCACCGTTATCCCTAAATACCCACGATTTGAAATATCGGACCAGATATCACATGTGAGGGTTAGTGCAGTAGCTTGAGAAACCTCGCGTTTGAACATGCCATGCAGGTGTTCGTACTTATCGTCCATGAAGCGAGTGATAGTGCGTCTTGATGGGACCTTGTACCGCGGAGCTGTTGTCTTCATGAGAGTGCGGAACCCTTCGTTTTCGACGGTAGAGAGAGGGCAGTTGTCGGTAGCGAGCATATACAGTATGGTGTTAGTGATTTTTTCGGACGACGTTCCTCCATCTAACAATCAAGAATATAAAAATATAGTCAATCACTATAATCATTGTGATCTTTAATCACGTTGATCACGTTGCCACAAACGTTATTTACAGCCCCCGACGAGAACCGCGACGAAAAAGAAAATTGCGCCTCCTAAGTAGAGAAAACAGCGGTACGCGTAGGCACGTCAAGCTTTCCATGGTAATCACGGTATATTGTCAATGAATTTATCAAAGAATTTCCCATAATTAGAGGTATAAGACCTAAGCGAAATGCTTGGAACGAATATCGCAACTGAACGAGCATCAATCGCATTAGAAGAAGCTTGTAAGAGGGAATACATCTCTCGCTACCAATCGATATCTCATCGACGTTTAAGCGAGTAATTGCTTTTCTGGCACGCTCGTATACCGCTGTCAAACGGATACTCAGTTTTCTGAATACTGAGTATGAGAGGATTACCGTAATATCGGAATAGATGCGCCATACTAAATTCATAGACATACTATAGCGAAAGACTGGTACTGTCAATTTTATAAGAGAACAAGAAAATAATATATGCAATCATGTAATATTCAAGTTCAATTATTTTAAAATAAATTAATTGCAAATAAGGTCAATTATTTTAGAATAAATCAATTGCAAAGAATTTAAATAAAAATAAATTAATCAAATATTCAATTTTTTAAATATTTATATATTGTTCTATTCTTACGCTTTTTCTTACGATTCTGTTACTTTTATAACTATATATATTATAACAGAAATTAAAAATCGCTATTTCAATATATGTACTCAATATATGTATATATCTTTACCTGCGAATGAGTGGGCTCGTCGAAATACATTGTCGATTTGTTGATCCCTGCCGACTGGCTTGACCTGAGAAAAGCCCTGAAATTGATTTTTATTAAAGTTATGGACGATTGCAAAATTTGTCCGATCTCGAATAGATTTATGTACTTACAGGCCTTAGAACGTTCTTTTGCATCTCTGTGTTTTTCGAAGGATCATCTTCACTCTCCGATTCCAATCTCTTCTTTTTATTTGCCCCTGTGTCTAATAAGAAAACAGTCTTCTGCTTGCTTCCTGTGGGTGTTCTTGTAAAGTGCTTTCGAGCAAGATGCTGCGTTAAATTCGTTGTGTTTACACCGTGTTTGTAAGTCTTCGTACAGATTTGGCACCGAGCAGTTGTTGCGTCTACTTTTGTAAAACTGTCCCAAACATAACTTTTTAACTTAGAGGTGCGATTTTTAAGCACATCTCCCCTGTAAACAGTACATATTATTAGATATGTCGAAGTGTTATAAATTAAATATATATTTTACTTACGACATCGTGCAAGTTGTAGCTTGGATACTGTCTGCGGACGTGCTGGTACTGCTGGTCGACTCGGTAGACAACGGCGTTGAAGATGAAAAAGCTCTCGAACTTTGTGTAGAAAGAACTACAGAATATAATAATAAAGACAAAGATAAAGACAGACTAACGGAAATAAACGATTATATTTAACTATACATTCATAATACAAATTACCGTCTTCCGATATACGTGAGGGCCCCGCTTCGGTTCGAAAACGCTCAGTCTGTGCGAGTGCGGTCAATTTCTTTACGGCCTTGGTACCGACTCTCGATTTCTTTATATTTGATGAGCGATCTGATGATGATGTATCCATTACGGACGATTTTTTAGGGATCGGAACGTCAATTAGAGTTTGCGACTGCTGCGGTGACCCAACTGAAATTTCAAACTCAAAAGTTTGATTTTGTGTGTTTGGGGTAGTAGGATCAGCTTCTGTAATATGCCTAATATTATTAATACATTTTTTTAAGGCCGAAACAGACTTTTACATAACGCATAATTCATAAATACAAGAAAATGGATTAGCCTATTTCCTTATGCATATGTATATGGACCAATCAATTTTCTTATGCTTATGCATTACGCGTTATGCAAAAGTCTGTGCTTCGACATTTAGTAATTTTTTATATAAATCTTGAGAATACAAACCATTGATATCCGGATCAAGAGCCTCAAGCTCCTCTAGAGGTACCATGCCCTGAGATAGCTGCTGGTTTTCCTCGAAATCCAGTAATGATAAGTCGATAGACTCACTGGAAGAGAAATATGAGTAAATATTACATCGTGCAGAAAATATTACGATTCTCAGAAAATCAACACAATAACATTGCGCTTACAAAGTCACGTCGTCCTTTGACCGTGAAATGGCATTGATGTCTTCATCCGCATTATATATCGCGCCCGATGTGATCAGGCCTTGAATATAATTCAATGTGTGCTGATCATCATCTGTAAAATTATATCCGTACATATATCATCTAAAAAGTACTATTCAACACATCAATCAACTGTATAATAGTAGATTACTTACATTTTAACCGTATATAGTCGTGTAAGGAGAGATTGCGAACGCAAAACGAATCCTGGTTGTTTATTCGAAAATAAATGATACATGGACAACTTTTAACTTTTTTCTCTAATGAGGGATCCATTCTTTCGTTTTTAAGAGACGTAATGAGAAACAGTTTAATCGGAGACGGTGATCGGAATCGGCCCTTTGAACACTGGCAAAGAACTGAAGACTCGAAGAGCACTAGTCACATCACAATCACAGTAGTCACTTATACTCACTACCCGGCAGTCCCAGCACCCGACAATGCGGTAATATGGAAAGGAAAAGACAAAAGACTTTTTCGCGGGACTGGCGTAGAAAGTTTCAAAATTGTAGCTTTTCGTTATTACGTCGTCTCAGCCAATGAGCGGCTTAGATAATTTCTATTCGCCGATAAAATGTAAGTCGCTACAACGTGGCGACATCTGTACATTGCGAAGCGAAGTTAGTTCAAGAAACATCGATTTTATTATTTATTAATCGATTCTTACTCGATGCATCGATTAGTAAAAACATCGAATTAAAATAATTGATGTAGCAATAGAAAACATTGATTTTCTAAACATCGAATGAACATCGCCCACCTCTACCATGAGGATTGGGTACTTTAACTTAGTTCCCATAGGTACATTTCCACTAGGGCGTGAACAAAGTATCTTTCGCTACTACTGAGACCGGAGTTCTCGCGGTCCCATTTCGGGAGCTTTCGGGCGCGCGACGCGCATCGACCAATCGTTCGCGTTTACCGGATCATGCGATCACGGCATGACAGGATCGATACGCGTCGGGAGAAACTTCGCGGTCAGGGTTGACGGGGGGAGCGGCGCGAAATCCCCTCGTTCGGAGGGCGACTAAGGGATGGCGTTACGGGCACTTTATTGATCCGCGATCGCGACGGATTGAAAGATTTCCGAACAAATTTTGAGATCGAATAGTTCTGAATGCCTTAAACGCTTTATTTTGCGATTACCTAGAGTTCCTGATACATAAAAATTTTTTGGTTTGATTAAAAACAATTTTTTGGCAAAAGAAAATTTTCAATCATCTTTCGATTAAATATCGGTTATCTTGCAAACCGTTGGCCTAATCGCTTTGAGCCATAAGACTTTTCGTCACAACTCGTCGAGAAATGTCCAAAAGTCCCATCAGAACTATTCGGAACTCTAAAAAAATTTTCGACCCCGGAACTTATTTTTCGAATAGTTTTTATTAATTTATTTAAATAAACCTGAGAACAATATCGCAGCGTAATTCTAATGACGAAAAACGGTAAACGAAAAGGAAAAATAATTTAAATTTTTTACCATATTATATTCATTTATTTGTCATGTAGCGCATTATACATGGTCCACTCATCAAGATACAGATCCATCATCTTCCCGGCAAGAGATATTTAAGCATTTTTTATATTTATGCAATGACTTCACCAAATACATGCAAAAGTGCAAATCTTGCATAGCGCCGATGTACGGCTGCTGCAGTTGTACAGATTAAATCATCATAAGTCAATGGCACCAAAAATGATACCTTTTTCAAGGACACATTGCAACGTGTCTCATAATGACTTCATCGAACACGTGCAAAACTGCAAATTTTGCAAATAGCGCCGATGTATGGCTGCTGCAGGTATACAATCAACTGCTATCGAACCGCTATCAAACATCTTTAAAACATCTTTAAAACAACTATCAAACAACTAAAACATCTTTAAAACATCTTTAAAACAACTATCGAACAACTAAAACATCTTTGAAACATCTTTAAAAACAACTATCAAACAACTAAAACATCTTTAAAACATCTTTAAAACAATTAAAACATCTTTAAAACAGCAAATGAACAACTATCAAACAACTAAAACATGTTTAAAACATCTTTAAAACAACTCAAACATCTTTAAAACAGCTTTTGAACAATTATCAAACAACTAAAACATTTATATTATACTACAAACAATGTGAGAAAAGGAAATAAAACATTGTAACATTTATATAATTTATTTCAAAAAATCACAATTCTTTCTGGCGTTGCGACCACCAGTAAAATATTTTTAAAACATTTTGTAATGCGCAATTTTTAACATGTTTTTCACATCTTATAGTATTAGCACAGTATATACAGTAGCGCAACTCCATGTCGGCACCTTTGATATTGGCGTGTACGAAATTAAACTGCACATGCGCGAGCTAAGTAAGTAACCAATCAAAGATCTGTTCTTTTTAGCTGACCTTCTTGCACCGTTCATCTTACCTCTTTTTCTCTCTAACGAGGAGAGAGAAAGAGGAAAGATAAACGGTGCAGAAGCTAAAAGAACAGATCACATACTACTGATCTTTTATATTACTTTCTCTGCTTTTCATTATTTCTTCTTTTTTCTAACTTATTATATATATATATATATATATATATATATATATATATATACGCTGCAAAATAAAATAAACATGAAATATATATTTCTGTACTATTTTTACTTCTTTATCCTTTTCTCCCTCCTCACACACAACCAAAGCACTTGTCTAGGTTATCTTGTTTTTCTACGAAATTTAGCCCGGTGAATGTACGGTATAAGGCCTACGCATAAGGATTGTCGTAATTGTTTACGGTTTTATCGTAAGTCGTAAGTCGGTGTCGGAAGTCGACGCACAAAGATTACGTCTGTGGACAGATGCAGCGCCATCTCTCGCAAGATCTGTCACCTACTGTTGACACGGTTACTGCTCTGTTTAGCTTTCTATATCTCCGCTAAGCACACATATTCGCGTAAAATACACTGGGGAACAAAATTATCGCAACAAAAATTTACGTAAAAAATTTGCCCAACTTCAAATAAGTATAACTCCGCGAAAAATTGTCATATCTGAAAGATTTTTATTTTATTTTAAAGGGTGAAGTCTGTACTTTAAGGAACCATTGTTAGATTTTAAATTTAGCCTCCCCCCCTCCCGCCGTTCTTCCAAAAGTAAGGACGTGTTACGTCTCCAAAAAATTGCATACTTTGACACATTCTACGGAGTAGAATGAATTTTTTTCATAACTATCATGGCAACCATCGTAAAATCTGGACTTTTCTCTGCAAATTAAAAAAAAATTAAGTCCGTACGATTTTTTTTCGCCGAGTTATGGCTTATCAAAGTTACCTATGCATTTTTGTGCATTCAATCACCGCCAACATTAGCATACCCGATGAACACTACGGGGAGGTTATTGGTCGGATTTTGCCTATCGTGTATGTGTGTGTGTGTGTGTGTGTGTGTGTGTGTGTGTGTGTGTGTGTGTGTGTGTGTGTGTGTGTGTGTGTTAGCAGAGATTTGCGCAAACTAATTTTTATTCAAACGAGGCATTGTTACGATTTTGTCTTTTGTTTTCCGAATGAGCAATACAATACAGTGACTGCAATACTGTGAAGTTTTGTAATACTGAAGTAAGTAACTTCACAGTACATTACTTCTGTAAGTAACTTCACAGTATTGCAATCACTGTATTGTATCGTTCATTCGAAAACAAACGACAAAATCGTAACAATGCCTCGTTTGAATAAAAATCAGTGTGCGCAAATCATTGCTCTTCTGGAAGAAGGATTGAGCAGGAATTATGTGGCAAGAAGAATGGACGTTCATCGGTCCTCCATCTCTCGAGTTTGGGCTCGTTATCAACAGACAGGCAGATTTAGTTGGAGGAGAGAACAAGGTCGAAGACGAGTAACGTCAGCTCGAGAAGATCGGCTTATCGTCAATGAAGCAGTGCGAAATTCGACAATAATTGCGCGACAAATTGCGAATGAAGCTCTCCCGCACAGACAAATCAGTGCTCAAACGATCAGGAGGCGTTTGCACGAAAGAGGCTTGAGTTCGCGGGCTCGTGCTCGAGTGCCAATGTTATCTGTAGCTCATCGATGTGCTCGTTTGCAATATGCACACACTCATCAGAATTGGACTGCGAGACACTGGAGCAATGTATTGTTCACTGACGAATCACGATTTTGTCTCTTCAATTCCGATAGAAGAGTCCGTGTTTGGCGTCGTCGTGGACATCGATTTGAACGGAATTGCGTCGAGCCTGTCCGAGCATTTGGTGGTGGTTCCGTCATGGTATGGAGTGGAATATCGACGCATAGACGCACAAACCTCTTACCACCTCCTGGAATGACAGCGGTACGCTACGTGGAGGACATTTTGCGTCCTCAAGTAATTCCGATGCGTCGTCAAATGGGTCTCACGACGCAATTTTATTCTAATGCAGGACAATGCTCGCCCACACACTGCCAGAATTGTTCGTAATTTTCTTGAAGAAAACAACATCGAGGTGCTACCACATGTGCGTGCGTGCGTGCGTGCGTGCGTGCGTGCGTGCGTGCGTGCGTGCGTGCGTGCGTGCGTGCGTGCGTGCGTGCGTGCGTGCGTGCGTGCGTGCGTGCGTGCGTGCGTGCGTGCGTGCGTGCGTGCGTGCGTGCGTGCGTGCGTGCGTGCGTGCGTGCGTGCGTGCGTGCGTGCGTGCGTGCGTGCGTGCGTGCGTGCGTGCGTGCGTGCGTGCGTGCGTGCGTGCGTGCGTGCGTGCGTGCGTGCGTGCGTGCGTGCGTGCGTGCGTGGTGCGTGCGTGCGTGCGTGCGTGCGTGCGTGCGTGCGTGCGTGCGTGCGTGCGTGCGTGCGTGCGTGCGTGCGTGCGTGCGTGCGTGCGTGCGTGCGTGCGTGCGTGCGTGCGTGCGTGCGTGCGTGCGTGCGTGCGTGCGTGCGTGCGTGCGTGCGTGCGTGCGTGCGTGCGTGCGTGCGTGCGTGCGTGCGTGCGTGCGTGCGTGCGTGCGTGCGTGCGTGCGTGCGTGCGTGCGTGCGTGCGTGCGTGCGTGCGTGCGTGCGTGCGTGCGTGCGTGCGTGCGTGCGTGCGTGCGTGCGTGCGTGCGTGCGTGCGTGCGTGCGTGCGTGCGTGCGTGCGTGCGTGCGTGCGTGCGTGCGTGCGTGCGTGCGTGCGTGCGTGCGTGCGTGCGTGCGTGCGTGCGTGCGTGCGTGCGTGCGTGCGTGCGTGCGTGCGTGCGTGCGTGCGTGCGTGCGTGCGTGCGTGCGTGCGTGCGTGCGTGCGTGCGTGCGTGCGTGCGTGCGTGCGTGCGTGCGTGCGTGCGTGCGTGCGTGCGTGCGTGCGTGCGTGCGTGCGTGCGTGCGTGCGTGCGTGCGTGCGTGCGTGCGTGCGTGCGTGCGTGCGTGCGTGCGTGCGTGCGTGCGTGCGTGCGTGCGTGCGTGCGTGCGTGCGTGCGTGCGTGCGTGCGTGCGTGCGTGCGTGCGTGCGTGCGTGCGTGCGTGCGTGCGTGCGTGCGTGCGTGCGTGCGTGCGTGCGTGCGTGCGTGCGTGCGTGCGTGCGTGCGTGCGTGCGTGCGTGCGTGCGTGCGTGCGTGCGTGCGTGCGTGCGTGCGTGCGTGCGTGCGTGCGTGCGTGCGTGCGTGCGTGCGTGCGTGCGTGCGTGCGTGCGTGCGTGCGTGCGTGCGTGCGTGCGTGCGTGCGTGCGTGCGTGCGTGCGTGCGTGCGTGCGTGCGTGCGTGCGTGCGTGCGTGCGTGCGTGCGTGCGTGCGTGCGTGCGTGCGTGCGTGCGTGCGTGCGTGCGTGCGTGCGTGCGTGCGTGCGTGCGTGCGTGCGTGCGTGCGTGCGTGCGTGCGTGCGTGCGTGCGTGCGTGCGTGCGTGCGTGCGTGCGTGCGTGCGTGCGTGCGTGCGTGCGTGCGTGCGTGCGTGCGTGCGTGCGTGCGTGCGTGCGTGCGTGCGTGCGTGCGTGCGTGCGTGCGTGCGTGTGTTTTGGGTGGGAGGGAGAGCTGTAGGTACGTTTGCACTTAAAACTGCGTATTCCCGCCTCGTCTTTGAATGACTTCTTGCAGACGTTCACGCATATTGATGCAGCTTCTAATTGTGGCTTGAGGAATTTCATACTATATTCGCTGTAATGCCGTTTCTAGTTGTCGGAGATTTGTTGGCGGTCTCTCCAAATCTCGAAGCCTTCTTCCCATCATACCCACACATGTTCGATAGGATTTAAATCTGGGCTTACCGGTGGATGTGGTAGTGTGACCGGAACAACGAATGGAAATTTCAAAATAATAAAATATAGCCACTTACTACTTGGGCTGAATATACGGTCGCCACTGTATTTTAAGGATCTAATACAGAAACCTTTCTTTACTGCGTTGCCCCGTCCTTCCTTCTCGGCAAGATGGCTGTCGATTCACGTCGCAGGCGCGTTCAAGGCCGTCGGCCACGCCCTTGTTAAGCAAACGTATTTACGAGGATAGGATTTTCACTGGGGTCGCGAAATAATGCTTTTTGTTTATTATAAACAAATAATAGTTTATTCTAATGCTAGGTTGTACAGCAATCTCCTCTAACGTACGTATTCGCTCGATCGCGTGTTGCTACGTCGAGTTTTTATCGAAACGCCGTTATTTCGGTTAAAGCGGATCTTAACGATCAATATAAGCGCAATAGGATATCCCGTATCACGCACTCACTGCTTCTAATTAATATTCAATCACGCTACTGACGCTAGCGGATAACGGGATAAGACCGCCTTTGTTCGATTTGTATGACGAAACCGTGGTACGTGTTATCGTCTCGAAGCTTCGCGACGGACTGTCCGGGAGGAACGGGTCGAGTTCTCCCACCTTAGACTCACGCATGCGCTGAGTCCTCGTTTTAGGCGCGCAGCCTTCGCGCTCGCGGAACGCACCTTCGGGTGTAGATGGTACGACTCCATCTGCACTTCGCTTGCCGAGTCGTTGTTGGGACTCGGCACCTTTTCGTGAGATGCTACACTAAAGTGCAACGGCGCGACTTGGCTTTCGCACCCGCGTGAACCAAACGCGTCGCTGCACGCAAACTTCGCGCAAGCGAACTCAAAGTCACTCGATTATTATCGAGTGACTCTCAACGTCACAAAAGACGAATCCAATGTAAACCAGGTAAGTATTAATTTCTCTTTTCTTTCAGGTACCCAGGATCGCTATGGAATCGTCTCATCTAATCACCGGAGTCGGTGTAATAAAGGTAAGTATAAAAAGTAAGTATAACGCGGCTTAAAATTACCGCACGCATAATCGCGTAATAATGAATTTTTAAATTGACAGGGAATAATGTTTAAATATCAAATTAATGAATATAATATCAAATCGGCTCAATGCCGTCTAAAAGTGTAGAAAGTACATAAAAGTGTAAGAAGGTGTAACTGAATATAATGAAAATCATTGCTATTCGCAATGTTAAATAAATCTTTGCCTGGAACAACTCCATTTGGCTTGTTTCTCTTCCTCGAGAAGTAACTGTAAATAATATGTTGAAAATTCAATGAATTTAATGTATCTGCACCCGGAGTGCTAAAAGTGTAATAAAAGTGTAACCGCCTTCGTTGGCTCATCTCGCACGCTTATCCTAAGTCGTCGAGTGTAGAAAGTGTAAAAGTGTAGCACCTTTCGGTGACTCGGTCTCGCACGCTGAAATCTAACATGCAAGTGTAGAAAGTGTCGAAAGTGTAGTAAAAAGGTGTAACTCTTCAAAATGCTTTAAAATATTGCAAATAATGTAATCGAATGTTAATTGACCCCAAAAGGTCATTTCTGTAATGAAACCTTTAGATAAATTGAATAAAGTGTGAATTTAATTGTACTTGTGCACCGTGTGCATCTCATCGGCTGAAGGCCTTATTATCACTGTTTAATCGTTTGGAATGTTAATGAAACTTTATAAAATTGTTAATTATGTTATTTGGAATTTCTTCCATTCACAGATAATCTCTGCGTTCTTCGGTCGGCTTACGGCCTGTAAAGTGTAACTGGTGTAGTGGAGTGTAATTGTGATTATCGCTCGAAAAACTTAAATAAAATATATGTTAATTCAGGAATATGTCCTGCTCGTTAATAACGCTAAAAGTGTAGCTCGAATATAATGAATTAAAATGTTTAATAAGACCGTCACTCGCGGATCGGTCGTGGATCTATCTCCGCTCCTAAAATTATTATGTAGAGTGTGAATAGGGCGTATAGTGTAATTATGATCTCCGTATCTGGGAAACTTGTGAATAATGGAAAAATATTATGAATGAAACAATTATGTATTCTTTAAACTTCATGGTGAGCAATGTGGCTCTGACTCTACTTTATTTGAATATACCAGTAACAATATACTAACTACTGCTATGGCAAAAAGGATAAAAATAAAAGTTAATATAATTATCTTGAACTTGTCTGAATCCATCTGAATGAATGTTATCTTTAATATTATTTATTTTATGTGCTCGTCGTATCGATGCTTGTATGGGATTGAAGGAATGTTTGTGGGTAAGTATTTTGTATGTGTTTTTATGTGTAAACTCTTTTTCTCTTTATTATTAATATTTCGCTTAGCTTATGCTATCCTTTCGGCTCGCTGCCGTATATCTTCTTTCATGCAACACATTATTAAATGATTAAAATAATAAAATATATAAAATGACTCTAGTGTCTGAATAAAATTCTATATAAAAAAAATAATAAGACTCAATCTTTGACTAAAATATTCTGTCGTACATTAATAAAAAAGTATATATCTTCTGCTGCTTTACAGCTGTGTGTAATCATTCTGGTCCTTTTGGCTGCTCTCCTCCTGTTGCGTCTCCTGCTGCACTTCCACTTCCACAGCGAAGATCTGACTGCCTGGCGATGTTGTCTGGACGATGTCTGCTCCGCCCCTCGCCATCAACCTTTGGACCTCCTCGTCGGGTAGCTCCTCGAATTGAGGTGACTCCCTCGTACCCTCGTCTGCCGTCTGGCTCGCCTGTGACAATACCTGTCGTTCGGCCTCCTTGTCGGGTTGTCCACTCGGCTGCACTTGAACTGACTGCTTCGCCCCGTTGTCGTGGGACATTGTATGTGACAGTCCGGTAGATTCCCGGCTCTCAATAGAAATCGAGGGTGAAACCTGCGATTTCAGTAGCACCTCGATGTTGTTTTCTTCAAGAAAATTACGAACAATTCTGGCAGTGTGTGGGCGAGCATTGTCCTGCATTAGAATAAAATTGCGTCGTGAGACCCATTTGACGACGCATCGGAATTACTTGAGGACGCAAAATGTCCTCCACGTAGCGTACCGCTGTCATTCCAGGAGGTGGTAAGAGGTTTGTGCGTCTATGCGTCGATATTCCACTCCATACCATGACGGAACCACCACCAAATGCTCGGACAGGCTCGACGCAATTCCGTTCAAATCGATGTCCACGACGACGCCAAACACGGACTCTTCTATCGGAATTGAAGAGACAAAATCGTGATTCGTCAGTGAACAATACATTGCTCCAGTGTCTCGCAGTCCAATTCTGATGAGTGTGTGCATATTGCAAACGAGCACATCGATGAGCTACAGATAACATTGGCACTCGAGCACGAGCCCGCGAACTCAAGCCTCTTTCGTGCAAACGCCTCCTGATCGTTTGAGCACTGATTTGTCTGTGCGGGAGAGCTTCATTCGCAATTTGTCGCGCAATTATTGTCGAATTTCGCACTGCTTCATTGACGATAAGCCGATCTTCTCGAGCTGACGTTACTCGTCTTCGACCTTGTCCTCTCCTCCAACTAAATCTGCCTGTCTGTTGATAACGAGCCCAAACTCGAGAGATGGAGGACCGATGAACGTCCATTCTTCTTGCCACATAATTCCTGCTCAATCCTTCTTCCAGAAGAGCAATGATTTGCGCACACTGATTTTTATTCAAACGAGGCATTGTTACGATTTTGTCGTTTGTTTTCGAATGAACGATACAATACAGTGATTGCAATACTGTGAAGTTACTTACAGAAGTAATGTACTGTGAAGTTACTTACTTCAGTATTACAAAACTTCACAGTATTGCAGTCACTGTATTGTATTGCTCATTCGGAAAACAAAAGACAAAATCGTAACAATGCCTCGTTTGAATAAAAATTAGTTTGCGCAAATCTCTGCTAACACACACACACACACACACACACACACACACACACACACACACACACACACACACACACACACACACACACATACACGATAGGCAAAATCCGACCAATAACCTCCCCGTAGTGTTCATCGGGTAATACTAATGTTGGCGATGATTGAATGCACAAAAATGCATAGGTAACTTTGATAAGCCATAACTCGGCGAAGAAAAATCGTACGGACTTAATTTTTTTTTATTTGCAGGGAAAAGTCCATATTTTACGATGGTTACCATGATAGTTACGAAAAAAATTCATTCTACTCCGTAGAATGTGTCAAAGTATTTTTTGGAGACGTAACACGTCCTTACTTTTGGAAGAACAGCGGAAGGGGGGGAGGCTAAATTCAAAATCTAACAATGGTTCCTTAAAGTAGGGGAGACCGGGGCCTAACCGTCAGTTTTTTTTCGGTGCCGATTTTTAACAAGAAAATAAATAATTTTAGTTAAATGTGGTATACCACTGTAAAGAGTGAACCTTTAGCTACAAAATTTATATAGGAAATTTTTATCTACGTCGCTTTGTTTAACCGGTATAGAGCAAAAACGACAACGGTGGAAAAATTGAAATCTCAAAAGTGCCGGGGTTTAACCGTCACACTGCATTTTCAATACATATACGTACATCTAATCCTGAAAAATGATAGGATACATCTTAATAATTGTTTTTTAAGAGAAAAATATAAAAATTTATTTAAAATTTTTATGCGAAACATTATTAAAAAATAGTTACGAGGGTTCCTCTTTCCGCAGAAGTCACTCGCCCGACTTGTTTTACTCCTCGACATCCGATGACTCTATTCGGTGTCTGAACGGTTGTAATTCCCGTCTCATCCATATTCCATATGCAGTGAGCCTGGAAATGCCCGGAAATGCCTTGGAAATGCACCCGGACTGCTTACTGACGGATTAACCCCAAACACAAGTTTCAGGTTTGATCGCCCACGAAATATTAGACATCAACGATAATGAAAAAACTACACTGGATTCGTGTTCAGCATGCATTACTCTTTATAATCACGTACCTCGAGATTTGGAGAGCAAATATTATTGCAGATATTACAAAATTTCCACGCGCAAAAAATGTAACTTTCACCTTCCGAAAACACGTTTGCCCTCGTAAAAATCATAACACGGCAGGTAACCTGCCGAAACTCCGTTGGTCACATGGGTACCATAAGCAGCGTTTACAATGTTAATAGCGAGTTCGCACAATATACAGGTTCCGAGATATTTGATTTGACGGTTCAACCCCGGCGACGGTTAGGCCCCGGTCTCCCCTATACTAATTATTTTATTATATTTTACAGGTAGGTATTATTACAAAGTATAAAGCAATAGATATGTATGAAAACAGCTATGGATGGTAATCGTAAAGCCAAACACGTTTACACAATCGTGAAGAACAACAGAAAAGGCATCTTATGATAAGACATGATTTTGCATTCATTTTCCATACGCATACATACCATTACACTGCACATTTTCTGTATCGATAGACATTTTATAGAAAAACAAAGCTACAAGGTAAGAAAATATCATTGCATGTTTAAATTACTTTACATATTCAATATAAGAGTGTTTTTGCTTTTTTTGTATCATATATAATAATCATGATGAAGACAAAACCACGGTTCTTTTCCAGCATAAAGTCTGTGCTAATTTCTCTTACTATGCCGGTGAAGCGCATTACAACACGTAGTTCGGTGAAAAACCGTTCGACTTCATCGAAGGTATAGATGATGTGCGCGAAGCAGGGGACAAATTTTCTATGAATGCCGATATTGCTGTTCACAATGATCTTTTACTTGAAGATCCTTGTGCTAACAGACTGGAAAAAAGATGCATATTTATTTCATATGAAGCATCCACAGGAATGGAGAAGAGTCGTGCTGGTGCAAGGCAGATGCATTTAAAGCTAATTGCATCTTTACTGATATTTCAAAAAATGACTTTATTATTCTGGCCATATATAAGTATTAGAATTAAAACCAAGATATAGATGAAAAAGATTTCTAGTTCAAAATACATTTAAAAATCTAATAGTATAGTAGTAGTTTCAGTAATACGAATAGGTTTTAGTAGTAATAGGTTTCATTAGTTATAGGTTTTTTAGTTAATAAAAGTCGAATAGATTATTCGTTATATATACCATACATACATATATTTATTCGTTAGTTACATACATAATAGAATGCGGTGTTACAATTTTATGTGGTTGCACGTAACTCTTTTTTGTTTGCAAGTCATTGTATTCATAAAATGCAAAACCTGTATATACCACAGCTGTGTAATGACCTAATTTCGTTGGAGATTTGTCTCGATTTCCTTTGTAATCTATAATACCGCATAATGTATAACTTTTTTCTCCGAGTTTGATCATTCTCGTTATATTTTCAAGCGTAACGTTTTGTTTGTATGCGATATTATAACGTGAGTCTGAAATGACACTTGTATCAAGAAATACGTGTGGACCATAATCGTGTGTTTTTTCTAAATTACTGCCGCATTGTTTACATAATGTTTGATTAATACGTAAATTCTCCGTATCATCAATAGCTTCCTGTACATGGTTGAATCCTTTTCTGAATAATATGTCCACATTGATACACAAAGTGGGCAAGTACCTGCAATGCTTATAGTAACAATTAGAGCATTTCGTTAATCTAGTCACACTTGGCAAATCTTTAAACACAAAGTGTATCAATTGATCTACGTTACAATCAGCATTGAGAAACTGTATATGTCTGGTATGTAAGAGTTTACAAAGTTTTGATTCTTGTAATATTTCCGCGCGATTTTTATAATCGTTTATCATAATCTTTCCACGCGTTAACATATTTTGTGCTAATTTTAGTATCGGTAATTCAAAATCTTGAACACAACTCTTGTAAACTTTCTCTTTTCCTATTGCATGTGCTAATATCTGTACGAAAGAATCGAAAGCACACGTATTTTTTACACTTACATACTTATCTTTAAGTTTAATGCTATCGCATAAGTTACCATTTCTTAATCATGGGATATCATTTACCACAAATTTATCCGACTGTACAAAATCCCAGTCTGGAAAAGGATCTATATAATTTGGACGTTTCTTTTTTTTATCTGGTGTAATTTTTCCGCCCCAATTTTCATTAGCGTTAAGAGGATTATTCGGTTGCACATCGCATTCGTTAGCGTTTTCTAAGCTTTTATCATCTACCATCTCATCAATTTTTATGCTTTCTTCATGCACGTCCGTATTTTCCATGCTGGGATTCTGTACATTATCGCTCGTACTGTTATATTGTAACGAAACATTAGACAAATAATCAACTTGTGACATATTGTCCGATATCAACTTGTCACCACTTGAATCTTTTGTAATATTCAATTCTTTTGTAATACTCGAGTCTCCAGAAAAATTATTTTTGTTCTTTATATCAATGTATGCGTTTTTATTTGCAGATTCTCCTAAAATATCCTTGGAAAAACAGTTTTCTTTAATAGATTCTTTTGACATATTAATTTCACTCTTTATATCAGTATGTGCGTTTTGATTTGCAGATTCTTTTACAATATGTTTGGAAAAACAGTTTTCTTCAATAGATTCTTTTGATTTTAATGTAAATTTTGCTGAAGCTTCTTTAATGCGGCCATCTAAATAATTACAGACCGACAAAATTTTGCGAAACTCCAGACCCTGAGACCAGACTATACTTTCCCAAAGGTTTTCGGTCCGCTGAATCCGAATCCGCCAGCGGAATTGCTCCATCACATCAGGTTTTCGAAATATCCTAACCTGAAAGTGCAAAAAACACAGTTTTTCGCTATATTCGGGGTTATATTAAACCGCGAATTAATTTTTCTCCACAAAACTCGTTAACGGCATCTGAAAGTACTACTCTTCGCCTTCAAAATGCTTTTTGAATTTTTTAGATATCTTATTCTTTCTCGGAGATATCGTCCGTTGAAATTTTTTAGTTTGACGTTTTCGTTACAACCTTACAAAAAAAATAAGTTGATCCGGCAGGCGAAAGTAGTGTAATTATATGTTTTTTGGGACGCTGAATCCGAATTCGTTGTCGGTTTAACCCCATCAGTTCATGGTTTGCCCCTAACCTCGAAAAAAGTCTAAGATTTTCGAATTCGCCTTTTTTTGGTCAATTAGGCAGACCACAGTTATGTATTCTTATGTTTTTGGAGAAGCTGAATTTGAAATTGCAGTCTGCTTACCCCATCAAGTCATAGTTTGTCCCTAACCTCAGAAAATTCAAAATGGCGGATCCAATATGGCGGGTAGGAATTCTGAAAAGTCTAAATTACTATAAAACTCGATATTTGTTATATTTTTCCCTCAAGTAAAGTAACTTTGACAAGTTTCTTTGTATGAACGATCGCATATTACCGCTCTCAGCTGAACCCAGAGTAAAAATTATTTAAAAAATCATAAAAAAAAGAAAAATGGTTTCATCACCGCCACGTCCTCGTTTCGTGACTCTGCTATTCACATATCATGCTATTGTACATACAAGTGAAAATCGTACATTATAGCGCCAAAGCTTCTTGCGGCAACAATGTCGATATTATCGACCGCTAATGTAGCTTGATGCGTACGTACGCTGTAGCATAACGTTTGTGAGCGTGATGAAACGCGTGCATAGAAGTAACGCGTTTACAGTTAGAGAAATCTTACTTAAATTTAATCATATTAAATAATTATATAATAGACTAATTATTTTAATATATTTGACAGGTATCAGCAAAAAGTATAAAACAATATGTATGATATTGAAAAATTACTGAATGTATTAACCAATCCGTCGTATAGAATAATCGATGAAAATGGTAAAGTTTTCCCTCCTTCAAACGAAATTCATTCGTTAATTGAAACAGCTATGGATGGTAATCCTAAAGGCAAACACGTTTACACAATGGTGAAGAACAACAGAAATGACATTCATGATAAGCTTTTGCGTTCATTTTCCATAATTTTAACAACAGACGAAACTGTGATTGACGACTCTTTCAATTTAAATATCTCAGCTGCTACGGTTGTAGACAAATTTGATGTAACAATATCAGCAGCAGAGTGGTCTCTGATAAAACCTGAGGAAACCGTTTATGGTGATGGTAAAAATTATATCACTTTCAAATCAGGATGGACTGATTTATTTGCTGAAAAAATTTGGAAAAAATTACGTCTGCCTTGTATTTGGTCATTTAAACGTGTCAAAGGATCTCTTCAAGAAAAAGGAAAGAATACATCAATCAGAATAAGAGGAAAGTGCAATAAGTGTAACGCAAAAGTATTTTGCATCGTTGATAATAATTGTTCAGTTAAAAACAAAGATATTCTCTCCAAAATTACAATTAAAAATTTCAAATCCGATTTTATCCACAAAGGAAAGCGACAACTAAGAGAAAAGTGAAGACAAGATGTAGCGAATCATCTTATTAATACGAAAACAGGTGCGATTACTTATATAAGAAATGAAGCAAAAAATTTAATTCAATTTGGTGATCCTTATCCCCCTACTTTACCAAAATCTGATGTTTTGCGTAAAGCTAAGAATGAGGTACAGGAAAAACGTCTTGGTATCACAGGTATATAATTACTTTTTCTTCTTTATCAGAAGCAGTAAACATTTTTAAGTAGTAGTTGAACAATTGCATTCATATAAAAAAATAACTGTATCCAATAAAGTAACAAATATATTGTTTATTTGAGATATGCGACTATTTTGTGTATTGCGTTCTAATTTGCAGGATCACTACCTATAAGTAATTTGGTCGAGGCACAACATACTACAGAAGCGGGTATCATAAAAAAGATTGGAGCATCACCATTTTTCTGTCAGTACTGGACAAAGGACCAAAAATTATTCTACAAGTTAAACTTGAAAAGAAATGATTCATTCATGACAATTGATGCCACGGGATCTATAGTAAAAAAAATTAAATATACACATACAAAATCAAAGTATATATTGTTCGGGAAGTCGAACCTACGCCCCGCGCGCCTGACAATGCGCGCCCGGCCACCCCGCGCTTATCAGGTGCCGCTATCTGCCGCTGAGCGTCGCCGGCCCATGTACATTAGCTCGTACTTAAAGTACGATCATGCGGCGACTTAATGCGGGCCGCGCGACGCCCTACATTCGCATCCTTTCTCTGTACTCCACGCCGGCCGTGTAGAGGAACGCGTTGAGTGGATCGAAACAACCAGCGTTGAGTGAGATATCATCTCCTCCGCTTTATCATAATCAAGCGTCGAGCGACCTTTCCTCCGCTTAAACAGCAATCCAGCGTCGAGCGACTTTCCTCCGCTGAATTGCGTCAAGTTTTGGCCACAGTGGAGACCGCTGCTCCCTCGAGATCGGAGGCCCCATCTGGCCCCGGTACTCTTGAGGTGGAGGCGCCAAGCGGCTCCACTCCAACCATTCAAAAGAGACGATGGTGCAGGACCAGGCCGAGGAACAGAAGGAGGAGGAAGCCCCTTTCCTGCCAACCAGTGCCGCAGGAGCGGCACGAGGAGAAGCCGGGGCCCCCTGAGACGCCTACTCCTGCCCCGCCAGCGCCGCAGGAGCGGCTCGCGAAGAGGCAGGAGCCCTCCAAGGGTCAGACGTTGCTTCCGTGGAAACTCATTCCACTCGAGCTCCCGGAAGCACGTCTCACCAGGCCTGCCGGACTGCGGCTCGCAAAGAGGGATTGCCGCATATCGAGGCCTCCAGCGCTTCACCTGATTCGAATAACGCGGACTCGGACTTCGGCCACTCAGACCGTGGGCACCCGAGCCTTCCTGGCCCCTTGGTCACCACCAGAGCCTCCGGAGCAGCCGACAAACAAGCCGCCGATCACCCCGGGGTCCAAGATAGACCTCAACAACAACGAGGAGCCATCCAAGCCCCCCCTTGTGAATGAAGCCGTCCAAAACCTTAAATTTTGAACAGTACTTTCAGTACTTGCATTTTTTGATTAGGCGCCTTCAAGGCGCCGCCTGAGAGAACACAAACACAAACATGTACATATAGAAGTTAAAGAATATATTGTTTGTTAATGACTTCTGTCTCGATGACTTGATACCACCTGCCTGATCCTATTGCGACTCCACTATATCGAACAATATTTTTATATCAATGTATGATTGTATCATCTATAGAAAGTGCACCTGTTTTCCAAATACTATCTGCCGATCATACTGCGAGTGCCATAACTACTTGGCTTTTGACGATTTTAAGTGATAATATCGCGATTCCTAAAATGATTGTGTGCGATTTCAGTATGGCCTTGTCAATATCTATTGCAATTGCATTTGGAAAAAAGGCTGATTTGCAGGATTATTTGAATACTTGCTTTCAAATTATAATGAATAAAACGCAAAGATGTCTTGCAACTTATATTCGGATAGACGTTAGTCACTTGGTAGCGATAGTATGTAGATGGAAATGTATTAAAAAGCACCCATTTACAAAAGTACGACAATTTTTTATAAGATCAATTTGTAACGCATATCAAATGAATAACATTGAAGACTTAAAATATTTTTTGGAATCAGTTTTAGTTGTAGCACTGACAAGGGGAGGGCGCGAGGACCGGGAAACGGATCTGAATGAAACTTATTCCTATAATCCTTCACTAACAGTAAAACATAGTAAAGCGCTAGCGCGCAACTCTCAGCCGTTTTCGAGATAAAAATTCGTGGAAATTTTGCGACGCAAGTCTACCGGTTCGCTAGCGCAGAGCTTCGACGAAGCGGCGTAGCCGCGCAGCTAAGGCGCGCGGCTGCTACGCCGCCGGCCCGGGTTCGATTCCCGTTGATCTTTTGCAAATTCTTTTTTTTTACTTTATTTTTTTTCTTTATTAGCATTAATAATAAAAATGTTAAATTGAAGCAAAATAAATAAATTTAATAATTTTAACCAGAAATAAGCAAAATAAAGGGAAATGCTTACCTTACCTTTACAAAATGTTTTCAATACACAGTAATTAATAATAAATTATTTCTCGCTGCTTCAAATGTTATAAATAAATTTGAGGACAATGATTAATTGTAAGTTGGAGCACTTTTGAAATAATAAAACATAATGAACTATTTTTTATACTATTTAATCAATGAACAAGAATAAAAGAAATATATATATATACTGATATTATATGGAAATATATTGTTTTTATCTAGAAGGCTTTTAATGAAACTTATTGATTGTTACTTTCGATGCCCTGCGGATATCGTTCACAATGTCCTGCATGATAATTATCGTAAAAACATTTAAAACAAAGATATATCATACACCAGGCACATTTTATAAAAGAAATTTCTTTACAGACGCTACAGTTTTGCTTTCCAAGCGTTATTGGAAAGCAGATTTCGTTGACATTTGAAAAAAAGGTTTTCTCTTCCACTAATTTTGCAGCATACCAGGCATATTTTATCATATTTGTGAAAAAAGGAGCGCTTAATTGGTGGTGAACTAGAGAATGAATTTTTATAGCATTTTCACGAGATGCTATTTCCCTTTGTTCTTCCTTACTTGTTGAAGGTCCTAACTCCTCCATTATTTTTGTTGTTAAACTCTTACAATTCGTAGGAACAGCTAGAAAAAACTGACGCGACGCTCACTCTGCTTATGACGCTCGTCGAAAGATTTCGTCAGAAGTAACGGTTGTAGCTTACGTCACAAAGGGATATAGTTTGGAGGGGGACTCACCACAAAGAGCGTTCAAGAAAGAAAGATACGTTCTTTATTCAAAATAAGACTGACAAAAAATTCTCATCTCGTTTCAAAAGTGCTCCAACTTACAATTAATCATTGTCCTCAAATTTATTTATAACATTTAAAGCAGCGAGAAATAATTTATTATTAATTACTGTGTATTGAAAACATTTTGTAAAGGTAAGGTAAGCATTTCCCTTTATTTTGCTTATTTCTGGTTAAAATTATTAAATTTATTTATTTTGCTTTAATTTAACATTTTTATTATTAATGCTAATAAAAAAAAAAATAAAGTAAAAAAAAAGAATTTGCAAAAGATCAACGGGAATCGAACCCGGGCCGGCGGCGTAGCAGCCGCGCGCCTTAGCTGAGCGGCTACGCCGCTTCGTCGAAGCTCTGCGCTAGCGAACCGGTAGACTTGCGTCGCAAAATTTCCACGAATTTTTATCTTGAAAACGGCTGAGAGTTGCGCGCTAGCGCTTTACTATGTTTTACTGTTAGTGAAGGATTATAGGAATAAGTTTCATTCAGATCCGTTTCCCGGTCCTCGCGCCCTCCCCTTGTGAGTCATTCATTCACTTCCGCTTCTGGCGAAGCACTTCCATCTCAGACACGATTTCAATATGTAAATTCCATTATCAAAGGAATGCCAGCTTCTAAAATCAACGAAGATAATAATGAAGAAATAGAAGAATCGGAAGAGAATGAAATGAAAGATATAGATGAAAAAGATTTTAACGATCAACGTTCTGAGGCATGGATAATGTGGTCAACAAAAATTTATGAACAAGCTGAGAGCATTTCATTGCAGTGTTGCGATGGCGAAACATTAAACGCATATTATAATACTGAAGTTGCTAAAAATATCAAACGCTTAATGTACTATCTTCCTCAGTAGGTAAACTACGACAGTTCCAACTCGGGTGCCTGAGGGGGGGTGAGGGGCGGGGGGTACCGCCGGGGTGGTACCGCGGGGTGTGGGGGAGGGGGAACCGCGTTTTCGTGCGCCGCGGGGGGTAGGGGAGGGGGGAACCGCGTATTTCGTGCGCCACGGGGGGGGGAGGTACCGCGTTTTCGGCCGCCGCGGGGAGAGGGGTGACCGCGTTCGCGTTTTCGCCGCGCCGCGGGGAGGAGAGGTGACCGCGTTCGCGTTTTCGCCGCGCCGCGGAAGAGGGGCCCGCGTGCAACGGCCGCGTCGGTCCGCGTGACGTCACATGGCTTGAACCAACTCACCTACAAATTAATTCGGCATATCTCCGAGCCCAACTTCTTTGAAAAACACTTCCATGTCACAAGTTTTTTTCAACACTAAATTCAATATCAAAAACCACGCCGAAAATCGTTGGCAGCACCTACTTGTGATTTTCGGTGGGCCTTGATATACAGTTGGTAGGTCGCGTAGAAAAGTTTTTTCAGTGTCCACACTGTAAACAGTGCACTGCCACGAATCATTCACCAACAGGTTGGTATGAGTCCCGCGACTCCCAATTATCTTCAGTTCTAATAACATACAACACAGAATGATTGGGACACCATGTCTTATTGCCACGTAGCACTTTCAATCACAATGTCTTTCACAAATGTCTTCAAATATTGCAAATGTCTTCAAATAGTGCAAATAGGACACAGATTACAGGGCATTATTTGAAACAATGGATCGTTACATGCCGAACAGAATAGCCCATCGATAACTACATATGGACGGGTGTCATGTTTTCGAACAGCGTAAAGTTATGAAAATAGTCCGCTTATTCTCACGATACATAATGAGCAAAACTTTGCATGACCGGGAGTGTAATAAAAGTATATACAGCACATCTTTTTCAAATTATCTAATTTATTAACTTTAGCTTGGTTTAAAACTCGAAAACTTTCTTCTGACACATCTTCAAACCTTTCGCTGTCGTAACAAGAATCATCTGAAAAAATTGCATCATCAGACATTTCTTCTTCAGACATTTCTTCTTCATTCACTTCAACTTCCATTTCTTCTTCAGACATTTCTTCTTCTTCATTCACTTCAACTTCCATTTCTTCGAAATCCATTTTACTTTATATACTTTGTTGCACTCACGCGCTAAAATCGAAAATATCCGAAGGTTCTCTTCCAATATAGTTGGCAATTGAGAAACTCCCGGTTCGATTGGAGATCGGCGATTCCGATTTCGCGACGGATCAGATATCTCAGTACGTCGACTCTCCACAAATACGATGTGCAACAATTTCTCATGAGCGGTTTGCCGATTTTTACGATCGGTTTCCTGATTTTAGGATTGACCACCGGTTTGCACAATTCTATGTACTCGTCGCTCATATCACATTAAAAAGAAAAAATGTTCAATCATAGAATAATGATGAAACCGCGGTATTGCACTCACGACTTCCAGTTCTCGACTACTGAGCGTACCCTCAAATTCATCCTTTTATATCTCACTAATGTCGCATCGTTTGTTTTTTTTATCATATCTGATTTTACCGTGATCTCAGCATCCGTACGGATGCGCCTTCCGAAAAATCTACGATGTGCAGTTTTGCACGTGTGCGATGAAATCATCGCGAGACACGTATGTTCTTGAAAACGATATCGCGCCATTGATTTTCAGTGATTTGATCTGTATAACTGCTATCAAACATCGTTAAAACATCTTTTAAACAACTAAAATATCGTTAAAACATCTTTAAAAACAACTATCGAACAACTAAAACATCTTTAAAACATCTTTAAAACAGCTAAAACATTTTTAAAACATTTTTAAAAACAACTAAAACACTTTTAAAAACAACTAAAACATCTTTAAAACAGCTTTTGAACAATTATCAAACAATTAAAACATCTATATTATACTACAAACTATGTGGGAAAAAGAAATAAAACATTGTAACATTTATATATACATATATAGTTTATTTAAAAAAAAAATTATAATTATTTCTGGTGTTGCGACCACCAGTTAAATATTTTTAACCCTTTGTAACTCCGTGTAACAATACTGTTACAAACCGGCAAAGTTCCCATCAACATTCTAAATCATGAATTTATCTGTTGTAAATCAATTTAAAATAGTTGTCATATTTTTTATTTTTGATAACATGAGTTACAAAGGGTTAATACATTTTGTAATGCGCAATTCTTAACATGTTTTTCACATCGTATAGTATTAGTAACATCTAGATTATTTAAAGATTCGATATCTTTGTAATCTGCATCCAAAGTCTCAATGTTTAGATTTTTTCTCGCTTTATTCTCAAGCAGATCCACCAGCCATTCTCGTTTCTGGCATCCCTTGACGTATACAAGAGTCGACGTCTCGTCACCCTCTCCAAGCACAGCCGATGTAATTAGATGTTTCGCCATGCTATACGGCACGTTTCCATCCTCCCATCGTAGTCCATGATGATTTGCAATCAACCAAGAAGCGCATGACTTGTCGGATTTCATGAGGAGACTCCATGGCATGGGACATGTAAAAATGTAATGCGCCAAAACGGTTCCGTTTCTCAGAACCGCCACCTCCTTTACGACAAATTTCATCCCGACGGCGAATCCTTGCAGATCGACAAACGTCGGTACGATCATGACGAAACGACGGAGCAATCTGTATCTTATCGCAGTACATCAGTGCCTCTTATATCGCAATATCTGCTGATATTGCAATTTACATGATTTTGCGCACTACGTTCGACAATGGACAGTATTCGATTACGCGATCGTGCAAGATGAGACAATAGGCGGTAGTATTTGCCGGTACATTCTCTTTACAGTCAAATTCTATTCGCACATCCACGGTGGCGCTCTTGACAGATTCGTTTTGTCGCGAGCAATCAATGACAACAAAAGGTCCTTTTGTCAGGAATGTAACCACGGTGCAAAGCGTATCGAAGCAGTCGTATCCGTAATAAGCTTTACGAAAACGCGCATACATATCGAAAAGGACGGCGTATCGATTTTTGCCAAAATCCAGATTCAAGTCATCGTACGGATAAAATTCAGAGTTTAGATAAAGTTTCACGTTGGTCAAGTTACAGTCATCGAATACGCTAACATCTTGCGACATGATATTCTTGCGCCCGGTCTGTAGCGCAAAGATAACGTACCGCGGCTTCTCCAGCTAAGTCGCCGTTTTGACGGCCCACGAATGCTTGGTCGTGCTCTGCAACATGGGGTACTCGTACAGATCCCACGAACGGAAACTAACACTAAGATATCGCCCGCTTTCCAAGGTCCGTAGCATGGATAGCTTATTGACCTCGTTTAATGTGACGTGAGGCATTCGCCACTGTACTTTAAACAATTCAATTTCCGGCTCCGTCGCCGGATTTCCTACAATGCAATTGTTATCGCTGCGCGCTCGTATCAAAATTAATTCGTGACGAGCGTTAACAACCACGCGTTTGTAATCCTCGCAAAAGCCCAACAATGTGTTGAGCGGTACGCAAAAGTTGAAATATCCCTCCGGGTGAGAAGATGAAATGTCCCATCCAGCATTTTGTATAATTTTTGCTTTGTCATTTGTAAACGATACATAGTTCTTGATAATACTGGTTATTCTAACGTTTCTGTTGCGATCAATCTCCACGCCATTGAGCTCGTATTGAATTTTATCAAACATGAACGCCACGCAATTATTCGCAAACGTTGTTTCAGACTCGTCATTTTTTCTCTTTATCGTCAATCTTCCTTCAACGTAGAGAAAGCTCTCGCACGGCAACGTGTATAAATCCTGATTTTGTATAGGTATTCTTATATCATCGTTATGTCCAAACGTTGTGTTGGCGTACGGATTGTACGTGTGTCTCAATCTTGACGACGCTGTCGTCAAAGATCGGTTCACCTCCAATGTTTAAGATATTAGCCATTTCGTACGACGAAACCCTATGATTTCAAAAATTCAACGTTCGACGCAGTGAGTTTCTTCTTTGGCGATCGGATTGTCTCTCTAATTTTGTTTCTCGTCTGTTGCACCTGCTCAGCTTCGTTCAGTACGAGCATCTCACGTTATCGCTGTCGTCTTCGTACATGCAGTCTAACGGTGATCTCCTCTCCACGAAAATCAATCAATCGACCGTCCTGATCCACGACGCGAAGCGTCAAGTCCGAAATGCTCCGTACGATAATCGGGAGGTAAATGATCTGTGCCGGCGTTTCCAATATCTTATATCCTGGAGGCACACTCGGTGAAAACTCGTGTATCGTGTGCACGTACTTGTCGTTGCTGTACGCACCCGCGGTCACGTTACAATCTATGCGAATGATGTTTACGTTGATGATATTTATCGGAATATCCGATTCGTGCCGTTGTCGCGACTCCAGCACGCGATTCGCTGAAAATCCCAGCAGCGATCCAATGTTGTTCGGTTTGGTGAAATTTATCCGATAAGCGCACTTGATCTCGCTCTTCATCGTATTGTTATTAGCCCGAATAATAATCAATGGGTGCGGTTCATTTTCGTTTGTCGAGACATTATTGGATTGGTCCCATAAAAGAGCGCGTTTCAGATACATGTCTATATCACGCAGTTCGTACGATCCTTCGGGAATGGTAATCTCCTTGTCGTCGTCGTCATAGTAGAATTTATTGTTCGACGAATTTACATTCGGTATCGTGTGATAGGTTTCAAAATCTGTCAGACCGAGCTCGTAATCGCCATCGCTTAAATCCACGGCGGGAAAGTAGCTTACCGCGAGGATGTTGCTCTTGCCGGTGAGCGTAAATGTCAGTGACATGTTTGAATGAATACTGAGATTAAACAGCGTAACGCCGGTCTTTAAATTGATTGTCAACCGACTGTAGAAAACGCAGACACAGTTGTCCGCAATTGTTCTGATCGTATCGCTGATAAGGCGATTACCTCTTGCCAATCGTGTTTCTAAATGAGTTCCCGGACCGCAAAATTGATAGCCGGGGATATGTAATTCGATCGGAAGCGCGTTTATCGCGCGATTCAACAGACCTCGACCTATCTTCGGTGGCATTCGCCGCAGTTTTTTTATCAACAACGGCGGACCGTCGATGTGCGTTTGCTGACACGGCAAATTATAATGTATTAAACAGCGATGATATTGCTGAACCTCCAAATCTGCCTTGATATATTCGGGAAACTTATCCCACAAATAATCTATGTCATTATAAAACTGTCGTAGTAGAATGACCTTTGGTATATACTTCAACTGCTCGGCGGTTAAATCGTAAATATCGCTGTTATCCGACATGAGCAAAAACATTTTAAAGACTGAGCTTCTCAGCTCTACGCGCCTCTATAAATAGGCCAGCTTTCTCGATACTGTTTTTCATTTGTTGTGGAGGGGAGGTAAAATGCGGTTCGTACGACAATCGCGGACAATCAAAGTGACAAACTTTGACGATAGGATACTGTTAACGAAAGAGGTACGCAAACATGGAGACATGCTACCGATTTCTATACGCGGTATTATCTGCGATCCGTCGAATTGCGGCAAGACAAACGTCTTGATAAGCTTGCTGGAAAGTCCGCACGGTGTAGTTTTCGAGAACGTGTATGTGTACTCGAAATCGTTGCAACAACCGAAATATTGATATTTGGAGAATATACTAACACCGATAGAAGAGATTGGCTACTTTACGTTTTCGAATAACAGTGACGTCATTTCACCGAGCGAGGCGCTCACGAATTCTATTTTTATCTTTGATAACGTGGCGTGCGACAAGCAGGATACGATAAGAGAATACTTTGCAATGGGCCGGCACGCGGACGTTGACTCCTTCTATCTTTGTCAGACGTATGCAAAGATATCGAAGCATCTTATACGCGACAACGCGAATTTATTAATTCTGTTTAAACAGGATGGTACCAATCTGAAACACGTATACAACGATCACGTAAACACAGATATGTCTTACGATGATTTCAGTAAATTGTGTCATACATGTTGGCAACAAAAGTATGGATTCGTGGTGATAGACAAGGATAGCGCGATTTCGAATGGTCGATACAGAAAAGGATTTAACGACTTTGCGATACCGAAACGTGGTTAGTTGTTGTCGACGCGTCGATTGAACAACGTTATCGCAACATGGACACCGGCGAGGAGATTAGAGAGCGCGAGAGGATAGCAAATCAAATTGCGAAAACGAGCGATTCGATTCGCAAAAAGTATCACGCCTTGAAAACTGGTAAAATGGAGGAAGATATCGCGTTGGAGAGACACTTTAAGCTCATCATCGAGCCTCTAAGGCAGATTGTCAAAAACACCGTTGGCAAAGAATCCGATGTGTCAAAGATTGAGAATGAAACGGCGTGGGAAGACGAAGAGCCAAAGCTCAAACGAAAACGACCAAACGCCTCGTTTAACGACTCTGTAATGGCTTCAACTCCGGTTACGTTAAAACGATTGATAAATGTGCCAACTAATTTGAGCAAAATAACCAAAATTTTACAACCGCGTAAATCGAAACGATCGAAAGGTCCATTGAATGAACCACTGATAACCTCTGCGCCTTCCGTACAACCCACAATGCTCGAATCACTCGCAAACGAGGATGTTTTCGAAACCACGGATGACTCACTCGTGACGTCCGTTCGACAGCAGTTGCAAACATCTGAGGGTCGAGAAACGTTGCGAGATCACTTGGGCCTATTGAGCCAAAAGTACGTCGGGGCAGTTCTGAGCGGCGATCAAGAAAGTGTATAGACACCGTGTATAGACACCGTGTACGGCGTTTATTTCAGCAACGATGGTATGATGCTCAGTAATAAACGTTTTGACGTGGACAACGCGGACAACATAATTATCGACGGCATACGATACGCTGGCACACGCGGTCTTTACGAGTTGATCTTGCGACCCGTTTTCCTTCGGTCTCGCTAGCCGAAGGGACGCTGCCGCAAATTAACTGCCAATAGACGGTAGCTCCGCGGTATCCGCGGTATTACTTTCTCGACGAAACTCGATTCCCGGCCCACACGCATGTAGATATCACGTGAACGCTAACTCAGGGTGTCGGTTACGGAAGGAAGGTGGGGAGGAGGCGCAGCACAATTAACACAGATTTAATAATAAAAATGATAATAGTATATTTCAGATAGAGTCCTGTGGGAACGTCATACATCCTACTCGCGAAACCGTGACTCTCGATGATCACGCATCTCACACTCTAAATGGGCGCCAGGTGCGATTACGCGCACCACGTTTCAATAGATTACACACGATGTTGGCCGCGGCTTCCACGCGGCCGCAACAACGCAATACTTCCGCGAGATTCCCGTCCGAGCGAGCGCGACCACATTTGCCCGCCCGAATAACAACTCGAAACATACGCAAGACTCCCAACACGCAATAATACACAATAAGACGAGTACAACGCAATATCTCACTCAATACGTCCGCGAGATTCCCCGTCGAGCGAGCGCGACGATACTTGCCCGCACGAATAACGACGCAAAGTATCTGCGAGGCTCTGCATGAGTACACGCAATATCTCCCACAACGTACCGACCGCGACACGTTTCCATTCGCGACGCGTTTCCATCAACAATTATCCCGACAAATTCTCAACCACTCATACGATACACGCAACAATACACGACAAACACGAATTGACTGTCGACCGCCTAAGAGCTTCCGAGGAGGGCTTCCTAATACTTTCTGGGCTCCATCTCGGCCGACCCCGCGACCACACGTTCTACCAAAATGCAAAGGTAATCGGCATTCGCAATAACGGGAACCGGTAGCCACACGCAGAAGATAATCTAATCGATACAAACGATAATCCGATCGATATCTGCAATCACCAATATCGGGTCTTGGCCGAGATTGAGCTCTAATTACCGCGATAGTACCGGAGTGGAGATCTTACAAATTGCTGCTCGCTGCTGCTCGGCTGCGTCGGGACACTTTTCCGGGGGTGGCTCCTCGACGGCGGCTGGTTCGACAGTGACGAGTGGCCGGCCCGGCGGGACCACGCTGGGCCCCCGCGCATGCACCCCAAGCTCGCAGCTTTCCGCCCCGCCGATTTGTCGCGCGTGCCGCCCTGCTCGCGGCGCCGCTCACAATGTCCGCCCGCGGCATTTTCAATCGGCTGTCACGTATGTGGGCCCATCTCAGTTTTAGGCTGGCCAGGCCATGGCTATGCTGTTCGACGCCCTTGGTACCGGCGGAGGAGGCGTCCGGGGTCGTCCACCCGCTCTAATTGCTGCGGCGGGGCCAGGGATGTGCCGTGCGAGACATTCCATGCGCTTCCGCGGCGGCGGGCCCCGGTGACTTGCCCGTCAGCCAACCACTCTGTCCAGCGTCCTCCAAGCATCCTTCTTTCCCTCGTTGCGACACAGGTCGTTACATTTTCGCGTCGTCGCCGATCACACGCTCCGGCACCACTTGTCGTACCTACGAAATCTAACTTACAAGTAATTACCCGAGAAAAAATGATTAGATATAATCACATATGATTATATAAAATCGACATTAGATATAATTAGATATAAAAAATGGCCCGATATAATTGTATATAATTGTATATAATTATATATAACCACATATAATTATATAACCATATATGGTTAAATATATTTGTATGTGGTTATATGTAATGTGACGTTGCAGTTTCGCTGCATCGTTGCAGCGCCCCGCAGCCGTCACAAGGCGCGGGTTTCGCGACCTTTTTCACGCCCGAGGACGGTTTAACGAATCGATGCGAGATCTCCAGGGGCATATTGTAATCGCGTTGCATTTACTGATCCCTTTTATTTTATTTTGTATCATTTGCGTGGCGCCTCACCGAGCCGAAGACCGGAGTTTCCTGAGAGGATGCAGAGGATCGCGGAAAACGGAGTCGACGGAAAGGACAGAGGCGAGAAATCGGACGACGGAAAGCGGATCGAAGCGACAGCTCGCGGGCCGCCGAGAGCGACGGAGCGCGGGAAGACACACGCACGGCGCGTGACACAGCGGCGGGCGGATCCGTGATGGCAGGGCCCCGGGACGCCGGGGCAAAATCAGCTCACCTGCCCTCCTCGCACTACTGACCGGATTCCGGAATGGTTGGCCACCGTTTCCGGACCGAAAAAGGAGGAAAACGGAGGCAATCCCGTCCCGTCCACTGCCGGGAAGGATCCCGAAAATCGCCGCGCGAACGAAGGGCCGTTTAGCGCCCTGCGGAAAGCCGTAATTCACGGCCCTACGCAAGAATCCACCGCGAGCCTGCGAGCTCACCCCTCATTGGTTCGCGCTACAACGTCGCGGGGCCGCGTACGCCCGGGGTGGGGCGCGCTATCGATTCCGCCATCGAACGGAATTTCGGGAGCATTTTTGGATCGTCCTCGATAGCAGACGCGCGTAAAAGTTCCATCGCGATATCTCGCTCGTCGCCCTTGAGTAGCACTTCGAGGTTTCGTACGACTCCCGGCAACTACCTTCTCGACCCTTGGGACGACGGCGAGGATCCTCGGGAGAGAATCGACCAACGGTGAGGTTGCCTCGGTAATATTCGATGTAAAGCCACGACACCGCTCCTCGGGTCGCGCTCTCGCTCGGGAATATTCGCGATAATTAGCGTGTTCGCCGACAAGGCATGTCTAGCGATCGATAGCGAGAGCGAGGGGCACCGGAATGGTCTCGTGGCCGTGGGATCGCGACCGAAATTCGCCGACTCCTGGAGATCGTGATAGGCGCGTTAATGACGACTTTCGATATCGTGAATACGCCGTTCCCCGCGACCTTCGTGTTCGTGACCGCGGATTTCATGGTGCGTAGTAATTCGTCCGGTCTTAGATTCCACGCACGACATTAATGGCGTGAGAATATTCGCTGCGTTCGGTTGCGTCTCGCGTGGGGAATAATTGCGTTCAATCATCTGCGTAAGAATAGTATTTACGTTGAAATGTCGTTCGCGTCGACATGTTACTTGCGTTGTGATATTCGTGTCGACTAACTTTCTCGCGTTAGAAAATCCTTCGCGTTATTAATTGCGGTAGAATATTGCTCGCGTTGACTGATTAGTTACGTTAAGCCATTATTGGCATTCGGATACTACTTGCGTTTATTCCTTATGGCGTTCCTCCTCTTACTCGCGGTAATTTCGTAATCTTTCTCGCGTTAATTCGAGTATTTCGCGTTATGCTGAGTATCTCGGCGTATCATTTTTCGCGTTGAACTGTCGCTGACGATCGCGTGTGTTGCGTTCGATCAGGATTACTTGTGTTAGTTTTAGTTTCCTGCGTTAGGATAAATCGGTAATTTCGCGTTAGTTATAGTATTGCTCGCGGTAATCCCGCTTATTTCCTCGCGTCCGTTTAGTATTTCGCGTTACGTTGAGCGCCTCGGCGCCTTATTCCTCGCGTTAGGATATCCTTGGCGATATCACATGTTCGTTCCGTCTTGCGTTGGGGACGCTACTCGCGTCACGTTCGTTCTCTGCGTTAGATTCCGACTATTACTCGCGTTAGATTAAGGTTATTACTTGCGTTAGATTAAGATTATTACGTGCGTTAGATTAAGATTATTACTGGCGTTAGGTTAAGATTCTTCTGGCGACAGAATCCCTGCACGGGTTGGGGACCTGGCGTTCACGCGTTCTGAGCGTGGCACACTATCATTTCGCGGCATTTCATGTATTATTTCGTTTATTCCAGTTACGCCGTATTCGGTCGTAATTTGACCGCTACTCTATATTATTTGTCCGCGTAATCTTCTGCTATTATTATCTGTGAACTTCTATAATCTCGGTGATGTAGAAATTTAGTTCTCTTCTCGCGTTATTTCGCTTACTAACGGCGCATTCCGCGCGTTTACTGAGTTAACGTCATTCTCCGTTTATTTCTGGCGTCCGCGTTATCATATTTGGTTATTCAAAATTTGACGCCCGCGTTATCTACCACCTGCTATTTGCTTTTTTTTGAAAGCCAAATTGGCCTTTACTGTTTCATCCGAGAATTACTACAGAATAAATGTTATCTTTTATTTGTTAATCGCTTGAGTTCGTGATCTTAATTATTTTGCGTCACCCCGCCGAATATCACGCTGCCCTTCATCAACCCCGCCCTGCTATTAGGTCGAGCTAGCCATTCCCTCGCACACCGACTTATTTCGTTTTGCGTCTCGTTTTTGGTTTCTCGCGATTTCGTGGACGCGAATTTACGCGTCTGGCGCCCAACATTAAAATCGTTTCGTGGAGTGTCGGAGGTGCGAGAGAATCACCGGAGAGGCCTACCATCCTGCTCTCCTTTCCCCTTTTGATCCGGTACACGCCCCGGACCACTCCGGGAGTGGAAAAGTCGTGACAGTAATTATATACAATTATATCGGGCCATTTTTTATATCTAATTATATCTAATGTCGATTTTATATATAATCATATGTGATTATATCTAACATAATAAATATTTTATATATATTAAAAAAGAATTCTGTTAACTTCGATTAAGGAATAAAGCATTGATAAAGGACCCCGCACCAAACAGAGGAGAATTTGGTTCTTGGCCAAATTTGCTGAAACTGTAGTATGTTATTCTTTATGACCTCCTGATCAAAAGTCTCAATGAACACAAGGTCCAAAAATCAATGGTTTTCGAGATACTGTGCTTCAAAAGTTCGATTTTTAGCTTTTTGCATGTAATCAAGTGAATATACGAAATCGGGTTTACGATCGTAATATACGCGTAACTGTAAACATGTGAGCACAGATGTGTATGCGACGGTAGTATTGAATTGACAAGTATACTGATTTTAAAAATCAGCTATTGTTTATAACCTATAAGCGACACAATTAATGCCCGCTCTCAGCGCAATCCAGGACCAACCACGAGGAGGTGGCGAGCATACTGGTCCCTTTGTGTGTGTGTGTGTGTGTGTGTGTGTGTGTGTGTGTGTGTGTGTGCGTGCGTGTGCGTGTGTGCGCGTGTGTGTGCGTGTGTATGCGTGTGTGTGTGTGTGTGTGTGCGTGTGTGCGTGTGTGTGTGTGTGTGTGTGTGTGTGTGTGTGTGTGTGTGTGTGTGTGTGTGTGTGTGTGTGCGTGTCAGCAGAGATAAGGACCCCACGGTTCGTCACTTCCGCGGTAGTTAACGACTCCAAACCCTCTCTGCTGTGTGCGTGCGTGCGTGCGTGTGTTTGTGTGTGTGCGTTTGTGTGTTTGTTTGTGTGTGTGTGTGTGTGTGTGTGTACGCGCGATCTATTAAGCGTTTAATAGATCGTTACTTATAACTTCTGTTATGAGATGTTTTATCCATTCTTTATTCTATGCCATGGTTAGGGTTTTGCTGATGAGGTCTATGGGCAGCATCTTGAACAGATTGCAATAGTTGTGTTGAAGGATATTTAATACGCTGTTGGTGTCGTGCGTACCCCAAAAACCAAAGAACACTTGCAACATGCGCACATGTCCCCAGTGTTCGAGCACCTGCTTGACATGTACAA